>NC_030833.1:9443462-9746924 GCF_001704415.2 Capra hircus | reverse complement strand
TGTGCAGATGCTTGCCAAAAATACATGCAAATCTCTCGCAGAAAAACCATCACAACAATCAGGGATGGGAAGCAGGGAAGAGGGGATAAGCAGTCAGCAGTGAAACCAAGAATGTTCAGTGTCTGACATTTCCCATCTGTCTAGTGAGGTCACTTTTCTGATTCTTATTACAAGTTGCCTGACTGGTTTTTTTTGGTTCTGAAAATGTGTTTATTTTAATGACTGCCTTGAGAGCTAGCTTTTCATTCAGCATTTTTAAGGGAGTTACTATATTCATGAGTATTTTGCTTATATTTTTCTTCCCTTAGAAATGTTAGCAATTTAGATAATTTTGATTGTAAAATGCAATTCTAAGTCAGTTGTTGAACTATAACATTGGACTTATGCTGCTGTACTTAGCATTCTGTTATAAGGATAAATGAGAAACAGTGGGTTTAATGGTATAGGCAAGGGTTTTTTAATATACTATCATTTCTAGAAGAAAAATGAAAAAAAACAATGTAAATTTTAGTATATTTTTAGGGAGATATTAAAGGTATTTTCTTAGGAAATTCTCACATATGACTAAACCCTCAACTTCTTAAAATAGGGAGTAGCCACTTTTCGTATGGGTCACCTTTAAGCAGCACATTGCAGCTAATACAAATGTTGGAGAGCTAATTCTCTCTCTGGTTTCAAATTCTTCTAGTACATTTTTCTGTTCTTATGGCTAACATGGCCACATTTTCTCTGTCAGAATAATTGAAGCAGATGATGCTCTTCACTAGAAAACACTGGGACTTCCTTAGCAGATCTGGGTATAGTGTTTCTGGGTATAGTGAACTTCATATAGCCCTTTCTCTCTTAAGTATTTTTGCAGATCTTGGCAAGTAAAATTCTGTCTGTAGTCATAGTGTCTTTAAAAAGCTCTCCAAAACGTGCAACCTCTTAGATAAAATCTCTTAGAAGAATTCAGGAAACTTTCCCCTCCAGAGTTCATTTCTCTCCCCTGTCCTTCTTATTTCCTTCATTCTTTTGTTCCTGCCCATGACTGGTATTATAGTTTAATTATGGATGAGAGAGTGGAGGGTTGGCCTAAGGCCTGGGGAGAAAGCCATTAGGGGAACATCTAAAGAGACGGATCCCCTGTCCTCGGGATGTTGCACAGTCTTGGGCAGGAGTGGAGGGACGGGAGAGTTAACAGCACAGAGCTGTGATCCATTCTCGAGTGCTCTGATAAAGTGGGGATGTCGTTACAGTGGTTAAATGAGAAAGAGAGTTATACAAGCTGAGCTAGAGCGTGGACCAGCCAGGATCTGGATTTACATTCCCTGATGCCTCTTGAGCCTGTTTTCTTACTGCTGTGGTGATGCTCCTCCTATGCACAGGATTGACAGGAGGATTAAAAGGGAAAATATATGAAATAGTACCTGCCCAAGTAAGCACATGGTAAATGATGGCTGTGTCATAAATACTGTAAAAGAAAAATCAGTATGAAAACTTAAAGGGTTATATATATATATGATTTTTACATATACCAGTTGTATACAGACTTATGATTGGTTGGAAATTCTGTGATAAAAGAGGATCTCAGGTAATGCTCTTTGCAAAATGATTCATGAAGTTAACTGTTTTAGGTCCCAAAGCCGTTAGACTCACAGCCTCATCCTGATAACCCAAGTCGCCAAGGCGAATGTGGAAAGAAGCAGGTCTCTTACAGAACTGACATTGTTGGTGGTGTGCCCATCATTACCCCAACTCAGGTAAGAAATCAGTTCTTCTATTGTGTGATGGTTTAGCTACTGCATATTGATTTTTGTATTGTTATCAAAAGTCAAATGGTACATCTTTATTGAATAAATGCAGTAATTAAAACATAAAACTTTTATACTTATTTCAGAAGTATGTTTTTATTGTAAAAAATCTGGAAAGCATAGGTAAACAGCATTTAACACTTTACATGTTTTCTTCTGAGCCTTTCTTCTAGGCCCTTTTGCCCCCTAGAAATGGAAATACTTTGTAAACTGCTTTTTTTTTTTCCCTTAGGTCTGAAACATTTTCTAAGTCACCAAAAATTATTTCACATCGTTTATCATGACTATGTGGTAGTCTTATTCCTAATCACCCAAACGTGGTAGTGACCCAAGTGCCCTTTATGGGTAATTTAGCCAATGGGACGTCCAAACCGTGACATTACTGCTCTCAGTGAGACGGGTCGAACAATTGGTACAAGGACCAACCTGAATGAATTCCCAGGAGAATAATACAGAGTGGCAAATGCCAATCTCAAAAGCCCACCTACTGTATGATTCCATTTGTATTAAATCCTCTAAATATCAGAACAATAAGGATGGAAAACAGATTAGTGGGGGCCAAGCAGTTGGGGATGGAGGCTCTAAAGAGGCAGCCTGAGGGAGCCTTGTGGTGGTGAACACTTCTGTGCTGTGGTGGTGGCGGAAACACAGATCTGGTAATAAAAGTGCCTAGAATGATACATGCGCAGAGACAGGTGAGTGCGTGTGAAACAGGGGAGATGTGGGCAAGGTCTGTGACATGTTTCAGTGTCTGTTTTGATAATGTGCCATAGAGTAGTTTTCCCTGTTTGGAGAAACTGGTTGAAGGGCACACAAGACCTCCTGTACATTATGTTTTTAAAACTTCCTGTGAATATTTATAATTATTTCAAATTAGAAAGTTAAACCGCAGCATCCCCTACAAAAAAAAAAAAGTGCTGGTGGCAAGACTTTTGCAGAAAAAGAGAGAGAGAAATTGGTTTTAATCAATGTTGTTAAAGGTTATGATTAAGTATCTCAAATTAATTAGAAAATACTTGAAGATCTGTTTTCCTGACTAATGGATTTTAAGATTGCTGGGATAACAGCATGAACTGCAAGTATGCTTTTAAGCTAAACAAGCAAGAAAAAGACTTTATTTTGCTTCATTCTAGAAAGAAGAAGTAAATGAATGTGGTGAAACTATTGACAGAAATAATTTGAAGCGGTCACAAAGCCATCTTCCTTACTTCACTCCTAAACCACCTTCAGATAGTGCAGTTATCAAAGCTGGATATTGTGTAAAACAAGGAGCAGTGGTGAGTAGTTTAACACAGTATGTGAAATAATGAAAAATGAGTATGCCTTAGCAAACTGTCAACATACACATGGTTTGCTTTGTTTTGTGAAAGACCAGCTTGCTGACCAGGAGTCAGGAGAGGGCCATAGGGGTTATTCTGTGTTCAAAACTCAGTGCTATTATTTTCTTGGTCTGTAGGCGGCTAGGTAAGTTAATGCCCATTACAACTAACCTGCAATTTTAAGTGAGCTTTCCTAACAATTTAAATTTATTCCAGGAAGGGTTTCTGTTGATTTTTTTACCCCCTTGGGAGTGGGTCAGGGAAAGGGAACTGTAGTAGGGAGATGGCAGAAAAGGAGGGCAAGGAGGGTGGGGTGTGGATCACTTACTTGGTACAGGGTTGGGCTGACCCAAGTTGAAAATGCTGAGACCTTGGGTTACTGAGTTAACATTTCAGGCTCTCAGTTTTTGTTTTTGTATTTTTTGGTGTGTGTGTATGTAGAAAATCGTATTATAAAGCCTACCATCCAGAAGGTTTTTTGAAAGAAGTAGATGAGAGAGCTCACAGCATAGCACCTTGTCATTAGTAAGAGCTGTTACTGGTTGGCCCAGATAACAGATCGGTGATAAGAAACTGTGGAAAGAGCAAGCACATTTGCCAGTATTGTTTCAGTTCCAAAGTACCCTTCTAAAATATGAACTAAATCTATAGATTTTCATGAGAAAATAAACTTCAAAGTTCTCAAATAAAGTTTAAAATTAAAAAAATATATATTACTTAAATATCTACTGGCAGTTCTGCTTGATCTTCTATAATAACTTCTGGCAAATCTGATGAGCTCAGGCCAACCAAGGCAAGTTCTTTCACTCCTAATTGTTTGACCCTCTTTAGGCTACAGGAAATGAAGGTGAAAGCTGAAGGTTTTTCATTCTTGCATGTCTGTAGATCAAATCAGAATTCTCATCAGGCTGTGTGTTAATTAGGCCTCTTAAGGAGACATTGTGTTAATTAGGCCTCTTAAGGAGACATTCCTTTCTGTTGTACTCTTAAATCCAAAATATTGACCCTTAGAAAATCTGAAGTGCTTTCACAAAAACTATATTTCATTGACAAAAAATGTTTATACAGAGTAGGTTCACTTTCTTAAACATGTTACTTTACTAGTTAGTATTATAAAGTACCTGTTGAGGATTCATGCATTTTATAGATGAAGAAGCTTGATATAGTTTAATAACATTTCCTGTGCTTGCTGTTGAACTCTTGACAGGCTTTACTTTGTTGGGGGTGGAGGGGGTAGGGGAGTGCTTTCTTTTTTTTTAACTTTCAGAGCATCAAAAATGTAAGACTATATTATAAAATCATATAATAAGAGCTAAAAGCCAAGCACCAAAGTTGAATTAGAAGTTCAAGGCCTGAGTAGCAAAAGAGATGAAATTTCCTGTATCTCTTCTTCTAAGGGAGGGTGGTGAGGTTTTCCGGTGCTTGACATTTCTGATTGTGGGTTCATATCAGAAGAATTAAGTGGTTATTAACATTTGACATCTTAGAATCAGAAGTCTCATGTCTGTGTTCATCTCTGGTAGATGAAAAACTGGAAGAGAAGATATTTTCAGTTGGATGAAAACACAATAGGCTACTTCAAATCTGAACTGGTATGTTGCTTTATCATAAATGTTGCTTTAAAGAGGTTTTAGAAGTGTTACACTGTGGTAATTATATAATTTCTTGTCCTGTTTTCTATTTTTAAAATAATTAAATTCTTTTTTTTGGAGATATATGCAGTTCAGTGTATTTTGTTGTGATGCTTTTGGTTAACGGTATTTTCGTTCAATACATCTTAGGTAAAAAGAGAGTACCTTCAAAGGCATTCTACTCTGAAAGAATTAAAAACTTCGGAACCCCTCAGTCTATACATTTCCTGTAAAGGGGCCGTGTAGGAAATGGGAGAAAGTTCACATTTGACCCTCTGTATTTCTGCCTTCTCTTCCCTGCCCTCCCTTGACATTTTCTCTTCCTATTTCAGATTGACTCTTTTGTTTCTTCACATAAGATGTTTTTGTCCCATCTGAAGGTAGAATCAAAGATTAAAGTTCTCTCTTTCACTTGTTTGAGTAGCATCCTTATTTAAAATACTCTTGTCAGGTGATCTGTGTTCTGCAGTAGATTGTTGGATAAATTGAACGCAGTTCTACCTCTTCTCTGACGGACATTTGACAGAAGAACCATATGCCTTGATGACGGCATGGAGCAGCACTGTCCAGGTGGACTTTGCACTGATAGAGATGTTCTGCCATCTGCCTTGGCCAGAGCTAGTGGCACCTGTGGCTGTAAAATACAGCTGGAAATACGGCCACTGTGACTGAGGATCCTGACTGTATTTAATTTTAAAGTTAAAACTGGCCATATTTAGTGTTCTTTTAATTCAAATAGTTAGGCAGAGCTAGTGACTCCTCGTGGACAACAGAGCACTGGAGAATAGGAAGGGCATGTTTTAAGGTTCATCTCAGGTGTCTCTTCCTCTGAACAACTTGTATGCCTTTCCTTTACACATGTGGTACCCGATGCCCACCTCGGGCATAGCACGTCCCACTGTGGTTTGTTACTGTGTACATATTTGTCTTTATCAGTTAACTGCACAAGCTTCTTGAAGGCAAAGATTCTCTTTTGGAACCTTTTATCATCACAGCGCCTGGTACTTAGAAAATAATCAACAATTATTTTTGAATGAACTGAAAAATGGCATAGCATAACAGGAATAGCCATTTTAGCTTGGGACCCTTTTTTAGACTTCAAAATCTAAGAGTCTTAGCTGGAAGCAGTAGCTACTTGGTTCAAAAAGTACCAGCCTTGGTGTCTCAGAAGCTGTACTTGTGCTTAGTTTGATTATTTTCTTAGTGCTGCATAAAATAATGGTATGTCTTAAACTCAGTGGTATGTCATTTTCAGTGAAATACAGTATAGTATTTCATGAAATGTTTAATACTGTGAATACTATGCCAACTGGGAACTAGTTATGTCATACTTGAATCTTGTATCTGGTTTTGTAGCCTTAGTTGAGGTAATTAGTATATATAATCCTGTTTGCTCAGGTGAATAATAGTGCATGTATTCTAGGATTGTAGAAAGTGACACATTTAAAACCCAGCACATTTAAAGTCCTGCCACTTAGTACGTGTTTAATAAACTGTGTTTTTTAAAATGATAAATTTAACTCAGAAGCTGGCTATTTACTACTCTGGTCCCTTCTATATGAAAAAAAGAAGTACTCTGAGGAAGTACTCACTGGGTCCATAGCGGTTCATCGAGGAAAAGATGGATGGTTATTGGCTTTTTTTTTTTTTTTTTCCCTTTTTTTAAATTTTAAAATAAGCTTACATTATCATTTAGGACATCAGTAATGTGAACATGGGTTATATGTCAGTTTCCTTGTTTCAAACCACAGTGGATATAAGGTTATAATATTTTTGCCCTTCTAATGCTAGATGGTTCAAGTAGGTAGATTTATGTCTTAGATGTGCATCAGGAAGGAAGCATGATTTTCACAATAGATCTCCAAATAAGACAGCTAATGATTGGAAAGATTTTTAAAATGTATGTCTGTCTATTTGCTTTTTTTCCAATAGGAAAAGGAACCTCTCCGCGTAATACCACTTAAGGAGGTTCATAAAGTCCAAGAATGTAAGCAAAGGTAAGCACCACCTCAGACTTGGTGCCTAACACAACTATTAGCACACAGTATATAGTTCCTCAGTTTAATTGATGTACTTTCAGATGATACTTTTCTTTATTACTGCCAGTGAGTTTTGCTAAAACTTTCAAAGCCTTCAGATTAAATGTTGAGATTTTTTTGTTTGTTTGTTTGAAAACTGCAAATTAGGGAACAATTCTTAAGCTTATTAATGGAAAGGACGGAATTTAATATGAACAACTTCTGTCATACTTGACAGATGTATTATTAATTTTAGTATTTCAAGGTTGCTGCAGAATAGAGCTTTAATAAGAAAATATGTTAACTGTACCACTGTTTCTTTGAGCAAACTCTTTCTTCACAGTTGAAAACTTTGGATTTTAAAGTTGTTTTTGCACCTTCTAAAAATACATGTAACTGTATAAAATACGTAGAATTCAATGCAAAAATAAATTGAAAAATGATAATTTGGCATTTTTCAATTAAATTAATATTTTACCTTTAATGTTTATTGACACGTATTTGGTACTGGGTAAATAAATGAAAAGAAAGCTATCAAACAATTGCTGCTTGAGTACAATTGGAAAATTTGTTTTGTTAACAGTGACATAATGATGAGAGACAACCTCTTTGAAATTGTAACATCGTCTCGAACTTTCTATGTGCAGGTAAGGTACTTCTTTTGAGATTACAGATCCTCCTAACAAGGAATGAATCATTTTAGAGGTGAAATAAACATAACTAAACATGTTGGTCATAGAAGTAAGGAAAAATATGACAAATGTAATTGCCAACTTAATAAAGATGATGCTGTATCTAAGGTTATTGGTAGATCATATGTTCAGCAAAGTGATATTCTTTGCTATAAATTAATTGAATTGAATTAAGTTTTATATGGAGGAAGGGAAATGTGCTATTTAGATGCTAAGTCTGTATTTTCAATTTGGATTATTTTTGCACATATTTTGGAATTTCAATTATATCACTTTCTGGTAATTTTCTAAAAAGGGGGACTCAAATATACATAATAAAAGTAAATAGTAGATCTTACTTCACTAATGGTGGATAGGTATCCTATGTTTAAGTTTAAAATATGCTTTTTATTTAACACATTAATTTACTTAAAAGTTTTTTTATAAGAACATTTAGTTTTGTTTTTAAAAGTTATTACATATGCTTTTTGCAGAAAACGTAGAAAAATACAGATACATGAAGAGAAAGGTGCTTTATAAAACATAGAATTCTACATTCAGGCAGCTGTTCTTTTGTTTGTTTGTTTTTATTAGGCTATATCTTTTTATACCAAGTGGGGTCATATACAATATAGTGTTATATCCTACGTATTTACTATATTATGGTCACTTTTTCCCACGTCATTAAGAATTCTCTGAAAGCCTTTTAGAACTATGTTCTTTTATATGAGTGTTTTACAATTAAACTATTTCTGTACTGTTACTGATCGTTCATTAACATAGTTTTTGTACATTTACTGTGGTATAACATGTTAGTGAACATATTGTGAATAAATTTGTCTGGATGTCTTACTTCTGATCAGTTTGTAGATCAGGAATCACTATTAGAGCATGAGCTTTTTTAAACCTGCCTTTTACCGAATTGATTTCTAGACTGGTGCTCTTGTTTGTAGTGAACGAAAGTATACTCTACCTCTGCCTGCTTTAAGGTTTTCCCTTTTAAAAACTCTTTGTTATTATCATTGGTTCAAAAATATTACTTGTGTCTTTAAAATTTTTAAACTTAATCTAGAAGGGGCCCTACCTCGCCACCCCTCTGAGGGCCTTGTTTAATTGAAGTCATTGGAAGGTTTTTCTAATGCACATTGGAAGCCACAGTCCTATCAAGGAAGAGCCTGCTTTGGCATATGCCTGCCAACACTGCTTTTAGGATTTTAGGGTACAATTAGAAATTGTTTTTAGAAAAATAACATAAAATGATGTCACAGTGGTTTATTTTTTTATTGCACAATTCCATAAATATCCATCTTGAAAATTCAGGCAAGTATAACGATTGGAGAGCAAAATGAGAAGGTCTTTGACTTCCTCCTCTTCTTGTATTCTCTCCAAAACTGTTCATGTTGACACTTTTTGACGTGTCTCATCTTAGAACATTAAGTGCCCAACTTCCAATTAAAATAAATTTATATTAAAAAAAAAAAGCACCCAACTTACTTCTGTGTGTTATAATTTACCTGGCAAAACCTGGTTCAAAAAAGCGATTTCTAAAATTTCTTAGAAACCATTGCCTTAGGCTGATCGTGTTGTTGACACTGTTAATTACCAAGATGAACACATTGGATTTATAGACAAAAGAGCTGATTTTGAGGAAAACTTGAATGAATCCTTCCTTCCCCTTAGGCTGATAGCCCTGAAGAGATGCACAGTTGGATTAAAGCCGTCTCAGGTGCCATTGTAGCTCAGCGGGGACCCGGCAGATCAGCGTCTTCTGTATGTTTCCTGTTCTCTGGGGTGATATTCCCTTGGATCCCCGATCCTGTCAAGTTCTTTTTCTTCCTCTCCCCCTAATCCTTTTGGTTTGTTTCTGTTTTGAGATTTATCTGCATGTTGACTTTCATACCGATTGGACTTGAAAAAAAAAAAATAATGCATTTCTAATTTAATGCTTCCTATAGTGTTATGTATACATAACTTTTCTGTGCATTGTATTGTCTTAAATGCACAAGCAGGGCAACTGAAGAATGAACATTTCCTTGTTTTGTTTTAGGAGTTCTTACTTGTTAGGTCCAGATTTGGTATAATTTCGCCAACTCTTAGTGTGGTATTTGACCTAATCATTTAAAGCACCTTTAGTTGTAGCATTACACAATTTTGTGAAGTTTTCTCAGTTTCCTTTTTAACTTCTTGTAATTTCAGTGTAGGTTTTTTGCCTTAATAGTGCCATAAGACAGCTGAGCAGCTTGAACCTTAAATATAATGTTCTCTTTCCATTTCATGCTCATTTTTCACTTGGTTAATTTAAAAGGCTGCTTTTCACTATGTTAATTATCTTTGTGGCAGGATAGTAGATTAAACCAGCTAAACATTCTCAGTAAGGAATATGTTTTTACTTTTTAATTTACCATGTACATCATAAGAATAAGATTTAGCTTTAGGATGCTTTGGTCACTGATCTCTGATCTGAAAATACAAATCTACTAAGGAATGAAAAACTTGCGAGCATCTTCAAATGCAATATATTTGTCTACAGAAGGCAGTCTAACACTGATACATAGCATGATAGCCTTTATTACCAGGGCTCATTGTCGATGCTGATGTTCTGCACTTCTAGTATTTTCCTGGAGTGCTAGTATTGCAGTAATGCTGTCTTTTAATCTTTTCTTGTTAGAAATGACTCTAGGTCAGTAAATACAAAAAAGCCCATCTTTTTTCACTTTTAAAGTTCTTCTTATATCCTTTTTGGAATAGCTCAAAAATTATTTTTAGAGGTGTTAATTTTGTAACCACCTGTGTTTTATGTGACCTTTCAGCAGGCAAGTATGAGACTCTCTGCAAAAACAATATCTGTTGGGAAGAGGAAAAGCTGGAGAAGGGTGTTTGTGTTTTGTGCTTTGTGGTGGGGGCAAAGTGGACTCTCTGTCTTAACTGTCAGCAGAACTGTCTCTTTTCCTCCCCTCCCCAGGATAGGTTAACTCTAATCTTAGCTTTGCACTGTGTTCCAGATGCGGCAGGCCAGAAGGCTGTCGAACCCTTGTATACAGAGGTATACGTCAAGAACTGGGGAATGCAGCACGTATGTGGGCTCTCACGCACACATGCCTTCTTACTAGAGGGCCCGGACTTACTCACTACTCACAGCTGATTCTAGAAAGTTGAGTTAACCAAACTGCCTTCTGCAGTTATCGTAACTGACTTTGTCAACACTAACGCAAACAATTTCATTATAGTCATCAGGTTGGATATGTCTATTTAAAAAAATGAAAAAAAAAAAATAGAACTTTACTAATTTAAAAAGTCCTATTTTCTAAAGCTTAATTTCCTGAGTTGCCACAAGAATTTCGATTTCTGTATTTCATGTATTTGGGAACTTTTTTATGCTACACCACTTGAAATGCACCTTTGTGGTAATATGTACAAACTCACAGGTGCATACGCATTGGATAAACTCTATATTACTATAGTTTGCATATTAGCTCTTAGGTGAAATTTAGCCATCCAATGGGAATCTGTAGTGTTTCAGTGGTTTGTTTGTAGCACTTTTTTTTCAAAGCCACCAATGTCACAAATGAACACAAAAAATTAGGAACTATATGGCATTGCATTTGGTATAGTCATATGTAAGGTTAACTTCAGATTTAATTTAGTCAGAAGAGTATTGAATATTCACAACTGAAATTATCTTATGACAGTTTTAATAAATGCTTAAGTATGTGCCCTTTGCTCTCTTTAAAATGTCAAGCCATGTGAATGTATGCCATATGCAAAAATAAATAAATGCAGTTAAATAAGCAAAAGGACTGTGATATTATTGGTTGCAGGTGAAATTCAGGGAAGCAAAAACTAAGTTTATGAGGCTACCAGACAAAATAATAGGTTTGAAAAATGTTTAATTCTGCTTATTAAAAAAGTAATTGCCTTTTATTTTTATATTCTACATTTTCATTGTTTAATCTTCCTAAAACATATGGGATAATTCCTACTGTTTATTGAGAATAAACTCTTAAGTAAAAATGGTAAAGCTGGTAGGCCCCCTGTTAAACACAGTTCAGTTGCAGTTGGTACACTGCATTCCAGTCTAGGCTGACTAAGCCTTTCAAGTGTCAAAGCTGCCAGATTTGACTTTGGTGACAGAACTGGTTTCTCAGTGGAAATGATTGTTGGCTGTCATCGCTCTAGACTCACCCCTAAAAATGCACTGCTTTGGGGAAGAACTTGCACACGTATGCTGCACGGCTCATGCTTCTGCTCTGTGTGTGTCTTGTTCTGTTTGTTTTTCAGAGAATAAAGTCTCACACTGAGTTACTAACCCTGTCGTTATTGATTGCCTGTGTCTGACCACCACTCCTCTTTGCAGGAGCATGCCAACAGTCCTTCCGAGCCCAAACACGCTCTCCTCTCTGGCAGTGCCGCAGCAGCCGCCCCACATTCCACAGCCTCTCGCAGCAACTCTCTGGTCTCAAGCTTTCCCATGGAGAAGCGAGGATTTTACGAATCTCTTGCCAAGGTCAAGCCAGGGAACTTCAAGGTCCAGACTGTCTCTCCAAGAGAACCAGCTTCCAAAGTGACCGAACAAGCTCTGCTAAGACCTCGAAGTAAAAATGGCCCTCAGGAACAAGATTGTGACCCCGTGGACTTGGATGACGCAAGCCTTCCAGTCAGTGACGTGTGAGGTGGAAGCTCGTGGAGCCTGACCCGCCTCATCAGCCCTCAGTGTCCTTTTCACAAGGCTTCTCGCCAAAGATGATAAAGGGGAAGTGGGTTTTAATGTGTAGAGTATCCTGCCTCATCGCCATCCTCTTTATAAGCTGGTAAGCCAGGAAGCTAGCAAGTGGCCAAACGAAATGTAATTTCTTTAAAAGAAAGAAAAAAGCCCTGTTAGTATCAACTGTCTGAAGCTTTGTTCTCATTGGGATGATAAAAGTGTGTGTGTGTGTGTGTGTGAGACACTTTTTCCTAGTGAATTTGACAATTTAACCGCTTCACAATTTAAAACATGAAAAAATGCTTATTAATTACTTTGGTTGTTTTAAAAATGCTACTGTGACTTCCTATTAAATGTTCAGTTCTACACATTCTTACTGGTTAATATTATCGATTGAAATATTGCTAGACAAAGATGTCTAAACTCATGACGTCTGTGGTGCTGTAAAATTTATACTACAGTGTGGACAGTTTTGAAACGATAACCATTTTTGATGCTCTGGATCTCAAGGTGAGTAGTGCATTTTGCATAGAGGGGGTATTATTGAACTGTTAGTGAGGATTGTGGGTTGTACTGTTGGAGAAAAGGGGAGAATTAGAATTCAGACAGGTATATCTTGGACATTTGTTTGTAAAATCTTAGTCAAGATGTACAGCACAGTCATTGGTTTTTATTCAGTGAAAATTATTTGGTATGAAATTTCTTGGAGGTCTGATTTTCTTGTCAAAATTTTGTAAATAGTTCTTCTATATTTGAATCAGTGGAAGACCTCATTTATATGTAAAGATACTGCCCTTAGTCATGTGGTTGTAGCCTCTGCTTTTTGTCACTAGTAACCTGTAGTCAAGTGTTCATCTTGTTTAGGAATGTTTTGAGATTAATGTGCTCAAAAGTCCTATGTGATTGGTTTTAAACAGTTGGGATACAATTAATTTTTAGTAGCATAAGTTAATGTGCTAAGTAGCATACCATTTTGTGTTAGAGATACCAGAATGTTGTTATTCTACTCTCTGTGCAATACATGTTTTAAGCACAAATTTGAGTATACATTTAATCATGGGGATGTCAAAAATATAAGCTCCTCTCTAACAAATATCATTAGTTTCAGGTGTTGAATAATAGACCAGTTTGACCAAGTACTGTTTCTACGGTTCAGTCTTAAACATTCGCTTTAAGAAAATAGTCTTGAATTTCATATGCTGCTATTTTTTATGATATTTTGCCATATTACAGTACTGTTTTGTTTCGAATTCATACATGTCGCTGTTTCTCCTTTTCATTTTCTCAGATGACTTTTTGTTTGAGAGTGAGAAAGTGGGAGTGGATTTCTTAAATCAGAGTGGGGTCCAGAGGTTACTATCTGTTACACTAGAATTATCATAGCATCAGTTTAAAAATCCAAATGCATAAAGAATGCACCACTCAACATTTTTATTCATAAGCTATTATTTTTGAAACTTATATTTAGATTTTTCTTCTTTTTTTGCAGCTACATTTGAAAATGGTAGAATGGAAAGGTTTTAAGTTGTTATTTTCTCTGCAGATGCATCCATTTCATTGGCTCTTTTAGAAAGCTCTTTTCTCATGGGCACACCGAAGAAGTCTTGTGCAGACAGTTGACGATATTCAGGAGCCTAATGCTGTTTTCTTTGGTACAGCTTCCACACTGCATGTTCATTTTAATATTTTGGTATTGGTAATTTGATATATTTCATAGTGGCAAAATGTTAGCTCTATTTTGGGACTTTTTATAGAACTACCCTTGCATTCAGTAGCATAGGAAAATGTTCTTGTGATTGTCAGGGTCTTCTAATATTTATCTCAATACTTTTATAATTCTATGAAAATTATTTAATTATTTTAAAACATATACTTTTCTTGTAAATATGTCACATCTGAATTGTCAAAGAATTACTTTGAATACCTTAATATTTGCTGCATTTTTTTCTGTATGTGTAACATGTCTTCTCTCAGAATGGGAATGTATGTGTGCTTCCCGATGTTTACTTTTATGTCTGGTATCTTTATACGGCAAACTGGTTAAACACTGTAATGCTTCAAAATAAACTCAGAATTAATTCTAACTTATTTCTCAGGACTGATTCAGTTCTTGTGTAAACAATGAAATAAAACAAATACAAAATATGTTTGGTTAATTGATGTGAATTTACATGTTTAAGAATAGGCTAATTAGTTGGTAGCCTTGGAAAGGCATTACTTGATAAGAAATTGTGCAAGGAAAGATGAGTGTTTTGGGGAAAATGAGCTTATTTTTGCTTAATTAGAAAACATATTCTCAAAGGCAATATTAGCTATGTTGGGTTCAAAGCATCATTTGAATCATCCGGGCTGCACTTGTATTGCTTGCTTATTAGTTAGATGGGTGTGAGGTGACTAAAAATGAGTGCAGAGGACGTGCTGATCCACACGTGGGCTGTGGACACGACTCGTAAAAACACCCCACTAAGTGTTAGAGGCTGCTTCTCACAAACCCGCTGCTAATAACAAATAGTCCACCTCTGCTGGGTATCCAGCATCTGATGAAACTGGATAAGGATATATTAACTGGTGCAACTTAATTTCTTTCTCTGAAAAGTATTTTAAATGTTTTTAATTAAAAAAAATGAGAAAGTTCTAAAAACTTCGCTACTTTTACAAAAAAGGAAAAAAGAGATCCCTTTCTCAGTCGTCTTTTTACTTCTTGTTAAAGCTGTACTTGTGTCTGTATGAACAGTTCTAACAGTGAGGCAGAAAATGTTCATATAAAAATGGAATGATGTAACAGCTTAGTACCAGATTGGATAATAATCTTCCTTTTTATGAGGGGGTTTGGCATTTCACACAGGACATGGCTGTAAACTCACTTAGATGGGCTTATATTTGCCACACGTAAACTTCCCTGTTAAGTGGGTCTAGAGCCGATTGTTTGCATGAGTTGTCTATTTTTTAATGACTTACGAAAATCAAATTTTTGTCAAACCTCATTTAAGACATATATTAATACTGCTGAATTTACAGTATTCAATGCAATTTACTGACGCATTTACAATTTTAATCCATAAGGTCCTAGTGTGTTATTTTTGTGACAGTGACTAGGTCTGTGATGTGGTATATTCATGAAGTAATAGCGCCACCTTCTGGTTATGTCATTGTTAAATTTGAAGTAATTTGAAATCTCACTTTATTTCACTCAGAAAATTAAAGAAAACATGTAATTGCCTAGGATGACTTAGAAATTAATATAAAATTTAATGCAACATTTGTGAGTGACTTTTTTAAACCTTTTATTTGGAAATAATCATAGATTCCCATGAGGTTGTAAGTAATAATCCAGGGTTCTTGTATACCCTTCACTCAGTTCTACCCATAAAACAGAACAGTGCCATCACCACAAGGATCTCTCATTGGTGCCCTTTTATAATCGCATTTACCTCCCATGTTACAGGAGGAAAATAAAAGTCATTTGCTTACATTCATATTAGGTTTAAAATCTAGTCTTTTTTATTCCAAGATCTGGGCTCTTAACCATTATGGTATTGCTGCCACAGTAGAAGTCTTGAAAATTGCTCTGTTTATATTGTACTATCTCCAAGGAGTTGAACTTTCCTTCAACTTATTTTCAGTGTTTTTCAGAACCACGATATTTCAAATGATAGATTTCTTTATACATGCATTTGCATCTGATATTTGAGAATCAATAGTAGATAAATATCCTGATCATAACCTCCCTGAAAGATTTTAAGCCCTGACATTGCCATGATATAAATAATATTACCAAAATAAGGATTTTAAAATAGCTTTGAAGTGAAGTTAAGTTGCTCAGTCGTGTCCGACTCTTTGCAACCCCATGGACTGTAGCCCATCAGGCTCCTCCGTCCATGGGATCCTCCAGGCAAGAATCCTGGAGTGGGTAGTCATTTCCTTCTCCAGGGGATCTTCCCAACCCAGGGATCGAACCCAGGTCTCCTGCATTAGAGGCAGATGCTTTAACCTCTGTGCTTTAGGATGTTGAATTCTTGAATTGGAAAGAGTTATGGAAACTGGTTATAGTCACTGGGTGTAAGGTAAGAATGAGGTGTTTTTCCATGTGGAGAAACTTTGGAACTTGTGATAAACTCAGGTCAAATTGGTGTCTTCAGTGCACAATATGAAGTGCACAGGAAACCTAAGAAGATGATGGGGACTTGGAAAGGTCCCAGGAGAGAAAAAGTTCTTGATAAGTAAAACCTATGGGACCAGACAGTAAATTTGGAATGTTGATCTGAAATTTGAAGTATCCAAGTTGATGCATAAAATTTAAATAGTTCTTTGAAGTTTCATTGCCCCTTTCTCCCCTCCCCTTTACCCTGTCATGCTGGTTTTCTTCAGTGGCGGTCAGCGTTGGATGGGGGAGCCAGGAGAATGGCTGAGTGGGTGGGAGTGTGGGGCACTTCCATGGGCTTCCCACATGGTACAGTGGCAAAGAATCCACCTACCAATGCAGGAGATGCAAGAGAGGTGGGTTGCATCCATGGGTCAGGAAGGTCTCCTGAAATAGGAAATGGCAACCCACTCCGGTATTCTTACCTGGAGAATCCCATGGACAGAGGAGCCTGGCGGGCTATAGTCCATGGGGTCGCAGAGAGTTGGACATGACTGAGCGCACATACACATTCCATGATTTAGGAACTTAACCACCTCAGGCTCCTTTTTGCCTGTCTTTGGTAACTTCACGACTGGAACTTACTCTGTTCCCTGTGGATCCTTATTATTATTTCCAAGTAGAGACCATTGGTCCCAATGACATCTTTTCCTTTGTGACTTTCATATACACCATGCTTCTTGTCTTGGCTCACGTTGGCACTGTCCTTGTTTCTCACTCTCCTTTTGCCTGTCTGTATTGCAAAGGTGGAAGATTTCCTAATGGATTAGAAATGACGAGTGAAAGAAGTGATGTATTAGAGGTAAAGGCAAGTCCGGTGGCTTGAACAACTGGAGAAGCATGTAGTCCATGATCTGAGGTAGCAAAGATCACAGGTAGAATAGGTTTGGATGCAGAGGCTGTAGCTGAAGGATTGAGTGTGATGGTTTGAGATGACTATTAGATACCAAGGAGAAACATCAGGAAGGCAGGTGGCTATACAAATTTGGAATGGAGGGAAATCTTCATTGGAGATAAAAACTGGGGAGCCTTCAACATACTAGGTGGTGTTTGAAGCTACGAGACTGGACTAGAGAGAGAGAGAAGAAAAGAGGACCAAAGAATGGATGGGGCATCCCAATGCTAAGAGCTCAAAAGAGGAACCATGGTGGAAAATGAAAACGTGTGGTTACTGGTCAATTGAAAGCCAAGAGATGCAGATGAGTCAAGGGGAAGGGGTCAGATGTGTCCGTGATGCTCACAGGTCTAGTAAGAAGCCAGAAATTTGGTTTGTCAACGTGGAAGCCATTGGCAATCAACAGGAGCAGTTTTGGTGGGGTGGAGCCGAACACGGCTGCTGTGAGTTTTGCTGTAACAGGAGCAGAGGAGTGGGATGCTTGCTGTTAGCAAAAGCAGAGTCAAGTTTGTTTGTTTGTTTGTTTGTTTTAGATGGAATAGTGGCATTTGGTTGATGGGATGACCTAATAGCAAAAGGAAGACTGATGATGTAGGAGATGGGAAGGATTGCTGGAACCAAGTCTGGCGGGGAGATGAAATGCGATCTAGTGCACAAGTAGAGGGCTTGGCTTTTTATACAACGTCGATGTTTGTCTGTGGTAGGAGGGCAGAGTAAGCGGAGGCATGGGTGGGAGGAAGTCTCTGAAAGTCCACTTGCTTCAGTCTCAGCGAATCAGGAAGTGATCCTCAGCGATGAATGAGATGGGGAAGGCAGTATTATGAGGCTGAGGAAAGAGTAGATGTGAATTGTCCCTGCTTGTGGAGAAGGAAGGGACCAGGGACATAGAGGACATCTTGGCAGTTCTGAGAGCCCACTTGAGCCTCTGCTCACAAATTGCAGGTTAATGTTAAATAACAGGTCATTGCAGTCATTTTTTTCATGCTCCTGTTTTGAAAAGCCCTCTAGATTCCCACTGAAGGGCATGGTGCTGGCTTTGGGGCTGAGGTGGGAATATTTGATTCAACTATTCATATATTTTTTTAATGAAGAAGGACAGTTAAACTTTATTAAATACCTTCAGTATCTGTTGGGCTCCCCTGATGGCTCATAGGGTGAACAATCTGCCTGCAATCCAGGAGACTCAGGTTCAATCCCTGGGTCAGGAAAATCCCCTGGAGAAGGGAATGGCAACCCACTCCAGTATTCTTGCCTGGAGAATTCCATGGACAGAGGAGCCTGGCGGGCTACAGATCATGGGGTCCCAAAGAGTCTGACACAACTTGAGTGACTAACATGGAAATAATCTTGTTTCCCTCCTTAGATCAGTTAATTTGATGAATCATATTAATTCATTTCCCATTATCCATCATTACATTTTGGAAATAAATACCATTTGGTCAAGATATGTTATATTTGAATAAGCTGCTTCTGTTTGCTATAATTTTATCAGGAATTTTTGCATAAATACAAGTGATACTGGTTTGTACTTTTCTTCTGTATGGGTCTAGTCTTTGTAGGTTTTCTGGTGTTAAACTAGCTTCATGGAAAGAATTTAGTAGATTATCATCTTCTAAACTGTTTTGGAATGACTTGAAAAGAATTGGAATGATTAAAGAGTTGGTGAACTTTCCCCATTAAACATTCTAGACCCTTTTGTGGGGGTGCATCCTGACAACCTCATTTCCTCCATGAAAACTGATGCACTTAGAACCAATCTTTTCTAGAATTCATTTTAATAAATAATATTCCTAGAAAATTAGACAAGTTTTCAAATGTATTTGCATGAGCTGAGCAAAATATACAGGACAAGAACTCACTTTGTCTTCAAAATAAATGAACTAACACGAATACTTCATTTATATGACAATTTGTGATTATTTGGCACCAAGATAATTACAGACACAAACAAGGACCCTAAAATAAAGTGGTGGTATTCAGGTATGAGAATTCAGGTATTCAGGTAAGAGAGTTCCAAAAAACATCTGCTTTATTGACTACGCCAAAGCCTTTGACTGTGTGGATCCCAGCAAACTGTGGAAAATTCTTCAAGAGATGGGAATACCAGACCACCTTACCTGCCTCCTGAGAAATCTATGTGCAGTTCAAGAAGCAACAGTTAGAACTGGACATGAAAGAACAGACTGGTTCCAAATTGGGAAAGGAATACGTCAAAGCTGTATATTGTCACCCTGCTTATTTAACTTATATGCAGAGTACATCATGTGAAATACTGGGCTGGATGAAGCACAAGCTGGAATCAAAATCACCGGGAGAAATACTGATAACATCAGATATGCAGATGACACTACCCTTATGGCAGAAAGTGAAGAGGAACTAAAGAGCCTCTTGATGAAAGTGAAAGAGGAGAGTGAAAAATTTGGCTTAAAACTCAGCATTCAGAAAGCTAAGATCATGGCATCTGACCCAGTCACTTTATGGCAAATAGATGGGGAAACAATGGAAACAGAGACTTTATTTTGGGGGATCCAAAATCACTGCAGATTGTGACTGCAGCCATAACATTAAGACTCTTGTTCCTTGAAAAAAAGCTATGACCAACTAGCATTTTAAAAAGCAGAGACATTACCGATAAAGGTCCGTCTAGTCAAAGCTATGGTTTTTCCAATAGTCATGTATGGATGTGAAAGTTGGACTATAAAGAAAGCTGAGTGCTGAAGTATTGATGCTTTCGAACTGTGGTGTTGGAAAAGACTCTTGCGAGTTCCTTGGACTGCAAGGAGATCAAACCAGTCAATCCTACAGGAAATCAGTCCTGAATATTCATTGGAAGGACTGATGCTGAAGCTGAAACTCCAATACTCTGGCCACCTGATGTGAAAAACTGACTCATTGGAAAAGACCCCGATGCTGGGAAAGATTGAAGATGGGAGGAGAAGGGGACAATAGAGGATGAGATTGTTGGATGGCATCACCAGCTTGATGGACATGAGTTTGAGCAAGCTCTGGGAGTTGGTGATGGACAGGGAAGCCTGATGTGCTGGAGTCCATGGGGTCGCAAAGAATTGGACATATCTGAGGGACTGAACTGATTCAGGTATGAAGAAGGCATCTAAATCAAATGTCAGTGAAAGTGGAAAGTGAAAGTCTCTCAGTCGTGTCCAGCTCTTTGTGACCGCATGGACTATACAGTCCATGGAATTCTCCAGGCCAGAATACTGGAGTGGGTAGTCTTTCCTTTCTTCAGAGGATCTTCCCAACCCAGGGATAGAACCCAGGTCTCCCGCATTGCAGGTAGATTCTTTACCAGCTGAGCCACAAGGGAAGCCCAAATCAAATACCAGTTCAGTTCAGTTCAATCGGTCAGTCCTGTCGACTCTTTGCGACCCCATGAATCGCAGCACGCGAGGCCTCCGTGTCCATCACCAACTCCTGGAGTTCACCCAAACCCACGTCCATTGAGTCGGTGATGCCATCCAGCCATCTCATCCTCTGTCATCCCCTTTTCCTCCTAGCCCCGATCCCTCTCAGGATCAGAGTCTTTTCAAATATCAGGGTCTTCTAAAAATTCAAGTGTGACGTGTGTAATTTCTCATAAGGAACCAGTGATCCCAGGAGAACAAGTCTGGGTTTCCCACTTGAGAAACACTCTCCTTATGGAAAGTGTTTAAACTTCTTAGCTTCAGGCCCTCACATTTCCACCTCCTGATACTGCTCCTTGTGTCTCCTACGCAACAGGTCCACTGAATCATTCTTCAGTTCCTGATTTTCCCACCTCCCGTCATTCTTGCTGTCATTCTGCCTGAACACCACTTCTAGATGTTTAATTCCACTCATTGTTCAATTTCCACTAAGATGCAACTTTCTCCTTGAGATGCTGAACTTGCTTTCTCATCTTCCCCACAACACAAGCCATGATGACCCCAAAATACCTGATTGCCTCTCCCTTCCCATGCCAATGTTCAATTCAGTTAATTGGAACTGGAATTCAATTTAAGATTTTGTTCTTAGACTCTGGGCTGATTATATAGCTTTTTCTCTCACCACTGTAGTCTTAAAAAAAAAAAACCAAAAAACCAAAAACCAATGACTTCAAAATTTGGAAGAGATTAGAAAATGGAAACAGACCCCAATCTAGCTCTTTGTTGATTAGATTGGCTCCAAAAAGAAATACATAAGACAGGAAGCAAAATTTAAACAGATCCTGGTATTAATGGCAGTTCTGTAAAAATACTCAAGTATGCATGATTTCAGCAGTCATGCCCAGCTGTTGGAGGTCAAGGGTCCCTTTCACACTCATCGCATTCAATTTTATATCGAGTTTCAGGTCACCCATAATCACCCAATGACTCTTCTGAGCCTGCAGTGAAAGTAAACTCTAATTCTTGAAAGCAGTGGCTCTTAAAAGTGTGGTCGAACATCATCATCATCAGAGAACTTGACATGCAACTTATCTGTCCCTCCCCAGTGCCTGTAGGGAGGGGACCAACAATTTGTTTTAATACCTCCAGGCGATTCTAGTGCCAGTAGCTTGAGATCACTGCCCTAAAGCATCCATTGTGTGTAATGAATTCTCTCCTAGTCATCTCCTTAGGAGAGCTGAGAAAACAGTCAACCCACATCACCATCTGGGTTTTGGGGTTCAGTTAAGGAACCCCACTGAGAAAGGCTACCTGGAGCCACCTGCTTTGAGAGATTACACTCAAATAGGAATAAAAGTTTTTCTTTGTTTGATATCTTCTATGCATACTAAATCGCTTCATTTGTGTCCGACTCTTTGCAAACCTATGGACCGTAGCCCACTAGGCTCCTCTGTCCATGGGATTCTCCAGGCAAGAATACTGGAGAGGGTTGCCATTTCCTTCTCCAGGGGATCTTACCAATCCAAGGATTGAACCCGAGTCTCTCATGTCTCCTGCACTGGCAAGTGGGTTCTTTACCACTAGTGCCAACTGGGAAGCCTGATATCTTCTATAGAGACAGAATTTTACCAAGAATCTAAAAAGATGCTTACACCATCTAGTTC
Source organism: Capra hircus (assembly GCF_001704415.2). Classification (NCBI taxonomy): domain Eukaryota; kingdom Metazoa; phylum Chordata; class Mammalia; order Artiodactyla; family Bovidae; genus Capra; species Capra hircus. The sequence goes on along the minus strand of NC_030833.1, from coordinate 9,724,728 downwards.
AGCCTCCTGGCAATGGAAGAACCAGATGTTGAGTTCTAGAAGTCTTTGTTGTTTGATGGAAAGAGGCATGTCACCTTTTCTGAGCCAGATAACCTTCTCGACATAGAATATTCAGAAGCTCCTGTCGTGTGGATGTGTTACAAGTTGCAAGGGACGCTGAGTGAGATGGGACCAATATCCTTAACACAAACACAGGAGTTCGTCCAGTTTTCTCTGTGTGGTTAGTATTTAAAATCTATTTCTTCCCACTGATTTGAAATAAGACTTTTATCAGTGTCTTAGCTTGGGCGGCTACAACAGAATACTTTAGACTGGGTGGCTTACCATTCTGGAGGCTGAGAATTCCAAGATCAAGCTGTCTCAGTGTCTAGTAAGAATCATTTTCCTGGTTCATAGGCGGGTCTCCTGGCTCTTCTCTCACGTGGTGGAGGGAACTCCCAGGGATCTCTTATAGGGGTGAGAGTGGAGCCCTCATGACATCACATTGCAAGGGCCTCACCTCCTAGCACATCTCCTTGAGGGTCAAGTTTTGAGACATAAATTTTGGAGGAACACAGACATTCAGGTTCTAACACTAATCACTCATGAAAGTGAAAGTTGCTCAGTCGTGTCCGACTCTTTGTGACCCCATGGACTATACAGTCCATGGAATTCTCCAGGCCAGAATACTGGAGTGGGTAGCCTTTCCCTTCTCCAGGGGAATCTTCCCAACCCAGGGATCGAACCCAGGTCTCAAGCATTGCAGGTGGATTCTTTACCAGCTGAGTCACAAGGGAAGCCCAAGAATACTGGAGTGGGTAGCCTATCCCTTCTCCAGCGGATCTTCCTGACCCAGGGATCGAACCAGGGTATCCTGCATCACAGGCAGATTCTTTACCAACTGAGTTACAGGGAAGCCCCGCTGTGATGATCCCTCATAGTGGAGTACATTTCTGAACTTCCTGTAACCTGAATATGGGTATTTCTCTGCCAGAATCATATGAGCAATTACAATTAATAATACATTTTAATAGCACATAAATATTTTTGTATTCAATTTTTGAGCTTCAGGATCTTTATTTTGGAGTTCAAAAATATCCTACCTTTTTTAAAAAAATTGGAAGTACGTCGAGTTTATAGTATTGTGAGGTGCTAGTTCCTGTTACACCTGAGAAGAGACACTGCCTGTGTTTGGTGACTCTGGGCAGATGAGTCTTTCCCGCCCCAAGGGATCTTCCTGGTAGCTGTTTGCATTTGGGGGGAAGGAGGTTGCAGATAGGAGGCCCTGGGCACCATGAGAGAGGAAGGCTGGGTGTGGGCTCTGAACATAGAGAAGGCTGTGAGTAACATCTGCCTTTGGAGATAGGATGATAAGAGATGCTTCTGCTTTAGGGCCAGATGGCAGAGCAGGTACAGACAAGGGCCTTCTCCCCAGTTCTGCAGAACCTGGTGTGGACCCGGCCCAGAGGGCTGAGGTCTGTCTGCCAGGCCATGAGTCACTCCAGTCGGTGAGGTGCTGGGGCTGGCTTCGGAGAGTCAGTTGTTGAGTTTGGGGGAATTGTGCAAGCTGGCTGTTGTCAAACAGCTATAGATGAAAATCAGACTTATAAACTTACAATTACATAAATTTCATTAGGAACAAAGGTAATAAAAACTCAAGCTCATCACTTTCTAGTTTTACCCCACTTTGCTTTTGGCCATGCTCTAGGGGTTATTTACAACTCCTGGACCTGAGGGGATGCTGTGCCCTCTCTCACCCCAATTCTACGTTCAGTGACGTCATGTTGGCAGCTTGGCAGGGATATTTACACCATGGAAATTGGCAAATGCTACAAATTAGGCCTTGACTTATTCTTTTATTGATTGTCTAAGTGAGAGGTTGGCTACCTTTTCTGTAAAAGACCAGATAGTAAATGGTTAGGCTCTCCATACAATCCCTGCCTCTTTATTTTTATTTTTCAAATTTAGGTCTATGATCCGACATTTTATGTCTGTATGGGAACAATGTTCATTCCCCCCCCCCCCATATGAACAACCAACTAATCTAGCACCATTTATTGAAAATAACATTTAATTGCAGTTATGCCTTTGTGAAATCAGGTGATTTCTACATGAATCTAATTTGGGCTCCTTTCTGGTCCACTGATCTACACTTTCATTTGTATGTCAATACGCAGCAGTCCTGATTATTGTCAAATTATGCTGTGATATCCAAACACCATCTTCAAAGGTATTCTGGGAGTTGCCACCTCTATAGATTTTGCAAGGGTAATTCCTTGCATCGGGACATAGAGCACTGGCCCTTAGGAATGGGGACAGTGAAACATGGAAAACAGAACTGGAGGGATAAACCACTTCCAGATACCAAAGCTCCTCTGGTGGCTCAGATGGTAAAGTATCTGCCCACAACACAAGAGACTCAAGAGATGTGAGTTCGATCCCTGCCAGAGTCAGGAAGTTTCCCTGAAGAGGGGAATAGCTACCCACTCCAGTATTCTTGCCTGGGAAATCCTATGGACAGAGGAGCCTGGCAACTACAGTCCATGGGGTTGCAAAGAGTCGGACACGACTGAGCAACACTTTGACTTTCTTTCAGATATCAAAAGAACTGATATTTCAGACACTTCAGATATCTGAAAGATGTTAAGCTTTTTTTGTTTTTTTAAAGATGTATAAAGACTTCCTTGGTGGTCCAGTAGTTCAGACTTCATCTTCCAGAGCAGCAGGAGTGAGTTTGATCCCTTGTTGGGAAGCTGAGATCCCACATGCCTCTTGGCCCAAAAACCAAAACAAAAAACAGGAGCAATATTGTAACAAATTCAATAAAGACTTTAAAACTGATCCACATCCAAACAAATCTTGAAAAAAAAAAGATGTAGAGATGTTCTGGTAGATTAAAAAACTTATAAAGGCACCCTCGTATTAAAAATGTCAGAAAATATAGTTTTGGAACACCCAGCAAGATTTTTGTATTCATTCGGTGCTAAGCACTTCACACTTTCTACTCTGTGTCCAGTCATGGATGGAAAGCAGTCATGGATGGGGCAGATGCTGAGCTCAGAGGAGCGACAAGGTGTCTGAAATGCCTACGGGACTAGGAGTGACCCCAGGAAGGAGCACAGCCCACAGCTGGGAGGCCCCAGGAGAAGGACCCTTGGCTATAAGGAGAGCACGACTGGGCTGGTTGCCCCCCTACAGAGCTTTGGCTTTCTTGACATTTCCTTCCTTCGTTTGACTCCTCTCTCCCCTCGTATTAATGGTTAGTACAGAAAATACAAAGAAGCAGAGACTACCTTCCATCACTCATCACGCCTCCACCCAGAATGGACACTGTTAACACTCAGGCTTTGTTCCTTCCAGGTTTGAGTCTGATGATCTTTTTTAAAACAAAACAAAACAATCGGGGGCAAGCAGCGCACACAGTTTTATATCCTGCATTTCTTGTTCGGGGTATAAGTAACCCCCTGGGGTCTTTCTTCTGTTTTCTTTTGAGTCTCAAGCTAGGGAAATTGGGCTGTTAGCAGAAGGATTTCCTGAAATCCCTTTGAATGATCAAAGGAGTCGCGCTCAGTCTTCCTCCAGTTGAGAGTTCTGTTTTTTTTCTCCCTCCCCTCCTATGAAACTGCAGGTCAGGAAGGCAGACGGGAGGCTCAGCTTGTGGGTCTGATTTCTAAAAGTGGTGGTTATTCTCTCTCTCTCTTTTTTTTTTTAAAGGAATAGAGAATCAATTTAATAACAGGGTGCCAGGCAATGGCTAGTCTTGAGTGCCCAGAAACTGTCCCTAAGAAGTGGAGTCCAGGAGGAGAGAGAGACGGAAGTCTCCGCAGGGTGAGGTGACTACAGAAGGATGGAGTGGAGGAGGGGCTGTGGCCGCGGGCCCAGTGGAAAAGTACCTCGTTCGTGAGTCATCACGGATAACATGTGGCTGGTGCCCCGCCATCGGCATCCAGGAGTGTGGCAGTGACAGCTGGAGGTCACATCAAAGACAGATCCACGCGGAAAGGAAGAAAGTAAAGGAAAATCAAGATGAAAATGTACCACTTCAGGGTAATACCTGGCTTCAGCTGTGAGTGAGCATCTCCAAGTCAGCCAGCATGAGCCCAGTGTCTGCTATGTGGCTGGCGCTGTCTGGCTCAATGGGCAGGCTAGGTGGCCGATCCAGGAAGCTTCCAGTCTTGAAGTAGGGCAGAGGAATGGCATGGGACGACCCATCGAACAGTTTGGCTGATTAATGAAGGGCTGTGGCTTAGACAAATGGAATTCCCAGTGCCACTGAATTTTGGATCTCTAGGGATATTGCCCTGATTATAGAATAACTGGATGGTTTAAACATGTGTTCGCATAGCGTCAAAATATAGGAATGGCCTGTAGTTGTCAGCTGGGCTGCTCATTAGAGTTCCTGGAAGACCCTGAAAACTAGACACCAGGGATTTTCAACCACGTCCCAGAGGGGTTTTTTTTTTTAAACAGTTTTATTCAGATATAATTCAAATAGCATCCCATTCTCCTTAGAAAAGTGTACAATTCAGTGGGTTTTATTATCTGCATGGACACATGCAATCATCACCATAGTCAATTTTGTAATATTTTCAAAATGAAGCCTTGTATGCTTTGGCTATTACCTCTCTATCTCCTTGTCCTCCTCACAGCTAGGAATCTACCTTCTGTCTCTGTGGATTTCCCTGTTCTAGGCTTTTCATGTGAATGGAAGCATATAATACAGTCTTTTGTGACTGACTTCTTTCATTTAGGGCAATGTATCCAGTAACTCCAGGGAAGGTCTTGTGAATCTTTCACACGGATAATCCTTGTTATAGCATGTAAACATGGACTGTGGCATGACAGGCTCCTCTGTCCTCCTCTGTCTCCTGGAGTTCACTCAAATTCATGTCCATTGAGTTGGTGATGTTATTCAACCATCTCATCCTCTGTTGTCCCCTTCTCCTCCCACCTTCAATCTTTCCCAGTATCAGGGTCTTTTCAAATGAGTTGGCTCTTCACATCAGGTGGCCAAAGTATTGGAGCTTCAGCTTCATCATCAGTCCTTCCAATGAATATTTAGGACTGATTTCCTTTAGGATTGACAGGTTTGATCTCCTTGCTGTCCAAGGGACTCTCAGAAGTCTTCTCCAGCACCACAATTCGAAAGCATCAATTCTTTGGTGCTCAGCCTTCTTTATGGTCCAGCTCTCACATCCATGACTACTAGAAAAATCAGTTTTGACTATATGGACCTTTGTTGGCAAAGTGCTCTCTCTAACTCCATTTAATTAATGAATTAACAGATGGATTCTTTTTCAAAATGACTGTACCAATTTCCATTTCCACTAGGAATATATGAGGGGTCCCATCTCCCCACATCTTTGCCATCTTTTGTTATCATCTGACTTTTCAAGAAGTAGCATCTCATTATGGCATTGCTTTGTTGATGACTAACAATACTGAGAATCTTTTCATGTGCTTACTGGTGCTTTTTTTCCTTAACTTTAAAAATTTTGAAATGTTAGGTTTAGAGAAAAACTGTAAAAATAGTACAAAACTCTCATTTACTCTTAGCCTAGATTCCCCAAATGTTAACCACACATGCTTGATCATTCTCCATCTCTGAATCATTTAAGACTTGCAGACATGAAGGCTCTTTACCTCTAAATATTCCAGTGTGTATTTTCTTAAAACATAGCAAAACCCAGCTTTCTCTAATGCAACCACAGTAAAATGATCAAAGTCCCTTCGCTGTTCACCTGAAACTGTCACAACACTGTTAGTCATCTATACCCCAATGCAAAATATTTTTGGTGTTAAAAAAATACAATTAAAAAAAACCAGAAAATCAACATCGACTCAATACTATCGGTAACTGAATGTTTCCAAATTTTGCCAAATTTCTAGGAAGCAGCATCTTAAAAAAGCTCTACAGATGATTCTATTGGATATCAGGATCTCTGTCACCTCTTCTCATCAATGAGGACCATTAATTCCAGGGAGGACAATGCCCTCCCCGAGGTCACCATTGATTTAGAGCAGAGTTTTCAGAATGTCCCATCCCCCAGGGCACCTTTATGTGACCTAGGGAAAGATGTCTCTCTGCTGCTGCTGCTGCTGCTGCTGCTAAGTCGCTTCGGTTGTGTCTGACTCTGTGGGACCCCATAGATGGCAGCCCACCAGGCTGCCCCATCCCTGGGATTCTCCAGGCAAGAATACTGGAGTGGGTTGCCATTTCCTTCTCCAATGCATGAAAGTGAAAAGTGAAAATGAAGTCGCTCAGTTGTGGCCAACTCTTTGTGACCCCATGGACTGCAGCACATCAGGCCTCCCTGCCCATCACCAACTCCCGGAGCTTGCTCAAACTCATGTCCATTGAGTTGGGGATGCCATCCAACTCATCCTCTGTCACCTTCTTCTCCTCCTGCCTTCAATCTTTCCCAGCATCAGGGTCTTTTCCAGTGAGTCAGTTCTTTGCATCAGGTGACCAAACTATTAGATCTTCAGCTTCAGCATCCATCCTTCCAATGAATATTCAGGACTGATTTCCTTTAGGATGTACTTGTTGGATCTCCTTGCAGTCCAAGGGACTCTCAAGAGTCTTCTCCAACACTACAGTTCAAAAGCATCAATTCTTCGGCACTCAGCTTTCTTTATAGCCCAACTCTCACATCCATACATGACTACTGGAAAAACCATAGTTTTGACTAGATGGACCTTTGTTGGCAAAGTAATGTCTCAGCTTTTTAATATGCTGTCTAGGTTGGTCATAATTTTTCTTTCAGGGAGCAAGCGTCTTTTAATTTCATGGCTGCAGTCACCATCTGCAGTGATTTTGGGGCCCCCAAAATTAAAGTCTCTCGTGATTTCCATTGTTTCCCCATCTATTTGCCATGATGTGATGGGACCAGATACCATGATCTTAGTTTTTTGAACTAAGGAGCTCAGATCATGAACTCCTTAATGCCAAATTCAGACTTAAATTGAAGAAAGAACGGAAAACCACTAGACCACTTAGGCATAACCAGTGTGCCTATGATGTGCCAGACAAAGGAAACAGGAAGATGGGCTGGGTGGGAGAATGTGACTCGGTGAGTGGAATTCCAAAGCCTGTAGAAGGCCATCTCGGGAACCACTCAAGCTGGTGGCAGGGCTTGCGGTTGCACTGATGGAAGCCAAGACCTCAGCTGCCTGCAATTTCTGGTCCAGGTTAATTAGACTCGAAATGGGAAAGTTGCATGATTCTTTCATGTTCTCACAGCTTTAGATATCTCATGGTTCCTATTAGTGTGAGAATAAAAACAAAAAAATTTTGGCAGTAATATGTAACAATTCAAATTTGTAAAGAAAGAATCTGGGTCTTCTAGATCAAGTTAATTTAAACTTTGGCTTCCAAGCACATTAGAGATTCTGCTGATAAGTAAACTTAGCAAATGCTTTTTAGTGCTTATAGAACTTTGCCCACTTTATGGGCACTTGTGGTTCAGATGGTAAAGAATTTACCTGTAATGTAGCAGACTTGGGTTCAGTCCCTGTTTTGGAAAGATCCCCTGGAGGAGGGCATGGCAACCCACTCCAGTATTCTTTTTTTTTTTAAGTTAATTTATTTTAATTGGAGGCTAATTACCTTACAATATTGTAGTGGTTTTTACTATACATTGACACGAATCAGCCATGGGTGCACATGTGTTCCCCATCCTGAACGCCCCTCCCACCTCCCTCCCCGTCCCATCTCTCAGGGTCATCCCAGTGCACCGGCCCCGAGCACCCTGGCTCATGCATTGAACCTGGACTGGCGATCTGTTTCAAGGTGGTAATATACATGTTTCAGTGTTATTCTCTCAAATCATCCTACCCTCGCCTTCTCCCACAGAGTCCAAAAGTCTGTTCTTTACATCTGTGTCTCTTTCACTGTCTCGAACATAGGGTCATCCTTACCATCTTTCTAAATTCCATATATATGCGCTAATATACTGTATTGGTGTTTTTCTTTCTGGCTTACTTCACTCTGTATAATAGGCTCCAGTTTCATCCACCTCATTAGAACTGATTCAAATGTATTCTTTTTAATGGCTGAGTAATACTCCATTGTGTATATGTACCACAGCTTTCTTATCCATTCGTCTGCTGATGGACATCTAGGTTGCTTCCATGTCCTGGCTATTATAAACAGTGCTGCGATGAACATTGGGGCACACGTGTCTCTTTCAATTCTGGTTTCCTTGGTGTGTATGCCCAGCAGAGGGATTGCTGGGTCATAAGGCAGTTCTATTTCCAGCTTTTTAAGGAATCTCCACACTATTCTCCATAGTGGCTGTATTCCCACAAACAGTGCAAGAGGGTTCCTTTTTCTCCGCACCCTCTCCAGCATTTATTCTTTGTAGACTTTTTGATAGCAGCCATTTTGACCGGGGCGAGATGGTAGCTCACTGTGGTTTTGATTTGCATTTCTCTGATAATGAGTGATGTTGAGCATATTTTCATGTGTTTGTTAGCCATCTGTATGTCTTCTTTGGAGAAATATATGTTTAATTCTTTGGCTCATTTTTTGATTGGGTCGTTTATTTTTCTGGAATTGAGCTGAAGGAGCTGCTTGCATATATTTGAGATTAGTTGTTTGTCAGTTGCTTTGTTTGCTATTATTTTCTCCCATTGTGAAGGCTGTCTTTTCACCTTGCTTATAGTTTCCTTCGTTGTGCAAAAGCTTTTAAGTTTAATTAGGTCCCATTTTTTTATTTTTGCTTTTGTTTCCATTACTCTGGGAAGTGGGTCATGGCGGATCCTGCGGTGATTTATGTCAGAGAGTGTTTTGCCTATGTTTTCCTCTAGGAGTTTTATAGTTTCTGTATTCTTGCCTGGAGAATTCCACGAACAGAGGAGCCTGGTGGACTGCAGTCTGCAGTGCGGCAAAGAGTCAGACACGACTGAGTGACTAACACTTTCTTTTCTAGTGCCTACGTGGTGAGATAACTCAAAGGTTGAAGCCCCCTCCCTTAAAAAAGTCTTTATTTCCTTCAGTCAAAGTTGAACAATCTTGCCTAAAAGATAGCACGTTCTACATGTGACCTTGATCCCATGTAGGTGAAGGGGATCATGTGTGGTTCATAAGCGGATGAAGGGGGTCAAAATATATAAACTTCCAACTATAAGATAAGTAAGTCCTGGGGATGTAATGTACATACAGCATGGTGTCTACAGTTAATAACATTGTATTACATATTTGAAAGTTGTTACAAAAATAAGTCTTTAAAGCTCTCATCCCAGGAGAAATTTTTTGTGACTGTCCATGATGATGGACAGATGATAACTCGACTCACTGTGGCCATCATTTCATAATATACACAAATACTGAATCATTATATTGTACACCTGAGACTAATATGATGTTATATGTTAATAATACTTCAATAAAAAATGCATGCACCGAAAATAATACCCATTTACACTAATACGTGCAAGTAAACGGGTACAAATGAACCATCAGAATGACTGATGGTGGAATGAAGCTGGAGAAGTAGATAATGTGAATAAGTGAAAATAAATACATAAAACAAGACAGGGGCCTGGGATGGAAAAATATTAAAAGTATGATTTATTCAATCCTCGGCACCTGAAGTCCAAAATAAATACATCAATAAAAAATGAAATATCCTTAAAAATACTATACATCCTGAAAAGCCTCCTAAATGTTAAAAAAATATTTTCTTAAAAAATAAGAAAATCCCTTTTCGGAAGGCAGATTTCTTTTTTTCCAGTAAGAGTTTTTTCCAGCTGATTTCTGAATGATATTTTCCAGGGCTCATTTTGTGACTAACCCAAGGGGGCAACCTTCTCTACCTAAAGATGACGTCATCATCACCATCGTCACCTCCCCCCCACCACCAGGGGGGTTACATTTTGGTTTGTTTTCAGTGACGAGGTGATGGTTTGTGTTGACTCATATAAACTTCTTAGCAAGCATATGTACTTTCACAGTCTCGCCCCCACCTCCCTTCCCATTCTTATTTCCTACCTGTCTAGACAAATGGGCTCCTTCCTCATGGCACTTTCAACAGCCTCATCATAGTTCCGTACCTTAGGACACTCGTCCTGTGCCTAATTCAAATGTCGCTTCCTCCATGAAACTCTTTCCAGCCTGGCCAGGAAGAGTTAATCACACACAGTGGGGAGGAGACAGAATAATCTGGGGACAATTCTCACCTCTAACACTTAAGTGAAGTGAAAGTTGCTCAGTCGTGCCTGACTCTTTGCAATCCCATGGACTATACAGCCCATGGAATTCTCCAGACCAGAATACTGGAGTGGGTAGCTTTTCCCTTCTCCAGGGAATCTTCCCAACCAAGGGATTGAACCCAGGTCTCTTGCATTGCAGGTGGATTCTTTACCAACTGAGCCACCAGGGAAGCCCTCTAGCAATTATGACCTCAATAATTTACTGGATTTTTCCAAGTCTCAATTTTCCTTGTTAAAAAGCAAGGTTGTGATAATAATACCTATGTTACAGGGTTGTTGTAAGATTTGGATATTTAAACTACTGGGAATGTGCTGATGCTCAAAAAAATGCTTGTTCCCTTTCTTCCCCTCAGGGGGGAAAAAGGCAAACAATCTTGCCTAAAAGGCAACATGTTCTACATGTGACCTTGGTCAGCTTTTCATGCTGCTCCTGAATAACAGCAAATCGACAAGCCGTCATTCATTACCCGTTGGTGGCTGCCTATGGATCTACTTGAACTTGTGTCTGTCCAATAGGTGAAATGAAGAGTGGAAAAAATTGGTCATGTGCCATGTGCTTTTGCTTTTTAAAGCAAATATATTGGAAAGAGCCAATTAGGGCATATACAGGCTGTTTATCTTCTGTAGTTGATTTAGAGGATGGGTTAGCCTAAATTAATGGAAATTCTGAATTACAAATCTTGAAGGCTTAAAGGAAAACAGAGCAGCAACCAGGTCTGAGGTTGTTTTCTAGAGGATCCTTCTTGAATAAATAGCCATGAATGTTTTGTGATTTGATATTAGAAATCCTAAATTTCCCTTGTGGCTCAGTTGGTAAAGAATCCGCCTGCAATACAGGAGACCTGGGTTCAAATCCCTGGGTTGGGAAAATCCCCTGGAGAAGGGAAAGGCTGCTCACTCCAGTATTCTGTCCTGGAGAATTCCATGGACTGTATAGTCCATGGGGTTGCAAAGAGTGGGACACAACTGAGCGACTTTCAATTCACTTCAGTATTTTGAAAGCGTTTCAAAAGTTTTCCAGAATACTTGAAACATCCACACCATTTGCACTATTTCTGAAGACAGGGTTTGCACTGAAGAGGTCCTTGCTGAAGTGAATGAACTATTAGAGAGCTGATGGAATCTCTTTCCATCCTATCAGGTTATGATAACTGCATCGTCAATATAACTTGAGTACTCCCTCACCTAAAATCTAACAACGTATCTGTGTCTTAACATGTGTTGCTGAATCCACTTTTTTAACTCAGTCTACCATCTATACTGCAGCAGGGTGATTTTGCCAAAATACACTTTCTTAAAAGCCTCACGGAACTTCTCATCAGCATCAGTGCTGGACCAAATTCCTTTGGAGGACAGCCAGAGCCCTTCACAGCCTGGCCCCTCCACTTCAGCTGCCTCTCCTGCCCAGAGGGACCCCTTTCCTCTTTGCAGCCACACTAGAGAACTTCCTCGTCTGGATGGACTCACAATATTCCCTCCCCTCTGCAACCCCCTTCCCCCACAATGTGTCTCCTGGTCCTCCCCCTCCTTCAAGATGGAGCTCAGTTAGCATCTTTCTAACGCCCCAGTTTTCCGCTTGCAGAATTCCTTCAAACCCCAGCATTTTTCTTCTCATCCTTCTCTCTCCTGCACTAGTTTCACGCACCTCATCAGCTGCATTCAAGTGGCTATTTACATTTAAATGACTTAAAATGAAAGACAAATAAAATGTAGTTCCTTGCTGCCACTTGCAGCGTTTCAAGTGCTCAGCAACCCATGCAGTCGGTGGTGACCGCCTTGGATGGCACCAGTTGGAAGCCTTCCATCACGGCAGGGAATTAAAGACGCTGAGCTCCTGGTGGGGAGGGGCTCAGTTATTCACCATCACATCTCTGGTGGTCAGCAGAGTGGCCAGCACGTGGCAGACACTCAAGAAGCTTCTCTTGAACCAAACCAAACCGACTGGACTGAGACTGTCTTCAGAGAAGCAGGCTCAAGGGGCCTGGGTCACCAGAGGTCACAGCGTTCTGATGGTGGAGTGGAGGGAACGGGTGGGACTGTGGCTGGTACTCAGAGGGAAGGGAGCCCAAACCAGCGCAGAGGTCATCTTTTTTCCTTTTTTTCTGGGTGGCATGTCCCAGCCAGGATTCTGTTACTATGGAGAGGGTGAAAATGGATGTCAGGGAGAGCCCCAGATATATGCTGCCCTGGGGCAGAGGACAGCATGGGGGAGAGCGTGGGGCGTGAGGTCTGGGCTCCATGCGACTGAGATGGGGAGGCTGGGAGGCTGGGCTCCATGTGATGGGGAGGCCGGGAAAGTAGGGGCTAGGGGAGTGGTAAGACTTTAGGAAGAGTCAAAAGCATCGCCACAGCTCCGTAGCTTCTGGTCCTTGGGGTGAGCAAAGGGAGTAGAATCCCCCCGCACCCCACCCCCCACCCCCGCCCACCACCACCACTCTGGGTCCTTCGTGTATCTGGGAGGCCCCAGGCGGGAGATCTTTCTCCTGGGAAGTGCGGACATGGATACTCTGTTCCAGTTCAGAAGCTGCACTTCCTAACCCAGGTTTTTGGCAGCCCTGGTGTTTCATTGTTCATTATTCATGAATAGACTTGACTTGGTTCGGAATTAAAGCTTCCATGCAGCAAATCTGGCCTGCAGAGGGGATGGCCGGGAACTCGCCTGTGTGGCTCCAGAACTGGCCCCTTTTCTCTGGAAAAATCCTCTCTGGGAATCTGTGCCAAGACCCGGTGAGTGAGAAATGACTTCATGATGTATCCAAAAATTGCATCTTTTAAGAAACTGTCTTTATAAATGGTATCAGAGGGGGAAGAAAAAAGAGAGAGAGAGAGAGAGAGAGAGAAAGAAGGGAGTAACCCTTTCAGATCAAAAGTACTCTTTCTAAATATGAAGATGTTGGGGCAAAGGGAAGGTCAGTGCTGGGCCCCCAGGGCCAGGTTTCACCTGACTTGTGCTGTGCCCTATTCTTCACACAGGTGACACACACACACACACGACATGACACCCTCCTGTGTGGACAGTTCAGGTCCCCATAATCCTTCTGTTCAGTTCAGTTCAGTTCAGTTCAGTCCCTGAGTCGTGTCCGACTCTTTGCTTAATCCTTCTGGGGGGACTTTAATTTTCTAACTTGGCATCCATGGTCTTCTTGGGGTCCCTGACTCAAGCTGTCTCCTTGGTGACCCATGTTATCCTCGGAGCAGGAGGGTGAGCTGCACTCATACCTGGGAGGTGATCGTGATGCAGTCCTGGTCCTTCTAAAGCCTTTTGTGCTGTGTTTAGTCGCTCAGTCGTGTCTTACTCTTTCCACACTATGGACTGCAATCTGCCAGGCTCCTTTGTCCGTGGGGATTCTCTAGGCAAGAATACTGGAGTGGGTTGCCATGCCCTCCTCCAGGGGACTTTCCCAACCCGGGAATCAAACTGAGGTCTCCCACTTTGTGGGTGGATTCTTTACTGTCTGAGCCACCAGGAGAGCCCAAAAATACTGGAGTGGGTAGCATAGTCCTTTCCAGGGGAACGTCCCAATCCAGGAATTGAACCAGAGTCTCTCCAACTCTGCTTCTCAGGCTTCGCTCAGTCTTCTGTTCCTCCCTTGGTTGGCCCCTTGTGATGAAACCACCAGCGTGGTTTGCAGCAGCAAAGAGGTGCTGTCTTCCTTCCCTGGTGGATCAGCTCTGTAGCCTCTGTGGCTTGCACTTCTGATCATCACCATCACAAAAACTTCTTTTAGGTTGCGAACCATCACAGGAGTTGTTTCATTGCTAAAAATACGCTTTGATTAGTTCCTCCAGGGAGACCCAAGATCACTGCCATTTTCCTGGTGAACGTCCCTGAGATCCAGCTTGCAGAAAGTTACAGAATGAAGGGCCAGAGTGGGATTCTGAATCCAAGCCCATCAGATGATATGGCTCCTGCCTGCTTCACTAGGTCATGCTAACTTACCTTGGGAGGGGAGGAAGGATACTTCAGATAGGAGAGCTTGAGCTAAGTCAGAGAAACCTTAAACAGGAAGGTATGGTCCAGAAAATGCAAGTTATTCAGCACTGGGGGAGCAAAGTATAAGCAGCAGGGAGGAACGGAGTGAAGAATTGGAGGGGAGAGGGTGATGGGGACTCAGTGGGACACTCAGGGACTTATTCTCTGCCAGGAAGGAGCTTGGATAAGCTGTGGTCACGTTTTGCTTTGAATCAGCTAGTTCACTCTGCGGTCTGGCCACTTGGCTGGAGGGTGGAGAATGGGGGCCACCGAGCACGCCCTGTTTAGAAGGGGTGCTGGCTCCTGGGAATCACCTACCCTTTCTGGCCTCCAGTTTTCTCATCTGTAAAATACAAGTATTGGATGAAAAGAAGTTTTCACCAATCTCTTCACCATGGTGAGCCCGTTTATCTCATCTGCTGGCTGGACGACAGCAGGGAGAGTCTTTTTATTTCCTGATAGACTTTGCATATTATTCCTCTGTGACACCAGGCCAAGCTCCTCTTTTTTGGGTAGTCTCAGCCAGTTGAGCACTTGGAGCCTCTAATCAGCAGAGGTATTACCCCTTCCCGCACCCCCCAAATCCAGGGCTGAGTCAATTTTGAGCCCACAAGGTGAGGTCCTGGCTTCAGGAAATACTACCCTGGGGTCCAGACACTCAGGACAAGACCAAAACATCTTGTCATGCCCCAGGATGTGGACCTCCTGCTGGCCGATTTCTTGGGCCCAGAGACCCCTCTGGACCCTGGACGCTAACACGTCTCACATTTGGGAGGTGCTTTCTTGATGGTGGTGGTGGGGGAGTTTACATATTCAGATTTTACGGTTAAACTATTTTTGTTGGAAAAGTACCCCATACCCAAGGGAACAACGAAATACAGAACAGCAAAAAGTTGCTAAGCCTCCACCACCACCTTCCCTCTAAGGCCAGCCCAGTGCCCAACCAGCCACCCCTGGGCGCCTCTGCCCTGGCTCAGGGCTGCGCAAGCCCTCCTCCTCCCAGCTCCTCCAGTGCCAGCTTTGCCCATCTGCGGGCCTAGCACCTCCCGGGCACGGGGACCACCTCCGGAGTTGCCCTTGCTCCTCCTGGGCACGCCTAGATTAACTTCTGTCCCAAATGATGCACCGAAGAGTCGAGTGGGAGATCAAAGGCGAGCCCTTTTATTTAATAGCCTTTGGAGAGAATCACGCACGTAGTGAAAGACTCAATCAGTACAAAGCCCCTCTCCCGACCAACTCCCGCCCCCCTGCCCCTCGCAGTCTCTCGCGTCTCCTTCCCTAGCCCTTCTGGGCAGGCACAAGCACGCATCCCACCCCTAACTTTTTAAATGGCTCGCGTGACTATATGCTAACCATTTCTGCTCTCTGCTTTTTCACTTGCCTGCGGGTCTGGGCGCTGGCTTTGTGCCAGCCCCGCGAGCCCCGCCTTCTTCGCTGGGGGGTGTCCGTGGTCATGGTCGCGCGTGCTGAGCGCGGGGGTCAGTTCCAGAGAGATGTTCACCTTCCTGCCCTGGAGCGCGTGACCCGGCCCGGGGTCTGAGCCACGGCCCCTCCCGCGGCCGGGCGGGTCCCCAACTCGGCAGTTTGCGGGAACTTTCCCGGGCGCTCGCGCGCCGGCCTCGCGCGGGTTCCTCTGTGCGAAGCCTCTTTTTGGTTTTAAGGTCCCGAGTGGCTGCGGAGAAAGCCGCGAGAAGCGGCTACGTGGGGAGCGGAGACCGGGAAGCAGAGCCCCGCGAGCGGGCGGACCCACCCGCGCGCCGCCCCGCCCGCTCGCCCGCGCCCACGAGCCCCGCCGCGCCCGCCCTGCCCCGCCGCGGGCGGTCCCCGGTTCGCCCGCTTGCCCCCCCGCGCCCGCACCGCCCCCCCGCCATCCGGTCGGCCCCTCTCCCGGGCGCCGTGCCCGTCCCCAAGGCGGCTCGTCACCGCCGCGAGGCCAATGGGCTGGGCCGCGCGGCCGCGCGCACTCGCTTGTCCCGAGTCCCTCCCGCGCTCTGCCCGGAGCCGCTCTCCGGCCCTCGCCCAGCCCGCCGCCGCCGCTGCCGCCGTCGGAGTCGCCATGCAGCCCCCGCGCGCCCCGTTCCTTCCGCCGCCGCCGCCGCTGCTGCTGCTGCTGCTGCTGCTAGCCGCGCCCGCCTCGGCGCAGCCGGCCCGGGCCGGCCGCTCGGCGCCGGGCGCCGCCGTGTGTCCCGAGCGCTGCGACCCCGCGCGCTGCGCCCCGCCGCCGGGATCCTGCGAGGGCGGCCGCGTCCGCGACGCGTGTGGCTGCTGCGAAGTGTGCGGCGCGCCCGAGGGGGCCGAGTGCGGCCTGCAAGAGGGCCCCTGCGGCGAGGGGCTGCAGTGCGTGGTGCCCTTCGGGGTGCCCGGCTCGGCCACGGTGCGGCGGCGAGCGCAATCTGGCCTCTGCGTGTGCGCCAGCAACGAGCCGGTGTGCGGCAGCGACGCCAAAACCTACACCAACCTGTGCCAGCTGCGCGCCGCCAGCCGTCGCTCCGAGCGGCTGCATCAGCCGCCGGTCATCGTCCTGCAGCGCGGCGCCTGCGGCCAAGGTACCGGCGCTCCGGGAGCTCCCGGGTCGCGGCATCCCGGCCCCGAGGGACGGACGGGCCGGGAGAGGGGGCGCGAAGCTTTGTTGGGTCTTCCGGGGGCACCCACTGGCTGGGAGAGGCGGACACCGACCCCCGGGGTGGTAGCGATCCGCGGGCTCCCTCGGAACCGAGCTTTGCGCTCAGCCCAAGGTCGTTCCGCGCGTGGCGGTCCCTGGCCCTGCTCTATCCCGAAGCCCACCCCCCCTTCTCGGGGAACCCGGTGCCGGGGCCTCCGGCCCATGGCCGCCTGCTGGTTGCCCCGCGGGGAACCACACCGTGCCAGGGCCTGGGGGACAAACAAGACGGGAATGTGGGCATAAAGGGGATTGAGAAGTTCGGGGCTGGGAAAAGTGTCCAGAGCTGAGTGAGACCCGGGGTTGGGACCACAAAGTCTCATTTCTGTGGCTTTCCCTTCCTTCTCTTCATCCGCCTCTCCCTCCTCCACCCCCTTAAGATGAACAGGGTTCATGTTTCACATTAGCGATCTCCTGGTTGAAAACTTTTTTAACTTTTTATTTGAAAGAGGTGGCCATGCCCTTGGGGCTCCCCAGTTTCTCCCCGCCCCAGGGTTTCCCGGTCAAGTACCGGTTTAAGGAGGTGTAGCGGGCACTGATGCCAGCGTCGCTTCCTGGGTTTTGAGCCAACCGCACAAAAATGAAAGTGGCTCGATTTGAATAAGCTGAGCATGGATCAGGGGAAAGGCAGAGGCAAGGGTGAGGGGAGCGCGTTAGGGGTGAGGGAAAAGTGGAGCCCTTTCCCTCCTGAAGCATCTTTTCTGTATCAATAAGACCCGTCCTGGCCAGGGAGTTGGGGGTGGGGGGAGCGAAGGGTGGAGCCATCCTCTAACTCTCTCGCGGGACCTTCCCGAAGGATGCTTCTCTCCAGTCCCAGAGACCATATGGAAAAACAATGCTGAGTTCAGCTCCGGCCAATCCAGCGGTGTGGGGACGGGCCAGCCCTGCTTGGCAGGGCACTTGCCCTCAGCCTGAAGGCTGCCTCCTCATCGCGGGCAGTGCATGGAAACGGGAAGAGGGGAGCCCAGCACCGGGCAGCTGGGCTAGGTTTTCTTGGTAGGCAAACGGTCTAGGACCGACCGGGCCGGCAGAGGCTGACCGATCTGGGGAGGAGGGTGCCAGAGCCGTACGGGTGAAACGCAGAACCTGTGCCCTCAGGAAACAGCCTAGTTAGAGGGTGGAGGAGACGTATTCCAGAGAGAAGTGAACCTGCCCACTCTGGGTTTGGGCACCACAATGCATGTGTATTGGGTGCCCACTCGGCGCCCCAGTCCCTGGGCTAGGTGTGTTACACGTGTGACCACACTCGGCCTTCACAGCCTCAAGAGGAGGGAAGTCATTTCCATTTAACAGGTGGGACAACTAAGGGTGAATTACATGTCCAAAGTCACTCAGCTGGAATTTGAACCCAGACAGCCTTACTCAGAAGCAACCCAATGCTTTACCTGGCTGGGGGAACAGACACTGGGGAGGGTAAAGGAAGTTTTGGGAGGCCCCAAACTGCATCCCAAGTGGAGTTGGGGGGCAGGCTGAGCCCAGCCTTGTTTGGTGAGTAGATTGGTGTGGCTGGGGAGGCAGAGTCCCAGGGCCAGAGAGGACGGGCTGGGTTGTGTTCCTGAGCCAGGCAGCTCACAACAACAAAACAAAACAAAAAAGCTGGATAGGACGAAGCTAGCGGTGGAAAGCAGACCACACCGGGGTGCGGAGGCATGATGCATGCCGTAATTTGGGTGTGAGGTGATGACTTTAAATAAGCACATTGCATGGCCTTTTTTTTTTTTTCTTTTTTGTCAAAAACAAGCCAGCTGTTACTGTTTGTAGTCTCACGGCACAGGATCCTGAATAACTGGCACTATTGGAGCCCCAGATTGATTGCCAGCGAGGTGGAGTCACTTAGCAAGGTCTGGAGTTGGTGGAGTCATTGAGAGTCACCATGTGTGTGTGCGGAGGACAGGTCGTCTGCTGCTGGCCAGCAAGCCCACAGCAGGCTCCGGGGAGAGCCAGAGAGGGGACAGCCCCAGGAGGACGAGCGTGGTGAGAGGAGAGGGAGACAGAGGGCGCAGAGCGGTTCTCCCCCGTCCTTCTTTCTTTCTGCAAATATTTACTGAGCTCCACTGTGCATCCAGCACTGTGTGTGTCTGCTGGACACATGGGAGGCCCCTGGCAGATGTGTGTGTGGGGAGGATGTTGAATGAACAAATGAATGGAAGAGGAAACCAGAGGCACTGGACATCCATGGCCACCCAGTCTTTCTTTCCTCAATGAAAGGTTTTGCCTTTGCTGCCCTTCTCCGCTCCCCACCCCTCCCCGCCACCTCTCTGCCGCCATTCCCGCATCCAGCCCGCTGCCCTTGACTTTCCAGAGGTACCTCTGAGGACCGGAGCCTGGCTTCATTCAGTCGAAGCCTTGCCCACTAGCAGGTCACCTGAAGTCATTGTTCAGCGCGGTGCGTTGGCCGCCGGCTCTGACTCTGAGGCTTGGCCGGAGTGTTCCTTTAGCTGGAGTGGCTGTGGGAGGTCTTTTGGAGGAGGCGCCGCTGTTGGACTGGCAGCCTGGAGTTGGAGCGAGCCACGTGAGGATGTGGGGAACGAGCTCCCTGGGCAGGAGCGCCTCTGCCAGTCCTGGGATCACAAGGAGAGTTTGACTGGGGCAGAGAGAGAGAGGGCAGGGGAGGTAGTGGGGGCTGGTGAGCAGCCCGTGGGAGTCACGGAGGATCTTTGGATGGTGGGATGTGTTCCCATTCAAAAGACAGCACTTAAAAAAAAATGTTTATTTTAAAAATTTATTTATTTTAATTGGAGGCTAATTACTTTACAGTATTGTGGTGGTTTCTGCCATACATTGACATGAATCAGCCGTGGGTGTACACGTGTTCCCATCCTGAACCCCCTCCCACCTCCCTCCCCATCCCATCCCGGAGCACTTTCGTCTGGGTGCTGTTTCACAAAGACTTCAGGGAGGGTCTCTACTCACGGTTCTGGAAATGAGGGTGCATCATTGATTTCAGAAATCAGTGCTGCTGTCAAATGGCTGGGAAAGTGTACAGTTATACCAGAGATTAGAGAGCTGGTGTCTTCCACCAGGAACTGATTGGATTAGTTTAAAGCAGAAACTCTACACTGGTCAGGGGATTACAAAACAAACAAACAAACAAAAAAAAAAAAAAAAAAGAAAGAGATTGTAAGTAATAATAATCTGATAATAAGGGCTAATATATATTTCGTGCTTGTTCTGTGTCAGCCCTGTGCCAACCTGTTTGATCCTCCCAGCAACCCCATGAGGGGTGTGCTGTCATCCTCCCGGGGTGACAGCTGGGAGAGAGAGTCGCAGAGCTGTGCCTTGCCCAGGACTTGAACCCAGGCATCTGGTCCACAGCCCATTCATAATCACTCTGTGCTGTTGACAGAGAAACCGAGATCATAAGCCAACCCCAGCTAAGCCGAAGCAAATAGCTGGAATAAACAGAGCTCCAGATGGCCGTGGCCTTGCGATGAAACACAGGACGCGTCACGGCACTCGCTCCACCAGCACGGCAGTTGGAGGACATGGTTACCCCCAGATGCCATTGAGGCAGCTCTTGCCAGAAAAAAAAATAAATGAAAGCAAAAAAGCACAGAGGGAGCTGTGCTAGAGATATTTCCAAACCAGAGCGTTAGGCCCCAGACTGTTCTTAGGCAGAGAAAGGCTTCTTTGGATTCCCAGACATTGCAAAAAACTAGCCAGGATCTCTGACCAGTCTCTGCTGAAAAACGGACAGGAAGCCAGGAAAGAGGCCCAAAAAAGACTCCCCAAGTATCAGAAGCCTAATCTTTTTTCTCCTCCTCGTACACAGTCCAGGAAAGCACCCCACCCCTGCCTCAAACAGCAGCTCTGAGCCCAGAGGTCTTGAAGCCCAGGGACTCCCCATCTTGGTCCCACCTAAGGCCTGACAAGGAAGGGATTCTGGTGGAAGCTGGTCACGCACTCCTGGTGAAGAGCCACCACCGGCTTAGGAGTAATTTATAAGGGCTTTGCTCACTCCGGTTGGTTATCTTCTTTGGCTCCCTGTTGGTCTTGCTGTGCTGTGCTTAGTTGCTCGGTTGTGTCCACCTCTTTGCGACTCCATGGACTGTAGCCCCCAAGGCTCCTCTGTCCTTGAGGATTCTCTAGGCAAGGATACTGGAGTGGGTTGCCATGCTCTCTTCCAGGGGATCTTCCCAATCCAGGGATCGAACCCAGGTCTCTCTCACTGCAGGCAGATTCTTTACTGGCTGAGCCACCGAAGAGGTAAAGTATTAAGGTTTCATAAAATTGGTAAGCCAAGTGTCTAGAAGCCAAGTGTTTGAGTAACTTCTTCAAGAATTATTTCTTTTCCTTAAGTTATTGAGAGTTAAAGCCAAGGTTGGCGTTGATGCCTGTAGCCCATCTTGGGCCTGGGGGCCTTGTACTGCAGCTTTCTGCGGCTGCTGCGGTTCTGCCGAGACCACTGTGGAGACATGTCTAGACGCAGGAGGTGAGCTGCATTGAACCTGGTGGTCCTCCCTGTGCCCCAGGGGCTCTGAAGCTGGGATGCTGGTGTCCTCTGGAGCAAGATCCCTCCTGAGTCTTTTCTTTTTCCTTCCCCATCTTCTCTGATATTAAAAAGAAAGAAAATTAATGTCAACAGAGAAACTGTGAAGTGTAGCCATCCCAAATGCTTTTCCGAAAGGCTTCCATTGAAGAGGCATGTCTATTGCTGCTGGAAGGGCTCAGATTTCAGCTTTTAGAATTAATGACGTGAGTTCTAAGTTCATTCAGAGCATTTATTGAACACCTACTGTGTACTCAGAGGATCCGGGTAGAAGGAGTCAGAGGTAAGTAAGGCTGGGTAGTCCATGATGTCAAGGAGTTTGTAGTAGGTCGTATCATACCCAGCTTAAGGAGTCTGATCAATTCAGTTCAGTTGCTCAGTTGTGTCCAACTCTTTGCAACCCCATAGACTCCAGCACGCCAGGCTTCCCTGTCCATCACCAACTCCCAGAGTTTGCTCAAACTCATGTCCATTGAGTCGATGATGCCATTCAACCATCTCATCCTCTGTCAACCCATTCTCCTCCTGCCTTCAACCTTTCCAGCATCAGGGACTTTTCTAATGAGTCAGTTTCTCACATCAGGTGGCCAAAGAATCAGAACTTCAGCTTCAGCATCAGTCTAATGAATATTCAGGACTACTTTCCTTGAAGATTGACTATGTTTGATCTCCTTGCTATCCAAGGGACTCTCAAGAGTCTTCTCCAGCACCACAGTTCAAAAGTATCAGTTCTTCGGTGCTCAGCGTTCTTTATGGTCCAACTCTCACATCCATACATGACTCCTGGAAGAACCATAGCTTTGACTAGATGGACCTATGTTGGCAAAATGATGTCTTTGCTTTTTAATATGTTGTCTAGGTTTGTCATAGCTTTTCTTTCAAGGAGCACGCATCTTTTAATCTTATGGCTGCAGTCACCATCTGCAGTGATTTTGGAGCCCAAGAAAATAAAGTCTGTCACTGTTTCCATTGTTTCCCCATCTATTTGCCATGAAGTGGTGGGACTGGATGCCATGATCTCAATTTTTTGAATGTTGAGTTTCAGGCCAGCTTTTTCACTCTCCTCTTTCACTTTCATCAAGAGGCTCTTCAGTTCCTCTTCGCTTTCTGCCATACGGATGGTGTCGTCTGCATATCTGAGGTTACTGATATTTCTCCCGGCAATCTTGATTCCAGCTTGCGCTTCCTCCAGCCTGGCATTTCACATAATGTACTCTGCATGTAAGTTAAATAAGCAGGGTGACAACATACAGAACAGAACATACAGAACAGTCTGGGGCCCAACGCTCTGGTTTGGAAATATCTCTAGCCTTGACATACTCCTTTCCCAATTTGGAACCAGTCTGTTATTCCATGTCTGGTTCTAACTATTGCTTCTTGACCTGCATGCAGATTTCTCAGGAGGCAGGTAAGGTGATCTGGTATTCTCATCTCTTGAAGAATTTTCCACAGTTTGTCGTGATCCACATGGTCAGATCAGACTTTAGCGTAGTCAGTGAAGCAGACGTAGATGTTTTTCTGGAACTCTCGAGTCAGCTTACCACTTTATAAAGGGATGATGTCTCTTATGTGACAGACTCTCTCAGTTTCAGTTTCTTCATCATAAAATCATAATAAAAAATCATAATAAAAATAATGGTGCCTACATACCTATGTCATAGGATCGTTGAAAGATGGAAGCAGCTAATTATATGAACTTCGTGCTTAGAATCGTACCCAGTGCGTTACTAGACCTGGATCCGTGTTAGTTGTCGTAATCATCATCATCATCATTTTCATAGAGCTAGCCAATGAGGAGTCAGCTCAGTGGAGGTAGCACTGTCATGGTGTCCTCCTGGGGATAAAGTGTGTGGGTGGGTTAAAGGGAGGCCTCACAAAGGGCGAGGGTGACGCCAGGCCCGTGTCCCAGAGGCTGACTTGGAGTTCGCTAACAAATATGTTAGGAAAACTTCTCTGGACAGAAGGACTCAGAGGCCAACTTGCCTGTCACCCTTTGAATCCCCCAGTCACGGTCTGCATCACCTAAGAAGCTTGTGACTTCTCTGGA
Source organism: Capra hircus (assembly GCF_001704415.2). Lineage (NCBI taxonomy): Eukaryota > Metazoa > Chordata > Mammalia > Artiodactyla > Bovidae > Capra > Capra hircus. The sequence goes on along the minus strand of NC_030833.1, from coordinate 9,701,366 downwards.
CTGAAGAGCTGCCTGTCTGGAACACCTGGGATTTTCCAAATGTCATCTGGTTCACCCTTCCTAGGGTTTGTGATGCCCAGGACAGAGCAGTGCATAGATACCCTGAGACCCTCTTGACTGATGCTTCGCTTGTTTTCCATGTTTCAGGCATTCCTTATGAGGAAAGATTGGTCACCAAATTGAGAGTCCACGAGTGGCCTATTATTTTAGGTCCCCTGGACAAATTGTCATGTCAGCACTTGCCATAAAAGCAGTCCTACCCAGCGTCATGTGACAGCAGCTGGGCCCTCATCAGGAGGTAATCATGTCTCCTTGGGCACATGGTGGTTTCAGAGGGTACATTGTTGTGGCTGGAATTTTCGATAGTTTTCAAATTTGAATAAGCTCTGTCTTAATGAGTCAGAGCCTTGTGCAATATTTTCAAACCTCAGGAAACATCTTTCTCGTTAGTTGTGCAATCTGATCTCGAGAAGAAGACGGTAGGCCTGTCTGCCTGATGAATTTTTTTCCCTCCGAGTTTGGCAAGATCTGCAGTAGAGTTCCCTTGCACACAGTCTCAGGCGAGATTTTACTTGATCATCCAACAGTTGAGTCATCTCTCACCCCGTGACTAGGAGAGCCCTCTCTTTGTTGCCAGTATTCCAAGTGGTCGTCACTACTTGGTGGGGATGGATGGACACAAAGGGTTTTGCCAGCTGGGGTTGCCCAGGCCGATGGCTGCCAACTGGATACAGAGGAGCAAAGGCTCAGCGTTCAGCAGTCACAAGTGCTTCTCTCTGGCAGAGACTGAGCTAGCCTGGGGGAGAGGGGAGAAGGGTCAGTATTCTCCTGGACAGCCAGGTGCTGGGCAGCAGCACTGGACGGAACCATGACCAGGGGACCTCCCACTGCTGGGTGCTTCCCGGGAGCTGGGTGCTTCCTGGGAACTGGGCGCTTCCTGGGAGCTGGGTGCTGTGCTCTTGGTATCACGGGCCCACATTGTGTGTCCCTCATCGCCACCCAGGGAGAGAGCAGTGTTATCTCATTGTCCAACTGAGGAGTAGATGAGGCTCCGAGAAGTGAGTGATAACTCTCAAGGGCTACTCAGGAGAGGGAAGTGGAGGCAGAATTTGAACCCAAGTCTGCCCCATTTCCCAACTGTTCTTGAGACATCTTTGACTCAAGTGTTACTTAGAAGCATGTTATTTAATCTCCAAACCCTTGGGGATTTTCCAGCTCACCTTCAGTTATTGATTTCTGGTTCAGCTCCTCTGTGGTCTAAGAACATACTCGGCCTGGTTTCTGTTCTTTTAAATCAGTTATGATGTCTTCCTTGGTGAATGGTCCGTGTGAGCAGCAGAATTTTCTGGTGCTGGATGGAGTGTTTTGTAAACATCATTTAGGTCTAGTGGATTGATAATGCCGTTTGGGTCAACTGCGTCCTTACTGATTTTCTGCCTACTTGGTCTGTTGGTTCCTGAAAGATAGGGGCTAATGTTTCCAGGGTTTATTCTGGAGCTCAGAACTGCTGTCTCCTAGTGCTGTCTCCTCCATCCTCTGAAAAGTACAACTGTGTGCACACACCTTCCACAACCCATCTCTGACCGCATCAACGCTCCACCTTCATGTTTTCTGGGATCCTGTGGAAAAAGAACCCTCTTTTCCTGCAGAGACGCTGTTGACTGGTCAGAACCACCAGTTGGCTTGTGGACAGAATCCCAGAGCTCGAAATCTGAGTGTGGAAGGTTCTTGAAGGTCCCATAGCCCGACCCTTCACTTTAGAGAGAGGCGCCCAAAGGGAACATGACTCTCACAAGCTGCTTAGCTCATTGGGGCAGGAGGGTTGGTGGGCTGGTGTGGGTTCCACACTGGAGCCCTTCGCTCCTTAGCTGTCCCTTCCTGCTAAAACAGGGGGCTGTTTGGGAGAGGTTGGGGTCCACGCACACCATTTCCATGAGGCAGGGAGACAGTGGGCACTTTCATTTACTCTCTCATTACAAAATGATGCTAAAGAAAGCTTCTTCCACCCCTGCCCAAAATAATCTGCTTGGATTGGAAGATGATCAAAAGGCTATCCATATAATGACTGACTTCTCCTCTCAAGAGTTCTAAGCACCTATTAATGCCCTTGAACCATAATTACAGTCCTCCTGCTAAAAAGAAAAATGTCAGTATAAATATCGTAGTAGATATGCCAGATAAGTCAGGGCTGAGATGCTTCAATAACCTTTTACTGTGGTTTGATTTTCTTTGGGACGAATATACCAAGATTTTCCTCTGTCAGCATAAAGGCTCTTTTTAATTTCTTTTCACCATGCTGCTTAGACATCGTGGGAAATGCTTTGATGGCATATTACACTATACCAGTTCTTGAAAATTACACTTTAATCACATCAAAAAAAATAATAAAAAGAATAAAAAGATCTAGGATTCTACCGTTATTCCAGCAGCTTCATCGTTTCTGTCCCAAGTGTTACCACCATTTGCTTAGCTAGTCCTTTTTATGTTCATTTGGGCCGTGCTTTCCCCAAACCAAACATTTTTGTGTTGATGGCTTTCTGTATCTGGTTATTCTTTAGGGATAGATACTAAAAAGCACAGTGACTGGATGAAAGGGTGAGAGTTTTTATGGCCCATGGTGTATGTTGCCAAATTATTTTCCAGGGGATTGTACCCATATTTATTGCCATTGGCTATAGAATTAACAATCTCCTAAGTCGCTGAAAGCTGTGGCAACCAGGAAGAAACTGTCCCCAAAGAAACCCATGAGGATAAATGGAATACAATGGTACTAAACCACTCTACTCCATCAGTAAATTACCTGGTCTGTCTTTACGTGACTTTTATTCCCAGGTCGACTGCTTTTAGGAGATAAATAACGTTTGGGGTAGAATGAGAACTTTTAAAATTTGATTTTACCTGCTGAACGTGAAAGAAAAGGAAGCGAAGTTGCTCAGTTATGCCTGACTCTTTGCGACCCCATGAGCCCACCAGGCTCCTCCATATGTGGAATCTTCCAGGCAAGAGGACTGGAGTGGATTGCCATCCCCTTTTCCAGGGGTTCTTCCCAACCCAGGGATCGAAGCCGGGTCTCCCACGTTGCAGGCAGATGCTTTACCGTCTGAGCCACTAGGGCTGTCTGACCTAATGGGGATTGTGTGGGCCAACATTTGTGTTCTCCCTGCGGGGCCAGGACCAGCAAGGGGCTGTGAAAGCCCAAGGTCACACACCAGGCTGTGACAGAGGCTCTGAGTCCCTGGACGCCCAGCCCAGGGCTCTCTGCTCTGTCTCCCGGATGCTGACTCAGTTCAGGATGCAGGAGGAGGCCAGACTGTTTGTGTTTGTTTGGAAAAATGAACAATATGTTTACTGGGATGTTTGGTTACACATAGACCAACATACAACAGAAGCCACATATGTAAAATACAAGTTTCCTGTAGCCACAATAAAGAAGTAAAAAGAAACCGACTTTTCCCCTTTTGTAATGCAGTTCTACTGAGATATTATTCGCCTACCATAAAATTCACCCCTTTAAAGCAGACAGATCGGTGTATTTACAGAGTAGTGCCAACTGTCACCACTGTGTAATTCTAGAATACTTTCATCATTCCAAAAAGCAACCCAGTACCCATTAGCAGTCACCCCATACTTCCCAGAATTCTGCCCTCGGATCCATGAATCTGCTTTCTGTCTCTATGGATTTTCGTGTTCTGGGCATTTCATATAGATGGAATCATACACTTGTGGTCCTTTGTAATTACCTTCTTTCACTGACTGTAATATTTTCAAGGTTCATCCATCTTGTGGGTGTCCGTGCTTCATCTTGTTTTATGACCAAATAATATTCTGTTGTGTGAATATAGGAAGGCCAGACTTTTATTTTATCCCCTCTTCCTGATTAGGGTTTCCCTAATCCCAGCCCCAAACATCACTTTAAAAGTCTAGACAGCTGAGGCGGCCCAGAAGAAGCTGGAACACAGGCTGCAGGAAGCCAAGATGGAAAATAAGAATATTCTATAAGAATGGGAATTACGTACTGAAAGGGAAAGATCAGGAAATGCACTTTTCATATATATTAGACCGTATAATTTTTTCGGGAGCTGGAAAGGATGTTGGAAATGGTTTAGTCATCCCCCTCATCTTACTGGTGAGGTAACTGAGGCCCAGAGAAGGGAAGTGGCTCGTCTTGGGTCTTAAGACCCACTTTTTACTTCTCACTTAAGCCAAAGATTTCTTCTGAGTTTTGTCTCAGTTTTGCCAGCTCCCCTCCTCTTAAACGGAAGACGGTTTACTGTTTAGTCGCTAAGTCATGTCCAGCTCTTTGCGATCCCCTTTGTTGCCCGCCAGGCTCCTCTGTCCATGGGATTTCCCAGGCAAGAGTACCGGAGTGGGTTGCCATGCCCTCCTCCAGGGGATCTTCCCGATCCAGGCATTGAACTTGCATCTCCTGCTTGGCAGGTGGGTTCTTTACTACGGAGTCAAATTTACTATCAGCAAATGGGCAGAGGGGGGTACCTCTCTGGATAGTCCCTACCCAAATGGAGGGTCTTGGCTCACCATCACATCCTTTTCCCCACACTTTCCCATCTTCTAACCCCAAGTTCTGGGCCCACACCTCTCCATCAGGCCCTGCAGGAGGATGGCTGCTGACAGCTCAGGAGTGTGTCCCAGGCCCTTCATCGACAGACCGGTCACCTCCCAGCCCGCTGCTTGAGGCTGGAGGCTTCGCAGAAGCCTGAACTGCCTTGGCCGCTTCAGACACAACAAGCAGGAGGAGCTGGAGCAGGAAAAGAATCGGGCTGAGAAATCTGGGAAGGTCAAGACCGGAGCCAGATGCTTATCAGGAGGAAAGTTAATAGTGTTTTTGTGAGCTGAGCAGTCAGCCGTTTCCCCAAAGATAATAATAGACACATCATGCTGGGTGTTCAGGAGACTTCTGAAAAAAGAAATTGTGCGGTGGAATGGGTTGGAAACTCTTTTTCTTTTTTTTTTAACTAATACGTCAAACAGGTCAGAAAAAAAAAACAACTATGAAAGGCAACAATACCCAGCAAACCCAAGCATTCAGCATGGGTATGCAAGCTAGGACTTTTTTCTTTTTTGCCAGTGAGACTGAAAAGTGATTACCAATGACAGGCACCTTTAAACATAGATGCATTGTTCTAGAAAAGGCCTTTTACCTTTTACCAGTAAAGTTGAAACTGCAGAGAACTGGGCCTTGCTTATGGCTGACTGGCCAGCTGGCCGGGTGCCCCCTGAAAGCCGTTCCTCCTCCTCGGGGGAGGCTGTCTTAGACTTGTTTGGGTTGTCTCTCTCCTTCTTCACTTCACCTGCCCGAGCCTTTTCCAGCATCACTGGTGGCAGCCTCGACCCAGCCCCTGCAGACAGGCACTCTCTCAGGGCACAAAAAGGTGGGGGACGGGTTTGCAGTCTGAGGTCTGGCGTCAGGCGAGCTTTTCCCACTCTGAGCCGTCTGGGAGACTGTGCCGGAAAGCCAGGAGCTGCCAGGCCTTGAAAGTGCCAGTGCGGGCTGGAAATTGAGGCCAGGCTCCCCGGCTCCGCCCCATCTTCCTCCTTTATTCAGTAGGAGCCGAAAAATGGGTCACACGTAACTCTCCTCCATTTTGCTTTTATATTTCTCTGCAAAAGAGAGAGTGTAGTGGTCCTTTGTGAATTAAAACAAAAACAAAAACAAAAACAAAAAACAGTTGCTACCTGTGAATATTCAGTTTCTTTTCGCAAGAATGGGGCTTAGGGCCTTTGGCCCTAGGACCCTTGGTTCCAAAGCTGTGTCTTTTTTCTGTTGCATGCTTCCTGACGTTTTGCAGGCAGTGGCCCTGATGATGTACAGGATTTCCGGGTGGATTTTAGACCTCAGTTGGCCGCCTCGGCCTCAGTCAAGAGATGCTTCTGTCTCCCTCCTGTGCGTTTTCCCTGCAGGCTCAGAGAAACCTAGCTGCACGGGCCCCTCTGCCCTGGAATTTGCAGTCACAGCACTGATTAGAATGGGGGTCTGATTTCCTGGAATGTGCAAGGTCTCGCTTCTGTCTCTGCTGCCTCCACGCTCCAGACCAGCGCGGGGCCAGACTCCACGTTGGAGCCGTGGCTGACACATGTCCTTGGAATCTAATGGAGCGGGGCAGACAGAATGCAGTCGCTCAAACTGAAAACATGGAGAAAATGAGTCTGGCAGGGCATCTTTGCCACCTTCGCTAGGTGATGCTTTTTTCTTCTCCTTCAGGCAAGTGCTCTGCCAAAAAGGAGGCCCCATCCCCTTTGTGGACTTCCCAGGTACCTCAGAGGTAAAGAACCTGCCTGCCAGGGCAGGAGACACAGGTTCGACCCCTGGTCCAGGAGGATCCCCTGGAGAAGGAAATGGCAACCCACTCCAGCATTCTTGCCTGGGGCATCCCATGGATGGAGGAGTCTGGTGGGCTACAGTCCATGGGGTTGCAAAGAGTCAGATACTACCCAGCAACTAAACAACAGTCCCCTTTTCACATCCCAGGTCATTATCCATTAGGAACCTGTTTAAGTCAATGTCTCTCCTGACCCTCAGGGGGAAGGGAGTCCAAGCTCAGTGGAAGAGGAGGCGGCGTCCTGCGCTCCTCTGGTGCCCCGGCTCCTTTAACTGCCACCTGCCTGCTCTTCCTTCTCCCCCTCAGCTGGCCAGTCCTTCTCCTCCTGTGCCCCTCGAGGTAGCGCTCAATCCATCGTGCACCCTCACAAAGAGAGCTTTGCTCAGTGAAAAAAGCATCCTTGTGCCTCCCCGGGATGTGGACCAGCTGCTCTCCCAGCTGTGCGGTGTCAGGTTACTTAACCGCCTGCCTCCCGGTGCGGCTCCACGCGCCTACACACCTGGTCCAGCTGGGGCCCTGGGTGCTCGCGCTCAGCCAGAGGTGTGGACACCCGCCATCCAAAGTCCTGATGTGGGGGGTGGCGTGGCGGGACTCGTCGCTTACGGTAAAGCTCAGTCTTTAAGCTTCCGTCTCTCCACGGTGCCAGTGGCTTGCCTTGGCTGGCAGCCCTCTCCCTCTCTCGGGTCTGTTCTGGCTCCATCAGGGGCTGGGGGACCTTTGGCTCAGGGCAGTATGATGCCCGACATCCCTGTCCCCCACCCCTCCCCAGCCTTGCCAGGCTCCATTTGGCTTCGTGGTAAAGGTGCTGAGCAGTGAGACTGGGCCGCTGGGCCCATTCGGATGGTGTGCGAGTGATAATTTCCTCCTGGGGATGAGGAGTCCTTTCTGCACTTGGGCCTGGATTTATTTACCAAGCAAGTAGCCTCTTCGTAGTTACTTTTAATCTTGCCCTACTAGGGACAAAGAAATGTTCACATGTGACCCTGGGACCCTCTACAGATGAATAAGGGGACAGCCTTGGGCATACATCCGCTGGCAGTGCATTCCGAAGGGTCGCTGGTTTCTAGGCCTGAATCTAGGCTGGTCCTTGGAAGATGGGGGCTCCAGAGACTGGCCTCCTATGGGGAGGACCCTCTTGGGGTGCTTTGACTGGGGTAGGGTGGCTGATGACAGGCGGGGAGTGCATCCCTGACCCCTTACTCAACTGAGCTGTTCCTAAGGCTATTTAAACTTTCCCTGACACCCACTGCAAGCCTGCTGTGCTTGCTCCTTTATTTACCATTTCTGAGCCTAGGGGAGACTGGCTGGCTGTGTCTGCTGGTGGCCAAGAGAAATTTCCCAAGGCTTCTGGGCAGAGAGCAGTGGTGGGTCCAAGCTGGCATCTCAGGGGTAATTACTCTTCCTGGTCTTTCCAATGAAAATGGAAAGGTTTTCTACTGGCTTTCATTTCCAACCTCTGTACAATGGATTTATGCCATTGCCTTAATAAGAACTTGATCACTTATGCCCAGGTGCTCTCAAGGAAGAGAGGGCTGGACCCAAAGTGCTCAGGGGATTGCGTCAAGTGCAGGAGAGCCAGCCGTGCAGGACAGTGGCTGCCCTGACTGGTCTGCCACAGCCCCTTGGCGAGTAGACCCCGGACGAATCCAGCCATCATTTTGTCTGAGTTCCTGTCTTCCTATTTTGTCCTTTCCCCTTTGTTGGTGTTAACTCATTGAGTCGTGTCTCACTTTGTGACCCCAGGGACTGCAGAATGCCAGGCTTCCCTGTCCTTCACTGTCTCTGCTCAGATTCATGTCCATGGAGTCAGTGATGCTATCCAACCGTGTCATCCTCTGTTGTCCCCTTCTCCTCCTGCCTTCAGTCTTTCCCAGCAGCATCAGGGTTTTTCCAATGAGTTGGTGCTTTGCCTCAGGTGGCCAAAGAGTTGGAGCTTCAGATTCAGCATCAGTGACTTCCAATGACTATTCAGGGTTGATTTCCTTTAGGATTGACTGGTTTGATTTCCTTGCAGTCCAAGGGACTCTCAAGAGTCTTCTCCTAGCACCACAATTTGAAAGCCTCATTTCTTCCTCACTTAGTCTTCTTTATGGTCCAAGTCTCACATCTGTACATGACTACTAGAAAAACCATAGCTTTGACTATATGGACCTTTGTGGGCAAGGTGATCTCTCTGCTTTTTAATACACTGTCCAGGTTTGTGGAAACTTTCCTTCCAAGGAGCAAGTGTCTTTTAATTTCATGGCTACAGTCACCATCTACAGTGATTTTGGAACCCAAGAAAATAAAATCTGTCACTGATTCCAGTTTTTCCCCTTCTGTTTGCCATGAAGTGATGGGACTGGATGCCATGATCTTAGTTTTCTGAATCTTGAGTTTTAAGCCAACTTTTTCACTCTCTTCTTTCACCCTCATCAAGAGGCTCTTTAGTTCCTCTTCACTTTCTCCCATTAGAGTGTTATCATCTACATATCCGAGGTTGTTGATGTTTCTGCTGGCAATCTTGATTCCAGCTTGTGATTAATCCAACTTGGCCTTTCACAAGATTTACTCTACATAGAAGTTGAATAAGCAAGGTGACAGTATATAGCCTTGTCATACTCTTTCCCAATTTTGAACCAGTCAGTTGTTCCATGTCCAGTTGTAACTGTTGCTTCTTGACCTGCATACAGGTTTCTCAGAAGACATGTAAGGTGATCTGGTATTCCTTTCCCCTATATGCTGTCAGTTGTCAGGACTGGGCTGTTCTATGATTAGTAGTCTTTTAAGTATGACTGTCTTTGTGTGTGCTTGTGATCAGTCATGTCTGACTCTTTGTCATCCCATGGACTATAGCCCACCAGGCTCCTCTGTCCATTACATTTTTCAGACAAGAACACTGGAGTAGGTTGCTATTTCTTCCTCGAGAGGATCTTCCCGACCCAGGAATTGAACCCGTGTCTCCTGTATCTCCTAGCATTGCAGCCAGATTCTTTACCCACTGAGCCATCAGGGAAGTCTGTGACTATGCAGGAGACACAGGAGACATGTGTTCAGTCCCTGGGTCGGGAAGATCCCTTGGAAGAAGAAATGGCAATTTGTTCCAGTATTCTTGCCTGAAAAATCCCATGGACAGAGGAGCCTGGTGGGCTACGTCAATAGGATCACAAAGAATCAGACACGACTAAGCATGCACGAACCGTCATGACAAAATTTGGTGGCATTTAAAGTTGAAGAAGTTAGGTGAAAAATCACAAATGAATTCTTCCCTTTCTTTGTGGAGCCAGGAGGGACCTTGGAAACCCCCCAGTTGAGCCTCCATATTTTACAGTGGAGGAATCTTCGGCTCAAGGGGCTTGCCTGAGGTTGTGCGGTTTGCCTCGTGGAGAGTGAACTGGGCCAGGCACCTTGGATCACGGGAGATAGACACCTGCCTTCCAGCACACGGGGTGCTTCCTCGGCTCCTAGGCAGGCTGAGTCTGCCTAGGCTCAGCCAGATGAAGGCGTCGTCTCCAGCAGGTCCTGAGCAGTGGCATCATAGCAAAGCAGTGTTGTTGTAGTCTGTAATTCAAGTTTTGGTGGATTTCCCTAGTTGTCTGGAGCTTTCACAGGGTTGGGATGTCTTAGAGACCATCACTCCTGCCCGTCTTAATTTTCTATTGCCGGTGATAAAGGACCGCAAACGAAGCAGCTTTAAAACCACCCAAAGGCATTATCTCGAGTTACATGAAAAGGTCCTCAGGCACAGTTGCCTCTGCTCATCGCTTCCCTGGGCTGAAACTGAGACACTGTCCAGGCTCAGGATTCTCTTCCAAGCCCGCTGGTTGTGGACTGAATTCACCTCTTAGTCTTGACAGTGAGATCCCCGTGTTGTCGCTGCCTCTAGATCAGGGAGCGACTGATGCTTCTCAGCTCTTCACAAGCACTTTGGCTTTTAAATCAGATGAGGTTGGAATATAGGCAGGGTCTGCTTCATGGGTGTGTAATCTATTCAGAAGGACCCCCACTCCCGACTTAATGCTCTGCTCACCATCCTGGAGTTCTTGATAATTTTGAAACAAGGGGTCCCTGCATTTTCCGTTTGCCCTGGGCTCTGCAAATTATCTAGCTGGTTCTCAGTGTGGGACAGGGCATTAAAATGCCAGTGATTTGACCAATCTGCTCCTGCAACTGATTTGAATTTTGAGAACATGCTGTTCCTGTTGAATAAAGGGGGATTTATTTCTTTTCCTTAGAATACACTGCGTTCTGTTTTCCAAATTAGCCCTACTTATCAACCCTGTGGAGAATTTGGAAAGCGCGATTGTTCTTGCTGGAAGTGAAGGTTGGCTTGTTAATCCTAAATCCTGGCTCTGAGTTCTTGGGCCTGGAAGTGAGAAGCTGGTTCCCACAACCGCAGGGGCCTCGGGGGGCTGGAGGCTGGGTGAAAGACCGCAGAGGCAGAGCAAAGAGCTCTAGCTAGGCAGCCAGACAGATGGGGTCGGCCTCCCGCCTCTGCTGCTCGCCAGCTCTGAAACTTTGAGCATTGTGCTTGACTTCTGTGATCTTCCGCCTCCCCATCTCTGTAGATTGGGGGTAACAGCCTCCTGCAGGCTTGCAGGGATAATTAGAGAGAACGGGTATTCAGTGCCTAGCTTTGCACTTGACACATGCATAGTAGATGCTCCGTAAATAAATAGTTGTATTATTGTCGCTGCTATTTATTGCCAAGATTGAGAGCTGGGTGGGATTTGACTTGCTGTTGGGGAGGAGAATCTGTATGCTGGCCAGGAAGGAAAATGTGTATGTGAATGCAAGACATGGGGTGGAGCGTGGTGTTTTCGGAGTCTTGGTGAGAGGTTTGTACGTGTGGAGAGCGTGCATTAAGGAATCTTGGGTGATAGAGTTGGGGGCTCATAGCCACGTGACAGAGGGAGCTGTGGATGAGATGGGGATGGCCGTGGGAGCCCTGCAGTAACTTCATGCACCCCAAGTGGTAATTACTGAGGGGAGACGTTGAAAACTGACCTGCCTGAATTAGAATTTGCAAGTGGGATTCTTAAAAGTTTCAGAAGTGTGGAGAAAACTCTGGGAGGTGTGGAGATGCACCTGGGAGGCTGAGTGTAGGGTAGAGAGCTGGGAAGTGATAACCCAGCTTGTGGCCCCGAGACAGGGGTGGGTTTAGCGCTTTTTGTGTTTCTCATTCAGGAATGTTCTGGGGTTGGAGTCCAGCTTGGTCTTCTTGTCTTTCCCAGGAAACCGTCTCTTTTTGAAATTTTTAAAAATTGTTATTTATTTTTTAAAATTTTACTTATTTTTATTTTATTTTTTGGCCTCCTGGCATGTGGGATCCCTAGTTCCTTGACCAGGGATCAAACCCGAACCCCCTACATTGGAAGCACAGAGTCTTAACCACTGGACCATTAGGGAAGTCCCCCTGCAAACCATTTCTGTCCTAGGGTAGATAACAGACACGGAAGTGACTTCAAAGCACCTAACTGTATTTATTAACTAAACCCAAAGAAAAATGATCCTTCTAGATTTACTTTCCCTGTAGCCATATCCCTGAATGTCCAGCACTCTGACAGGATGGGAGATGACAGAGTGAAGGAGACAAGGTTTTAACCAACTGCAGTTTAAATATTTCACTTCTGCAGATTTTCCAGAAGCTTTTGACAACTGAATGCTTTGCTAGGGCCCTCATGGGGCAAATGCAGGCTCTAGGCCAAAACCTTGTCTACCTTCCCTATAAATCTTCTTTTACTTTGATTATTGTAGCTGTGCTGGACTGCAGCATTATCCACTGGAGAGAGCCCAGGAGACCAGGCTGAGGTTCCCATAGTTTCATGGTTTGTGGACACTGGGTGTCTTAGTAATTGCTCCAAAATCACTGCAGATGGTGACTGCAGCCACGAAATTAAAGGATGCTTGCTCCTTGGAAGAAAAGCTATGACAGCATATTAAAAAGCAGAGACATTACTTTGCCAACAAAGGTCCACCTAGTCAAAGCTATGGTTTTTCCAGCAGTCATGTATGGATGTGAAAGTTGGACGGTAAAGAAGGCTGAATGCCGAAGAATTGATGCATTTGAACTGTGGTGTTGGAGAAGACTCTTGAGAGTCCCTGGGGCAGCAAGGAGATCCAACCAGTCAATCCTAAAGGAAATCAACCCTGAATATTCATTAGAAGGGCTGATGCTGAAGCTGAAGCTCCAGTACTTTGGCCACGTGATGCGAAGAACCAACTCATTAGAAAAGACCCTGATGCTGGGAAAGATTGAAGGCGGGAGGAGGAGGGGAGACAGAGAATGAGATGGTGGGATGGCATCACTGACTCAATGGACATGAGTTTGAGCAAGCTCCAGAAGATGGTGAAGGACAGGGAAGCTTGGTGTGCTGTAGTCCACCGGGTCACAAAGGGTCGGACAGGACAGAGCGACTGAACAACAACACTGGGCCAAAAGGAGCTGACAGTTCCATTTATCTGATAGTTAGGTCGCAACAACTTAATAAGTTTTTGTGTCCTTGTAGCATAGTAGTCATTTGACAAAAAAAGGAAAAGAAAGAGGGACTTCCCTGGTGGTCCAGTGGCTAAAACTCTGCCCTCCCAGTGCAGAGAGCTTGGGTTTGATCCCTGCTCAGGGGAATTAGGTCCCACATGCCACAACTAAGAGTTTGCATGCTGCAACTAAAGATGCCGCAGACTGCAACGAAGATCGCCAAGATCCCGAGTACCCCAACTAAGACCCAGCACAGCCAAATACACAAGAAAGAAAAACGACATTTTAATTTTATTAGTCACTCTCCACAGTTACTTACAAAATTAATACAAATGATCTATGCACACTCACTGGGAGCCACACAGCCTCTCAAATCTTAGATTCCGATTGGACAGTTCCACCCATTTCCAATTCAACATTGATTTTTGTATGGTACTTGCTTTTAATCACAGAGACCACCACCACCTGACATCCAGATTCACAAACGTACGGAATGGCTGAAAAAATGTAATGCAATCTGATGTTGAGACTGTGAACTGCCGAGAGCTTGTTCTCAAGGTGTCCAACAGTGTTTTCCCAGGAAACTTGAAATATCCTGGGAGTTTGCTATGACACTCTGGGGTGTCTCTGGGCTGAGTTTGAGAATGAATGCATTAGGATTGGAAAGATTGCTTCCTGCTTCACACCTTATCTTTACCTGACTGTTTTGCCTTAAAGATGAAAGAAGCACATGTTTTAATGTATTTAAAGCACATGTGCGGTTGTGTGTCAAATCTTTGGAGAGAAACACAGATAAAAGTCTGTCCTTTGATTCATAGCCCCCTCAATGCGATTTTCATTTTCACTGCAGCCAGTGTGATAACTTCAATGTGATAACGTATGTCAAATACTTAACTTACTGCCTGGCCTTTATTCAGTAAACACTTTATAATGGAAGTGTCTGCTATTCTAGTTTTTTTTTTTTTTTTTGCAAAAATATTCATTTGGCTGTGCCAGGTCTTAGTTGTGGCACAGGGGATCGTTACTGTTTGTTGAGCTTTGTGGGATCTAGTTCCCTGATCAGGGATCAAACCTGGGCCTCTAGCATTGAGATCATGTAGTCTTAGCCACTGGACCAGCAGGGAAGTCCCTGTTATTCTAATTTTGATAATAAACATTGGAACTTATCAACAGTATGTGTGCGTTTCCCTCTCCTCCTATTAGGAGGTTGTTGAAAATAGTTAAGAAGTATTACTTGTAAAACCCCAGAGATGAGAGTTCCAAGGAAGCAACATTTGCAGAGTTTTGTGCATGACTCATAGAAGGCAATGGCACCCCACTCCAGTACTCTTGCCTGGAAAATCCTATGGACGCAGGAGCCTGGTAGGCTGCAGTCCATGGAGTCGCTAGGAGTCGCTAGGAGCGACTTCACTTTCACTCTTCACTTTCGTGCATTGGAAAAGGTAATGGCAACCCACTCCAGTGTTCTTGCCTTGAGAATCCCAGGGACGGGGGAGCCTGGTGGGCTGCTGTCTATGGAGTTGCACAGAGTCGGACACGACTGAAGTGACTTAGCAGCAGGAGCAGCAGCAGTGGTTTATAAAGAAGAAAGATGAATCATTTATTATCTTTGGATAGGAATCTATTTTAAAACTCTTAGAACTATAGGAAATGGCTGCTCTTAATGGGTCATTGGTTGTGTTAAAATCAGTAATGATAAATATTTACTAGGTAAGTGGAAAGCTCCGTCTTTGTAAAATGTCATGACATCATTCTGCTAATCTTAGTTATTGGAAAATTTTCTGTTTGAAATAAAATCACGTAGTGAACCTTTCAGTTCTCTCGAGAGTCATTTTGATATCCTGCATTCTTTGCTTTGCACATAAATTTTAGAAATAACTTGTCAGTTTCTGCAAAATTTCCTGCTGGGGTTTTTCACTGGGACTATGTTGAGGTATGTGGGATCTAGTTCCCTGACCAGGGATCAAACCTGGGCCATAGATCAATTTTGAGAGAATTGATAGCTTAATAAGAGGGAATCCTCTGACACAGTGTGATGTCTCTGTCCATTTATTTACATTTTCTTTATTTCAGCAGTGCTTTGCAGCTTTTGGTGTACAGGTCTTGCACATACTTTATTAAACATTTTCCTAAGTATTTAATGGGCTTCCCAGGTGGTGCTAGTGGTAAAAAACCTGCCTGCCGATGCAGGAGATGCAAGAGATGTGAGCTCAATCCTGAGTCAGAGTCAGAGAAGGAAATGGCAACCTGCTCCAGTATTCTTGCCTGGAAAACGCCATGGATGGAGGAGCCTGGTGGGCTACAGTCCTTGGGGGTCTCAAAGAGTTGGACATGACTGAGTGACGAAGCACAGCACCCAAGTATTTAATATTTTTGGTGGTGTTATAATTGATATTTAAAAAAATTTCAGTTTCCAGTTGTGTACTGATAATGCATAGAGATACAATTAATTGTACATATTGACGTGTTACCCTGTGATGTTGATAAACTCTCTTATTCTAGGTAATATAGTTATAGATTCTTTTTTTTGTAGACCCTTAATGTCATCTGCAAATAAAGACAGTCCTATGTTCTCCTTTCCAATCTCTATGCCTTTAAATTTATTTTTCTAATTAATTATTCTAAGACTTTAATAAAATATTGAATAGATGTCCTTGCCTTGTTCTCATTTTTAGCTGTGTGTGCTATGCTTAGTCACTCAGTCATGTCCCATTCTTTGAAACTCCATGGATGGTAACCTGCCAGGCTCCTTTGTCCATGGAATTTTCCAGGCAAGAACATTGGAGCAGGTTGCTATTTCCTTCTCCAGGGGATCTTCTAGACCCAGAGATAGAACCTGTATCTCTTGCATAGCATCTATTTTTTCACCATTAAGTATGATGTTAGTTTTAGGGGGTTTTGTTTTGATCCCTTTTGTCAAATTGAGGAAAGTCTCTTTTAGTTCTAGTTTGCTGAGGTTGGTTTTATTTTTTTAATCATGAATGGATATTCAATTTTGTAGAGTCTTTTTTTTTTAATCTATTGAGATGATTGTTCAGGTTTTCTCTTTTAATACGTTAATATGTGGAGTTGCAAAAAGTCGGGCATGATTGAGCAGCCGAACTGAACTGAATAGTGAATTACATTGCTTGATTTTCAGATGTTACACAAACTGTATTTATCCTTTCCTTGGATAAGCCTCACTTAATCATGATATGGTATCCTTTTTATTATATTGATAAATTCCATTTGTTAAAAAATTTAAGGACATTTAGTCTCTGTTTGGGCTTCCCTTGTGGCTCAGATGGTAAAGAATACTCATAATACAGGAGACCTGGGTTTGATCCCTATGTTGGGAAGATCCTCTGGAGAAGGGCATGGCAACCCACTCCAGTATCTTTGCTTGGAGAATCCCATGGACATAGGAACCTGGTGGGCCACAGTCCATGGGGTTGCAAAATTGGGACATGACTGAGCAACTAATACTAGTCTATGTTCATATTGGATATTAGCCTATAATTTTCTTATGATATTGTTGGCTTTTATATTAGAGTAATGTTGAGTTCATAAAATAAGTTGGATAGTAGTTTCCTTCTTCTGTTTTTGGAGAAAGTTTGTGAAATGTTAGTATTGTTTTTTCCTTAAATGTTTGGTGGAATGCACCAATGAAGTCCTATGGGCCTGACATTTTCTTTGTGGAAAGGTTTTTAACTACAGATATAATTTTTTTTTTTTACCAGATATAGTGTTGTTTGGATTATCAGTATCTTCTTGAGTGAGTGTTGATAGATTATGGCTTAAAAAAAATCTGTCCATTTTATCTGAGCTGTAGAATTTATGTGCATGATTTTGTTCATGATATTTCCTTATCATACTTTTAATGTCTGTAGGATCTGTAGTGATGCTCCCTTTTGGACTCCGTACGTTGGCCACTTTTTGTCTTTTATCTTTTTTACATTAATCAGGAATGTAGATAATACCTTACTTTCATGCTTCTGAGTTGCCAGCTTTTTATAAATGGCTGGCCATTACTGAATGCCAGCCAATTCTAGCTTTCTGTGATAAGGGAGCAGCTAGAAGTTCCAGGCCTTGACTCTGCTTGAGATTTCCCAACCTCATTACCTTCTGCCATGTCGGTTCTGGCCTAATTAAACAAGGCTCTCACTTTGCAGAGGGAGTTATATTTGTCTTCTGGGGCAGCTTGGTTGCTCCAGGGGAATCTGAGAGTGCAACTGGGCTTCGGTTCAGGTGAGGCTGTTCTGTTGACCCAGCTCTCATCTAGCTCTGCAGTGGCTATGGGGCGCTCTTACAAGCTGGGGAATGGAGGTACACATCAAAGCCAGAAAAACTGGCTTACCACACCGTTTCCCTTTGCTCTCTGCCTCTGCGCTGGTGGCCGTAATGGCCCTGTTAGGAGGAGTCTCCTAAGACATACACACATTTGCCGAGGTTGGGAGAGGGGTTCTCTGGACATATTCACCTCTCTCTTTACTTTTCTGCTGTGCTGCAGAGGTAATTGGTGCTCAACCCTGTCTGGAGCTGCCTACTGAGCACCTCTGCCAGTTCTTTAAAAAAATTTTTTTTTATTTTTAAGCTGTGCTGTAACTTGGCCAAGCACTTTATCATACACAGTAGCTCATAAAGTCAGTGACAAAAACACGTGGAAGTAGGAGACTTCCTTGGCGGTCAAGTGGTTAAGACTTTACTTCCCAATGCATGGGGTGCCAGTCAGTCCCTCATTGGGGAGCTAAGATCTCACATGCCTTGGGGCCAAAAAAAAACCCCAAAACATAAAACAGAAGCAATATTATAACAAATTCAATAAAGACTTTTGAAAAACGGTCTACATCAAAAAAAACCTTTGAAATAAAAAAATCACACACACACGGAAGTAGATGGGCTTTGCTGGTAGCTTAGTTGGTAAAGAATCCTCCTGCAGTGCAGGAGACCGGGGTGCAGGTCAGAAAGATCCCCTGGAGAAGGAAATGGCACCCCACTCTAGTATCCTTGCCTGAAAAATCCCATGGACAGAGGTCTCTGGAGGGCTATACAGTCCATGAGGTCACAAGAGTCAGAGTGAAGACACAACTTAACAACTAGACCACCAGATAAGACTTGGAGGAGCCTTCCGCCTAAGGTCACACAACCAGGAAGTCCTGGACCAGATGTCTCACTCTGATCCTTCTGAGACCAGAGCTGGTGCTGTGACCCATCCTCCCCATGCTGACTGGCTTGGATGCCCCAGGTCTCTGTCTGTCTCCATCACTCAGAGAGTGGGTCATGGCAGAGACAGGTCCATCTCTGGAATTCTCCACCCAAGCTGACCCCTCTGGGAGGAAGGTGGTTGACTCACAGTTGAAATCACAGCAGATGGGGCCAACAAGGGTTTCTAAAGACCATGAGGCAGCAGCAGCAGCTTCCTCTGGTTTGATGGACAACTTTTAAATGGAAACAGACTCTAACACCGAGTCAAGCTGCTCTTCAGTTCAGTTCAGTTGCTCAGTCGGGTCCAGCTCTTAGCGACCCCATGAATCCCAGCACGCCAGGGCTCCCTGTCCATCATCAAATCCCGGAGTTCAGTCAGACTCACGTCCATCGAGTCAGTGATGCCATCCAGCCATCTCATCCTCTGTCGTCCCCTTCTCCTCCTGCCCCCAATCCCTCCCAGTATCAGAGTCTTTTCCAATGAGTCAACTCTTTGCATGAGGTGGCCAAAGTACTGGAGTTTCAGCTTCAGCATCATTCCCTCCAAAGAAACCCCAGGGCTGATCTCCTTCAGAATGGACTGGTTGGATCTCCTTGCAGTCCAAGGGACCCTCAAGAATCTTTTCCAACACCACAGTTCAAAAGCATCAATTCTTCAGTGCTCAGCTTTCTTCACAGTCCAACTCTCACATCCATACATGACTACTGGAAAAACCATAGCCTTGACTAGACGGACCTTTGTTGGCAAAGTAATGTCTCTGCTTTTCAGTACGCTATCTAGGTTGGTCATAACTTTTCTTCCAAGGAGTAAGCGTCTTTAAATTTCATGGCTGCAGTCACCATCTGCAGTGATTTTGGAACCCCCCCAAAATAAAGTCTGACACTTTTTCCACTGTTTCCCCATCTATTTCCCATTAAGTGATGGGACCAGATGCCATGAAATTCATTTTCTGAATGTTGAGCTTTAGGCCAACTTTTTTACTCTCTTCTTTCACCTTCATCAAGAGGCTTTTTAGTTCCTCTTCACTTTCTGCCATAAGGGTGGTGTCGTCTGCATATCTGAGGTTATTGATATTTCTCTCGGCAATCTTGATTCCAGCTTGTGTTTCTTCCAGCCCAGCATTTCTCATGATGTACTCTGCATAGAAGTTAAATAAGCAGAGTGACAATATACAGCCTTGACATACTCCTTTTCCTATTTGTGACCAGTCTGTTGTTCCATGTCCAGTTCTAACTGTTGCTTCCTGACCTGCATATAGGTTTCTCAAGAGGCAGGTCAGGTGGTCTGGTATTCCCATCTCTTTCAGAATTTTCCACAGTTTATTGTGATCCACACAGTCAAAGGCTTTGGCATAGTCAATAAAGCAGAAATAGATGTTTTTCTGGAACTCTCTTGCTTTTTTGATGATCCAGCGGATGTTGGCAATTTGATCTCTGGTTCCTTTGCCTTTTCTAAAAACAGCTTGAACATCTCAAAGTTCACAGTTCATGTATTGCTGAAGCCTGGCTTGGAGAATTTTGAGCATTACTTGACTAGCGTGTGAGATGAGTGCAATTGTGTGGTGGTTTGAGCATTCTTTGGCATTGCCTTTCTTTGGGATTGGAATGAAAACTGACCTTTTCCAGTCCTGTGGCCACTGCTGAGTTTTCCAAATTTGCTGGCATATTGAGTGCAGCGACCCTTTTATTCCTCATTTGAAAACTGTGTTTGGAGAAGGCAAACACTTCTTTGGCTTGATGTTTTGCCCATCTTTGGACTACTGGTTGATTCTACTTTGGTTCAGTTGTTTCTGCTCTATTTATTTCTCCCATTGACACGGATCCACCAATGATAATAGAGGTAACTTGTTGCATTTTCATCTAAGCTGCACAATTAAGACTTGTCCCTTGGGCTTCTCAGTGTGGTCTGTGTTCCCACTGCCCCTGTGTTCTGTTTACTCATCTGCAGAATTAGGCGAGTCCTCTGATGCTGAAGCTGAAACTCCAGTACTTTGTCCAGCTCATGCGAAGAGTTGACTCATTGGAAAAAACCCTGATGCTGGGAGGGATTGGGGCAGGAGGAGAAGGGGATGACAGAGGATGAGAAGGCTGAATGGCATCACTGACTTGATGGACATGAGTTTGGGTAAACTCCAGGAGTTGGTGATGGACAGGGAGGCCTGGCGTGCTGGGATTCATGGGGTTGCAAAGAGTCAGACACGACTGAGTGACTGAACTGAACTGAACTGTGCCCAATCTCAGATTCCACTATCTCTTTCTCTTGCTGTAGCATGTTGGAATGAGAGGGAGAGACAGGGATTAGATCATAGAATGTTGGAGTGGGAATAGACTTCACAGCTCATTCTAGAGGTAATTGGCCCCATTTTACAGATGGGGAAATGGAGACCACCCAGTAGGCTGTGGCTGGAACCCGGGCCTTCTGGTGTCCAAGCTAGCTCTGGACACTGCTCTCCCACATTGCTGTCCCAGGTGGATAGACCCTGGAGCCCCTTTCTCTAGTGGGTGTGAGAAAGCAACTGCTTCTCATTTTAGCTGGAAAAACCCATGCTCATTTTCATCCCTGATGTGGGCAGATTCTCCCAGGCCTTTGTGGGAAGTAGAAAGAGGAAGCGAGGGGATGATTTTTAGTGGCAGGGCTTTAGTAACTGTCCTTCTTGTGAGGTTCTCAGAATCTCCACACTTCCCTGGGGCTGCAGGTCTTGGAGTTAAGCCTTCTCTTGGCCTTTCCCAGGGAGCAGGTCCAAGGAAGCCCAGAGGTACTTGTTTACAGCTGTCTCTGGGTGATGTTTGCCAGGTTCTGAGTAGGGGAGGAATGTTTCTATCCCCTTATTTATTTCTCCCATTGGAGAACTTGGAGAGACACACCAGTTAAGTCACCACAACTACCTGGAATCCTGGGAGGACAGCAGATATGTTTGGGGCTAGAAATGTATTTTTGCTCAGGTTTTTTTGTGATTCATACACTCTGTGAAGGAAATTCAGTGTCTATGTAGAAGTCATTTATTGTCTGTGAGCCTCAGTTTCTCTAAAGGTTGTTGTTGTTGTTCAGCTGCTCAGTTGTGTCTGACTCTTTGTGACCCCCATGGACTGCAGCTTGCCAGGCTTCCCTGTCCTTCACCATCTCCTGCAGCTTGCTCAAATTCATGTCCATTGAGTCGGTGATGCCATCCAACCATCTCATCCTCTGTCAACCCCTTCTCCTCCTGCCTGCTATCTTTCCCAGCATCCAGATCTTTTCCAACAAGTCAGCTTTTCACATCAGGTGGCCAAAGTATTGGAGCTTCAGTGTCAGCCTTTCCAGTGTGTATTCAGGGTTGATTTCCTTTAGGATGGACTGGTTTGATCTCCTTGTAGTCCAAGGGACTGTCAAGAGTCTTCTCTAGCACCACAGTTCTAAAGCACATGGGAACAATATCCAATTTTCCTCTTCCACAGAAAGGGGATCATGCTGCTGCTGCTGCTAAGTCGCTTCAGTCGTGTCCGACTCTGTGCAACCCCATAGACGGCAGCCCACCAGGCTCCCCTGTCCCTGGGATTCTCCAGGCAAGAACACTGGAATGGGTTGCCATTTCCTTCTCCAATGCATGAAAGGAAAAGTGAGAGTGAAGTCGCTCAGTCGTGTCTGACTCTTTGCGACCCCATAGACTGCAGCCCACCAGGCTGCTGTGTCCATGGGATTTTCCAGGCAAGAGTACTAAAGTGGGGTGCCATTGCCTTCTCTGAGGGGATCATGAGGGAAGGTTTTCTGATAGTATAATATGAAAGGGCCCTGAAAACCAAAATAACAAAAATGATGCTACTGTAAATATGCTGAGTTAGTTAATCTTGCCTAGTAGTTGCAGACCTTTTCCTGTACCTTAGAAAAATCAAGCTGTGCAGAAGGGGAGTGGATTCCAGCCCTGAAATAAAGCAGTGCAGAGTCCAGGAGCTGGGACAGAGAGGGGCCCTTTGTTTTTTGATGGTCTCTCACTTCCAGGAAGGAAAGTTGGGAGAGGCAGGCTGGTCCCCAAGATGTCCCTGTGCCCAGGAGTATAGAGCTGAGAACTGAGGTCCCTGGTGGGGTCACACAGCCACTGGGGATGCCTGTGGATACACAGTTCCAAGAGCCATAGAGGACTTGAGAATGTCACAGGTTTCACAGCCTGGAGCCATGGCTGTGCCCCAGGCGTGGAGGCATTCTGTGTGTATGTAGTGTAGGAGTGCATGTATGTGGGTATATGTGAACGTAACTGGGTCTATGTGAGAATGTAAGAGTGTGTGTGTGTATATGAAGCTGTGTTTCAGTAAGAGTCAGATGGAGTTTGTATATATGTGTGTGCATGAGGGTGTGTGGATATCTTTATATGTGTGTGTATGTGTATACATGTGAGTGTGTGTGTATGTATGCTCATGAGTATGAGAGTGAGTGTATGTATATGTGTGTGTGAGCATGTATTCATGAATGTGTAAGTGTAGGTGTGGGTTTTAGTGTGTGTGTGCGTGTGTGTGCATTGGGGGTGGGCTGCACAGACCCTTTGTTTGTGAGCGGCAGTTTTGCAGGCCAGTGGTTTCCTTTGAAACTTCAGGCTTCTTGCAAACCCCACTGTGTGAATGGGCAGAGAGGCAGACCAGGGCCTCTCAGACCATCTGTGGTGAAGGATCAGGGTTTCTTTCCTCGTTATTTCCTACCCATCATGGATCAATATGTTCATAGCATATGCTAAAAATGAATTACTACCAAGATGTAATAAGAAAAGACACAACCAGCCCCATTTAAAAATTTTTAGATTTCTCTGTCAAATTTCTTTGTAGGTTTCTGGAATCTCCCTGTGAGTCCCCTCCCCGCCGGGCTGGGTGGCAATGTGGCTGGCAGAGCACTGGGTGCAGCCCTGAGCTAGACTCACGGCTGAGGCAGAGAGGAGGGGAAGGCAGGGTGTGGGATTCTTGGCTGCAGACTGACCTGGACCTCCTCTGCCGTCCAAGCAGAGAGACTAGGGGTATGACCAGGTGGCACAGGTTTGGGGTCAAAGTAAGAGGCTCAGACTGCCTCTGCCACTCAGGTACCCACAGAATGGGAACTCGGTACCCTGAGTCTCCAGTAGCTCATTTCTGAGTCAGGTGCTATGGGTGCATGCATTGGGTTGGTGGCAACTAACTTCTTGCCTTCCTCGAAACCGTATGTGGGATCTGTGATAGCTTTGTCTGAAAGTGGCTTTGTAAATGCCCACGGTATGGGGATTCCCTAATTATAGTGCATATGTTTACACAGAGAATTTTGGTCATTGGATTTTTCCCTTTTTTTCCCCCCAGTAGAATCAAGGCATCTTTTGGCCTGGGATGTCTTGGGGTGGGAGGAGTGGAGTGAATGATTAAGATGGAAAACTTCTGTGGGGACAGAGGGGAAGACACTATCTGTGCCTTTGCCTTAGTGCTTTTTCATAGTAGCCTCTTCAATCTCTAACATCTGATGGGCATCTCATCAGAAACAGCTTCAACCCTCCCCTCGACGGTGGTGGTATGCTGAGAAGGGCTGCTGTGTGGTTCTGGGGGAGTCTGGGAAGGGACACTGGTGGATGGTATGTCAAGGTGACCCTTGGGCCACCCGCTGTTGGAGGTGGGCCCAGGTATCTGCTGATGCCTCTGGGTCAACGTTTTTGTGATGAAACAGTTGAGACCAGGGAAGCCAAGCAAGCAGGTCATCTTTGGTGGGTGTTGCTGCCTCATCTGGGGCTTCCCTGGTGGCTCAGTGGTAATGAATCCACCTGCAATGCAGGAGCCGTAGGAGATACGGGTTCAATCCCTGGGTTGGCAAGATCCCCTGAAGGAGGGCATGGCAACCCAGTCCAGTATTCTTGCCTGGAGAATCCCATGGACAGAGGAGACTGGTGGGCTACAGTTCATAGGATCGCCAAGAGCCAAGAGTCAGACACGACTCAAGTGACTCAGCACAGACGCACATGCATGTGAGTGGGAATTTCCTCAAGTGCTGGAAAGATCTTTGTCTGTGAGCCCAGGTCTGGGATCTTGTCTTCACCCTCCTTTTTTAGTTCTTCTGACCCACAACACAGAGCACAGGATCTTTAAGTGTCTTGCCTTTGTTTCTGTTCTTAGGTCAGGAAGATCCCAACAGTCTGCGCCATAAATACAACTTTATTGCCGATGTCGTGGAGAAGATAGCTCCTGCCGTGGTTCACATCGAACTGTTTCGCAAGTAAAGAGCACCTTCCTTTTTTTCCCCCAGTCTCTGAAGCTCCCACCAAAACTGCTGCCATAAGCAAAACATCAGAGCTATTTCTGAGACACTTTAGAGTGTCACTGAATACAGTCCTACAAGAAGATAAGCATCTCCCTTGGGATGTTTTCCTGGTTGCCTATTGAAATCTACATTCTTGACCCTTCTAAGATGTTTTAAGAGCCTCCGGTTCTGAAGAGATTCCCTAAGAATATTTTCTAAGTGGAAGTTTGGGATGTGAATAAAAGTCAGTCTAACATACTATCTTTTAAAGTTTAATAAAGCCATTGTGCAGAGTAACAATTGCTAGTGATAAGTGTCTGTTGCTGTCTTAGAGCTGACGCATCAGTGTGTCAGAGGGTTGACTTTAAATGTTTCAGCTTTAACCAGGTACTCTTTTTGGTTCTAGGCTTCCTTTTTCTAAGAGGGAAGTGCCGGTGGCCAGTGGGTCTGGATTCATCGTGTCCGAAGATGGACTGATTGTAACAAACGCCCACGTGGTAACCAACAAGCATCGGGTCAAAGTCGAGCTGAAGAATGGCGCCACCTATGAGGCCAAGATCAAAGATGTGGATGAGAAGGCGGACATTGCCCTTATCAAAATTGACCATCAGGTAGGTGTGTTCCCCACCTGCAGGACCAAGTTCTCAGGTGCCTTGGCTGACGCTTGGCTAAGTCCGGAGATTCAAAAGACACACCAGAACTCCCTGATTTTGTGAGTTTCTCAAGTGGGACGGAGCCAGTTAGGTCTGGATCAAAGGAGAGCATTTGGGAGATGCTGAGTGTGGCCTGGGGTCGGGAAAGGGTGGGATCGCACGGAAGCTTCTTGAATAAGCAGGCTATAAGGTCAGAGTTTTAATAATAGTGTTCTAAATTTTTATCAAAGCAGTAGGCTTATGAAGAAATGGGTAGGTAAGCAGTGAAAACTGAGTTTCCGTTCCATTCCTACCCCTCAGGCAACTGTTGCTACAGATTTGTGTTCTTTCGTGCACTCACCACGTATAAAGAATTTACTGGGTTTTGAAGTTAACCATCATTAGCATGGAAACAGCTACTCTGAAAACAAACCAGGTCTCCCACACTGGGCTTTTGCAAAGTTACTAGATGTGTTTTAAAACAGTATTTCACACTCAAAAAAGTTTTGGAAACCTTGAATTAAAGCTAATAGATTTTGTCCTCATAGCACTTCTCAAAGCTTTACATATGCTGATGTGCATAGGATCCTCCTGCAAGAGTGTGACTCTGAACTACAACTATCTGAGCATAGAATTTTTTTTTTTAATTGAGATGTAAAGAGCTCAGTTTGGGAAATGGCTTGCTTTCTGTTGAAATATTCTCCTTGTAGTCATTTTTGTTCTGTTGATTTGTTTAGCAAAATCTTCATGTGTGCATGCTAAGTTGCTTCAGTTGTGTCCAACTTTATGCGACCCTATGGACTGCAGCCCACCAGGCTTCTCTGTCCATGGGATTCTCCAGGCAAGAATACTGGAGTGGGTTGCCATGCCCTCCTCCGGGGGATCTTCCTGACCCAGGGATTGAACCCGTGTCTCTTATAGCTCCTACATTTGACAGCCGGGTTCTTTGTCATTAGTGCCACCTGGGAAGCCCAAAATCTTGGCTGAAATCAAGTCCAGTTTTTATCAGACCATCAGCAGTTCCCATTTGTTGGTATGTTGATAACAGAGGTTTGGTTTGCTAAGCGGCAAGTACCTAGTGAGATTGAATTTTCTGGTTTTTCCGCACTTTGTTATTTTTCAGACTTCATCTGGAAGGAGGAATAGGGATAGATTGGAATCTTGTTTCTGGACCAGGAGAAGGTCATAAACTGAGAGGCAGAGAGTGGTCTTCTTTTCCGGCTCTCTGTGTCTTTTACCTGATCTGAGCTGTGAAGTCAGACCACGGTGAAATAGCACAGGCTGTTTTCGTTTGTGCTGTTGATCAGAGCAGAAACAGGCCCTGTGCCCAGCGTAGGTAACTGACCTCTAGAGAGGTCTCGATTGCATACTATTTCTGTTAGGTTACCATGGGATTTCTGTAACAACTCATCCTTCAAAATGTGTTTATGGGTCATAGTATAGTCATACTAACTTCTGTTTGATAAGCTCCAAAACTGGACCAGGCTCTGCCTTCATTTATAACTTTCACCTGTTCTGTCAATGGCTTTTATCATTCCCATTTTACATAGGAAGGAATAGGGATTCAGAGAGCTTAAGTCACCCGCCTGAGACCACATAGCTAATACTGTGGTGAAATTATAACCTCCTAAGCTGGACAGAGGGCTTCCCACAGGAGACGCGGTTCGGATCCCTGGGTCGGGAAGATCACCTTAGAGGAGGGCATGGCAACCCACTCCGGTATTCATGTCTGGAGAGTCCCATGAACCAAGGAGCCTGGCCGGCTGTGGTCCATAGGGTCGCAAAGAGTCGACCATGGCTGAAGCGACTGGGCACACACAGGCAAGCCTGCCAGGCTCCCCAAGTGCCACGGAGGGATGAAGCCTGACCTTTTGGTGTGATGAGATGGCTCAGCTTTAAATAACCCATGGGGAGGCTGGCACACCCCAGTGTAGGATCATACAACTCGCAAGGTGTCCAGGATGTGGTAGTCTCACCGGAAGGAGGCTGGCCAGAATAGCACATCCTGTGGCCACACGCAGGACTCAGCTCCCCCAGCCCTGGGGAGGCAGCCAGCCATGCGGGCTCTCTCTGCAGGCAGGGCGCTGGTCTGGACCCTGCATGAGCTGCTCCCGCTGAGTAATTTCATGTTTGGCACTCGTGGGCGCATCCCATGCAGCTGCTGTGGCCGGGGGATATTCTTTTCAGCTTCTGAGCCGAGGTGGGGAGCGGGTTCTCCTGCCATCCCTGGCAGGTCCCAGCAGGATGTGGATTATCTCGATGGACCAGCTTTGCAGGGTGTTTCTGACCTGGCTCTTGCTGTTCCCGGGAGGCTAGCCTTCCTGCCAGCAGCAGGCTATTTGAGATGAGTTTCTAGCCCCAGAAAAAGGAGCTTGAAAATTTAAAGTCGAAGTAATGTGGCTTTGCAAAATGGAATCGGAAATGAAAGGATATTAAATTGCAGACACCCACACAAGAGACTGGTTTCCAATGACTAAACTGTTTTTTTTTTTTTTTGCTGATAGTAGTTGGAAGTGGGGAAAGTGAAAACATCTCTTCCAGCTCTTTCCATTTTGTTCCCTTAGTCGGAGGATTGATTATTTAGGAGAGGGGGCAGGGACTGGTTTGTAATGAGGCTCAGTTTGGGAGGAGCCCCTTGATTCAGTGACGACTACGGTGCCCCAGTGCAGGATTTTATAAATGTGTCTGCAGTGCTGGGGATGGGGGTTGGGGGGGCAGTGAGCTTACCTTGCACTGTGTCACCTCGGGAGCAAGAAACAGAGCAGGGAATCTCAGAGGAGGCAGAACAGGCCCAGCAAAACTTGAACTTGAGGATCGAACTCATTCCAAATGGCGCCTGCCATCTGAGGTCATGGCTCACTCTCCCCAGGGCTATTTGCTCATAACCCAGTGAAACTGGGGTGACTGCCCCCCACATACGCCAGCCCAGTGGCTAACTTGGTGTCTTATAATGTGGGCCCATTTTCTCCTCCAGTGCCAGGATTTCATGTGAAAGGCTCTCCATCAATAACACTGAGACCCTCCTTCCTGAGTGTGCTATTCCTGCCACTTTTAATGAATGGAAATTACTATGGACACCTGTGGTCACTGCCCACGTCTTCTGGGCGCAGAGGCCAGCATCTCCTTCTGGATCTATTTCTGCCCCCCACCAGACAGTCTTGTGGGGGCACCAGTCATGGCACACCCCCCGCAACCCCCCTGGGGCCAAGGGACACAAGATCCATCAGACCAAGCAGATCCTTCACTTGGAGCAGGAACTGGATGCCAACCACAGGAAAATGACGGGGAAGCCGGTATGGCCCCTGCCGCCGGGGACCCCAGGGCTGTCTGAGCTCCTGCCTTTTCAGAGCCTGATCAGCCAGCCTACTTTCCCTTTCATTCTTCAAGGCCCCCTCACATCTTCTGTAAACCCGCCTGGGCTTGAGCTTGCCAGAGACATTTCTGGGCTTGTGACCAAAGAGCGTTTTTGCTCCTCACTGCTGAGCGGGCTCGTGTGCACTCACTTCCCCTGCTGAGTCTGAGCAGGGGAGAACCTTTGGGGGGAACCTCCCTGAACAGGGCGGCTGCCCCCGCCAAGCTGGAGAAGGAGGGTGTCCCCTCCAAAGGCAGCCTGCCTGTCCAGACATGTCTTTCCACTGCCCTTTCCTCGGGGCCACGGACGGGGGCCAGCATTCGCCCGGGGCTGGGGAGGTGGTGCCAGCTGCAGGAAGGAAGGACAGTGTGCCTGCAAACAGTTTAATAGAAAGCAGCTTTGAGGGCAAACTAGTTCAGCCTCAGATAAAAACGGATTCCAAAATGTGTTGAACATGACGCTGGCCGTGTGTGCAGAACACTTAAAAATGTTTTTCTCCAGAGGCTGTGTTTTGTCCATGCAGCGTTTTTTTGCTGAGTAGTTCAGGAAAAGAAAGAGAGAAAAAAATATATTTGGTTTCTTTAGGTCAGAGTGAAGGACAAAAATAAGTACTGGGGATATACTGAAGAAGGTAAGAAAGTAACTTTTGTTGCAGCTGTTTTTCCAGCTGTGTTGATTAGGAAACAGGAAGTGGAAAAGCATCTGTGCCCCCACCCCCAACCTCCCCCACCCCCACCACCCTGTCCCAGGACTGCAACTTTCAGATCAGGTCCTATCTGCCTGTACAAAGCCCTTCACACTCTCTCTCTGCTTATGGAGAAATCTTAAATACTTAACCAGAGATTTAAAGGTGTACCCAGTTGGGGGTCCCATTTTCCCCTCTGTACTCTTCTCTCTACACATCCCCCATTCTGCTAACCCCCCACTACTCCACACCCCTACCGCCTCCAACAAAGCAGGGCTATTCTCTAGGGGCCCTGGTCTTGCCTTCCCCGGGGTGTAGCCCCTTCCAGCTCCTCCATAGGTGGCCTTCTGGTCCTTCAGCTTGTGTGCGTGCTAAGTCGCTACAGTCACGAACAACTCTTCGCGACGCCACAGACTGTAGCCCGTCAGGCTCCATGGGGATTCTCTAGGCAAGAATACTGGAGTGGGTTGCCATGCCCTCCTCCAGGGATCTTCCAGACCCAGGGATTGAACCTGTGGCTCCTGTGGCTCCTGCATTGCAGGCCGATTCTTTACCGCTGAGCCACTGGGAAGCCCCCAGTCCTTCAGGCCTCAGGTTAAATTCTGCCCCCGACAGTCCTTCCCTGACACCCACTCAGGGAGGGTCCATGTCGCTATCTCCCCTCCTCACTCTGGGGATGCATAACCCCAGAGGGGATCTCACGTCACTGTTCTTATTTCCCTCCCAGGTGTCGTGTTTACTTGTGGATTCCAGTTTCTCTCTGCTGCTGGGGTGTGAGGGCCACAGCCATCTTAGTCACTTGTCTTCTTGTAGGGGCTCAACAGCCGTGTGCAGAGGATGAATTCAGAGTCCTCCGCTCAGAGGAGGCAAGGCTGGCTGCTTGTGGGCTTGGGGGGTGGGGTGGGGGGCTGGAAGGTGCTGGGGCTCCCGCAGTGGCTGCTCCCCACTTTCAGAGGTGGAGGTGACCACACAGCAGGCAGGCTGCAGAGTAGCAGTGTTCGTCTGATTCCTGGAGCTGGGACAATGTGTGGCCTTGCCGGGTCCTGGGGGCTCTGTGGTCCTTGGTCATTCAGAGCCCTGGGAGCAGTGAGGTTTTCTGTGGGCACTTCTCCCTGACGTCAGCAACCCCAGGGGATATTTGGAAGTGGGCTTGTCCTGTCTTGTGAAATGGTTTTCTCCCTGCAGGCCTGCAACCGTCTGCCACCATCTTTGGGCCAGATGCCACCTACTGCTGTTTGAAGTGGCTGAAGGTGACACCTCTGGGCTTGGGGGGCTGCTCTGTGGGCAGAGGGTCCTTTTCCTGCTGAGCTGGCTGCTGGGGCCAGAAGAGCTGACCGCTCCCGCCCCCCGACTGTGAAATGTAGCACCCGGATGGCTCTGGGAGAGTGAGGGTTCCAGACCCTTCACCCCCCAGTCTCAGGAGCTGCTGAGCAGCTCTGGTCTCTCTCCAGGCGCGTCTCTCAGAGCCTGGCCCGCTGGTGGCGACCTGCCCCGACTTCTCGGAGCGAGGACGGTCCAGGTGACCCGGGAACGGTGGCAAGAGAGGGGAGTGGCGGGTGCAGGTGTGACTCATGCCCCTTCCCGCCCCTGCCCCCGCCTCCAGCCAGTTCTCCTCAGACAACCTGATTGTCAGAAGGCGCTGACTCAGCCGCCCGAGCTTGTCCAAAAGTGAATCAGATAACACAGGGTGCGGGCTGGACCGGCTCCCCGTCTTCTGGAGTCTGTCACTCACCCTCGTAAAGTAACCAGGGGCTGGAATGCGGCTCCCAGTACCATAGCTACCCTGGTATTTTGCTTCTGTGTTTTTCCATTTTGAATTCTTTTCTCCACTCCCTCTGTCCTGGGCGTCCTGTGGTCTCTCTTTTTTTCTCCCTGAACTGAGAGGCTGGCATTGCATTGGCTAAAGAGGCTGCAGACTCTTCTCGATGTTAAGAGGCTCCTGTTACCGTATTGATTTTTTTTACCATCTTTAGGGGGATGCAGATCAATATTTCATTAGATGATGTCCATCCAGACGGTGGATTGGAAGCCGGCATTTTTGCTCTGGGTCGGCCTTCCCCCAGGGGCTCATGGGGACGAGGCTCCTCGTTGTTCTGATTGCAGCTTCTCATGGAATGTGAAAATATTTCAGTTCCCCAAACCATCAAAAACCAGAGCCCTAGTGTGTTTTCTGGCCCCATTTCAAGAACTTAGTTGATTGTTAAGGAAATTCTTTGGCTATGTTTTTCTCTTAATATGGTAATGCTTTTTTTTTTTTTTCACTTTGGTGATTTCTCTTCAGGGAATTCAACCAAGACTATTATTTATGGTTCTGGCAAAGCAGTTCCCAGGTTGTTGGGACTGAATTTGTAGGTGTCCCATGGGGAACGTCCCCTCACCGAGGGGGAGGGCATGCACTGGTTCTATTCGCTAGTTTTGTTAGTGTGTAGCAGTGTGTTGGGACCCAGGGTTGGCCAGCTGTGGCCTGCAGTCCAAATCTGGCCCTCCATTTGCTTTTGTCAATAAAGTTTTATTGAGACACAGCCATACCCGTTTGCTTTGGTAGAGTCTACAGCTGCTCTTACTGGTCAGCGGCAGAGTTGAGTACTTGGAATGGAAGCCACCTGGTCCATGAAGCCAACAGTTATTACTTTTTGACCTTTCACAGAAAAAAATTGCCAACTCCAATGTGAGATGATTAACACCTTGCTCTAGAGGAGCCAACTGTGCTTGGACTGAAATATACTCTTTAGATCCAAGTGAGGTGAGGCCCGATGTAACACGGGAAAGGGCAGAGAAGCTGATCTCATTTGCTCTTGTGGGGACTGTGCTTCTTTGCTGAAGAAGATGCTTTGGTCTTGCTGGATTAAGCAGAGAGGCTTTAGTTTTAACCTCTTTCTCCGTAACATTGATAGAGAGGAATTTTGTGAATTCTGAATTATTATCTAGTTTTAAATCCTAACGATCTTTTAAGGTCTGGTTTATTCATTGTTTCTCTTATTCTTTATTCATACATGGTGTCTATAAATATTTGTTAAGCATCTATTTTGGGGACTTCCCTGGGGACTCAGACAGTAAAGAATCTGCCTACAATGCAGGAGACCTGGGTTCGATTCCTGGGTTGGGAAGATACCCTGGAGAATGGAATGGCAACCTGCTTCAGTATTCTTGTCTGGAGAATCCTATGGACAGAGGAGCCTGGCGGGCTATCGTCCATGGAGTCACAA
Source organism: Capra hircus (assembly GCF_001704415.2). Classification (NCBI taxonomy): domain Eukaryota; kingdom Metazoa; phylum Chordata; class Mammalia; order Artiodactyla; family Bovidae; genus Capra; species Capra hircus. The sequence goes on along the minus strand of NC_030833.1, from coordinate 9,669,298 downwards.
AGAATCAGCCAGGACTGAGCCTCTAACATAAGCATGTATTTGACCAAATACTGTGTTGAAGATGTAAAAGCAATGGGCAGAAGTCATGGAGCTTACTGTTTGGTGTAGAAACAGGCAGATTGGATAAATATGGCGATTGGTTCAATGAAGGAACAAGCAGAGAAAGCAGTAGGAAGCATGGAGGCTGGGGTGCCCTCTGAAGGTGTTGTCGGCTTATCTGAGCAGAGAACATCCACACTGAGACGGGAAGAACAGACAGGCCAGCCAAGGCAAAGAGTGGGAGGCCTCGAGTTGATTAGTTTTCCTTTTCTGCCCAGCCTGAGGATGTGGACCTTGGACAAAGTGCAACCTTATTTCCCAGTGAGTTTACTAGAGGCTTCCAGAACACAAGTTAACTGGTTCCTCTGCATATTGTCTGTGTCTCTTATTGGCCTTGGGGCTCCTGGTCGCTCTCTGGAAAGCTCCACTTTCTTATGCAGTCAGTTTCTGAGAGTCTAGAAGTGCAGAGGGTTCATAATGAGCTGGTTGCCTCTCATTCATGGCAGGATGGAAGTAGTTTCCCAAAAGTGCTTTCCTAAAACCAACCATTTTCCATGGCAAGGCATAAATAAGACATTCTGGTGAGTTGAGGACTGGCTATTATAATAATTGTGCTAATTAATGAGTTACTTTTATTAAATAAGACACCACAATCTGATAATGAGAAGCTGTGACTCATGGTATTTCCCTCTTTGCTTTGGCTGCCAGGAGACTCATAGAAACCATTGGCCCTGTGGCTAGAATATTTTTTATGCTGCCATTTTATATCATGGATATGTAAGGATTAATTTATTGTAATAAGCCCTGTGTCATTGACCAACCCAAATTATTTTTATATAGAGAAAGTTATACATCTTTGGGCTTCCCAGGTGGCACTAGAGGTAAAGAACCCACCTGCCAATGCAGGACAACACGCTCCAGTAATCTTGCCTGGGGAATCCCATGGACAGAGAAGCCTGGCGGGCTATAGTCCCTAGAATCGCTGAAGTGACTTAGCATGCATACGTCTCTAAGATTTTTTTAGAATAAATAATATGAAAATGATATATCCTGGGCAACTTCCTTGCTTCTGGAGCCACACACACTTTAAGTGGTCCTGGGTAGGAGGGATCCACTCTGCCTTCAATTCAGCTCAGCAGATACCAAGAAGCTGAGCATTGAAGCTACCAAACAGAGTGAGGCCACACCCTTCCCCTTTGTTGTCTCCTATCACCTGAGGCCCAAGCCTGCAGCCTCATAGACGACTGAAAACCAGGCTGCATCCAGAGTCAGTTACCCAAACTGAAATGCCAGGCCTTGGCTAACCCCCAGTATTGGCCTAATCCCAATTGTAGGATCCTGGTGGATCTTTTAAGATCTGATTTGTTTACTCATTCATATATTCACTTTCATATCCCTTGATTTTCATAAATATTTATTGGCCAAACACCACTGTAGCAGCATTAGCCAACTTGAAGTCATCAGATAGAAGCAGAGGAGCTGGCGGATGGGGAAGGCAAGTTGCACTCAGTGAGACGATGTTTTTCCTCCTCTTGATGCCAGAGAATATATACAGTCACTGGCCCTTGGGCTTCCATATAAAAATGTTGACTTTTGCGGTTTAAACAGCAAGAGTAAGGGGATCTTTGAAATGCCCACGTTTCTTGATATAGCTTAAGGGAGACTAAACATTATGGTGGTGTGTGTAAACAGTGAGGAGAACTAGGTTGGTTGATTTGCTTTTTCTCTCTTTTGTTTTTCTGTAACCATCCTCTGTTTCTTTTCTCTCCTTCCCTCCTTCTCCATCACTTCTCTTATCTGTCCCACCTGAACACCCCCACTCCAGTCACCCCCACCCACCACCTCGCACATCGAACCTCTTCTCCTCCCCTCCCGGTACAGCAGCAATAAGATGTCAATTTGTGGAAACAGATGGTGGTAATTTGATGACACTGTCCTTCCGAGTTCTGTGTATGCTGTGATCTCAGTGCCATGTAGGAGATCCTTCCTGGCCCAGCCTCTCGACTCACCTGCTTCCTGCAGCCCCCCTCCCTTGGTTGTACCCTTGACCTTGTCATCACTGATAACCTCCGCCCTCTCTGATCTGAATCCCAAGCTTCTCATTCTTGGTCCTCCTCCTCCTCCCCTGGCACCGCTGCTTTGTGATCACAGGACCTGTGCATTCACAGAAGAGAACCCTGCTTGAGGGTTTAACGCTCTGAAAAGTGAAGTCGCTCAGTCGTGTCCGACTCTTTGTGACCCCATGGACGCCCTGGTAGGCTTTGTGACCCCCGTAGCCTAGCAGGGTCCTCTGTCCATGGGATGTTTCCAGGCAAGAATACTGGAGGTGGGTTGCCATTGCCTTCTCCAATTAACGCTCTGAGGTCTCTTTTAATTTTTTAAATGATTTTACTATTTATGGCTGTGCCGGGTCTTCGTTGCTGTGAGAGCTTTTCTCTAGTTGCGGCGAGGGGGCTACTCTCCACGGCAGGGCGCAGGCTTCTTACTGCAGCGGCTTCTCTTGTTGCACAGCATGGGAGGACTTCAGTAGTTTTGGCTCCTGGGCTCAAGAGCACCGGCTCCAGAGTTGTGACACGTGGGCTTAGTTGCTCTGCGGCATGTGAGGTCCTCCCAGATCAGGGGTTGGACTCGTGTTCCCCGTACTGGCAAGCGGATTCTTTACCATGAGCCGCCAGGGATGTCCTCTCCATTTGGGTTTTATCTTTGAATTTGTGCTTTGTAAGTGAAGTCTGATGAGCGGAGTATATGCTGGGTGCCTGGAGCCTTCCCACTTTCCTTGTTGCCGCCCCACTTCCCCAGGATGGGTTCTTGGCTACCCTGCTCCTCTGGCCCTTGGGACCCCTGGCCTCACACGGCAGTCACAGCCACCCTTCTTCCCCAGGGCATACAGACATGGGGTACATATACCCTGCAGCATCCTGGGCAGCGGATAGATGACTCTATAGTTCATTCTGCTGGCAACAAGGCAGGGCCAAGCCCTACCCACCCCATCCAGGTACCTGGTGCATCCTGGCGCCAAAGAAAGTTACAGCACCCTTGGGGGTAGTCTGTCCTCTGTGGGTTGGGGCAGTGGGCCCTTGGGATGGGGAGAGGGCTGGCTCAACTTCTGAGCCCCTGCTTGGGGCACAGTGCGTGGGTCTGTCCAGTAGCTGGTGAGCAGAGTACTGAGTCTGAGGCTCTGGGTCTGTACTCACCCCATGAACCACGTCGTGCCCCAGGGAGCACAACACTAAACAGCAAATAAAAACCTCAGGACAGATGAAGAGAGAGAGCATGAGAAGAAAGAAGAAAGCCTTATATTTTAGTGCCTTTAATGGCACTTCTTATGTACTTTGTGAACAAGGGAGTCTACATTTTTATTTTGTCCTGAGCTCTGCAAATTATGTAGCAGATCCCTGGTTCATCCACTGTCCCTCAGCCCCTCGTGGGCTCACTTCTCTCCTTGCCAGATCCCCATGTCTCAGGCAAGTCTTAGCTGCTGACATCCCCCTGAACTCTATGGTCTGCTTTGCCGTTCCTGAGGAAGCACGCAAGTTCAGTGGCATCGCTCCTTGCTGTGATTGGGGTACATGCCCTTTTCCTCCCATTGCGTATTTTTTAAAGAAAATGAAAGGTTAGCATGACTGCTTCCAGAAGACCACATTGAATCACTTAGTTGAGTCTCAGCCAGTTCCTGCAACATCAGCCTTTGAAGCAAATTTCATCGGACACAGAGGACCAGCCCATGAGCCTCAGCTCCTTGGAAATGCATGTGCTGAGCGGCTGGCAGACATGGTGGCTTCTGCAGATTCAGCAACAAAAATATTTTCGTAACAGGAGCACTTTATACTCTGTAAGGAAGAGAAAGAAGTTGTTGGCTTGCGTCATGAGGTTAAAAAAAAAAAAGTTGCCAATTTTCTTTTAGTTTTATTGGTTTGTTTCATGGCCCTTCCTTCCAAGCTTTGGGGAATGAGGTTGCAATGAGAGGAGCGCTCAAGGGCTTTTAAGCAAAACCCAGGGTGGCCAGAAGCTGAAATGTTGATGGATCGTTGTTTTGAGGTCTGCTCTCGATGATTACTGGCTGAGCCAGCGTCTGGAGAATTCCAGGAATCCCCTTTCCTCTTGGGCTGTGAGAGTCTGCAGGAATCATCTGACCCCTTTGGGGAGTCGTATGAGAAGAGATTTATTAAGGGCTCTGAGGATTGTGTTGATTTCACCAATTTAACCATTGGCTGCTAAGAGGTTTTTTGGAAATCTACCAGGTCTTCTGGAAAGATCCCTAATTGTCAGAGCTGGGGTGACCTTGGACATCACCAGGCTTAACTCCCTTATTTTAGAAGTGATCAAACTGAAACCCAGAGAAGTCTGTCAAGTGACCCAAGGTCAGAGTGAGTTAATACAGACGTCCTGCTCCCTGGGAAACTGTGCTCCCAGTCTATCTAGAGACCGAGGGTGGCCGTGTGTGTGTGTGTGTTTTGTCTGTGTCTTCACTCTGCACCACCCTTTGTGGATGCTGGGGGATAAGCCTGTGGCCAGCCATTGGTAGGGTGCTTGCTCACCATTTCTTCCTACAGGAATCAGAGTTGTGATGACCCTGCAGGGGGAGGCCAGGCCACACAGAGGGCTCATGAAGCAAGTGGTGCCCCACAGACTGCCTCCATGCCCAGCCCAGGCTTGGCTGAGTGTAACTTGGGCTCCCACTGGGAGAAGCAGTGTGGCCTGGGTCCTCACCCTGAGGACGCGTGGCCTTGGCTCCCTCCATCTCGCCTCTGTTCTGACTTGCCCCCACCTCTCCCACGGCCCTGTTGTATGTCATCTCTGCTCCTGCCTCCTGCTCTGTGACAAGGTCTGGCACTAGCAGCTCTTTTGTGCTGCATCTGGGCAGCGGGCAGAGGGGGCTGGTGAGAACACCTGCAATCTCAGTGAGATCACTGCCATCAGCCGTGGGACCATTGGTCCCCTAGTGTGTAGACTGGGTACAATGCCTGTCCCATCTGCCTGTTGACTTAAGTAATAGTCACAACCTAGGCATTGAGACTTACATTTTATTGGGTGGGAATTTTTAGGACTTCAGTCCAGGGAGATAGCATCTCAAGTGATCCTGAGGGAATTGCTCAGAGGAGGAGAGCGGAAGAGCCAGATTATATGGAAGTTTTGCAACAAAAGGCAGGTAGTCTTACTTATCAAACCAGTCAATCCTAAAGGAAATCAACCCTGAATATCATTGGAAGGACTGATGCCCTCCTTCCCCAGCACCTAACTCAGACACATCCTGAGGGGCTAAGGCAGCCTCGGGGGCCATGATCACCCCAGCCCCCATGAAAGGATGGTTGAGAGTAACCTTGTGACCAGATGGTGACTGATGACCCCCAGGGAAGAATGGAATGTGCTGGGACCTTCTGGACTCTCAGCCCTTCTGAAGAGACACACAAGGGAGCAAAGAGCCTATTACTTCCAGTTAGTGTTGTCACAACCCTGAGTATCAACTGAAGAGCTGACTCATTGGAAAAGACCCTGATGCTGGGAAAGATTGAGGCCAGGAGGAGAAGGGAGCAGCAGAGGATGAGATGGTTAGATAACATCACTGACTCAACGGATGTGAATTTCCAGGAAACGGTGGAGGACAGAGGAGCCCGGTAGTCCATGAGGTCACAAAGGGTCTGGCACAACTTAGCAACAAAACAGCAAAGTCTTCACATCAAAAGATTATTGTTAATAAAGGCAAACCAGATATCCCAAGTTAGGGAGTTTAGTGCTTTTTTATGTATGGGATGGTGCAAGAGTCTGGGTCCACTGAAATCATTCCTTTCTTAAGCATCTCTGCCATCCTGGGTGTTTCTTGTGTGTGTCTGTTTTTTTTTTTTTTTTTCACATTGTGAGCTGCTTTGGGGCTCACCATAGGGAGTGGCTGCAGTCTGATGGCTGGTATCCTTCTCCTTCCTGAGTGCCCTTAGGGCTCTCTAGCTCACCTTAGAGGGCTGCAACCGCTGATGACTGTGGCATCCTTGTTTACTGATATGGCAGGAAGTACTTCATTTCTCATGCCCTCAGGACAGAGCATGACGCATGTAGGGCATGTGGACAGGGGGAGGTTTGTCTACAAGCCACTCGTATCTCACGCTGACAGCCCTGGCGCTTTGTGATCATTGCTTTCCTTTGAAACAATGCTTTCCATTCTTTCTCCTCTTCCTCCCTCCACTCCCCAAAAATCTGCCTGAAGCAATATATACTTGCAGCCCTTTTCAGACGTGTATTAGGATCACCACTGTAAAAGGAACCATTTTTTCCCTAAGCTTCAGTGGACGCTGATGGTTACCCACCACGAAGCCTTCCTGCGTCTTGCTGACACAGCCCTGAGTTTGCTTTCAGTCCACTCCTGACTGCCCCCGCCCCAGCACCTAACTCAGGCACATCCTGAGGGGCTAAGGCAGCCATCGGGGCCATGATCACCCCAGCCCCCACCAAAGTATGGTTGAGGGTAACCTTGACCCCCAGGGAAGAATGGAATGTGCTGGGCCCTTCTAGACTCTCAGCCCTTCTGGAGAGACACACAAGGGAGCAAAGAGCCTATTACTTCCAGTTGGTATTGTCACATCTTCATGTCCTGCCTGGAATGATGGTGGCCCTCTTGTGGCCGTGAAACAGGCTGCTGTTGATGAGCTGGAAGGAAGGAAGGAGCTGCTTCTCGCCCTTGCCCTTGAGCCTTGGAAGTGATCAGTCCTCCCACCACTCTGCCCTTGAGCAGGTGGATGTTTATTTTATTTGCATTGGTTTTTTTTGTTTCTTGCGGCTGGAAAAAAAAAAACCCCTAATTAATGCACTCAAATCATTTTTTAGTGTTGATCTATATTTAGCCCTTACGGAAGATTCTCTGCTGAGTTGCCCTAGGGGAGGGAGATGGATTTTAGCTCTTTTTATTGCCTTGATGTGTGTCTTGATGATTTGTGTGTCTACCCACCCGTCAGACAGTAAGCCTAGAGGGCACTGGTGGATTTCATTGATTTTTTGTGATCCTTGTGCCAGGCCTGGCCCTTGGTGAATACTTGCTGAGAAGGTTCTCTTTCAGTGTAGGCATTATTTCATGGGAGGCGTATTGTCCGGGCTGCTGGTTGTGGGTCCTTCGTTTGTTGTCATCTAAACGAATGGTAAGAGCCTTCTTTAATCATGCTATGTATGTTTTAGCAGTAAAACATGCCTCCATGCTTTAGCAGTAAATCTATCACACCATTCATATCCTGCCTACAGCATATTGTTAGTGACTTAACGTGGACATGGCGTGTCTGGAGTCCACACGCAAGACTCTGACACCCTCGTCTGGGCTGTTTCTCTGTTGACCTGGGTGGCATGGCCGATGACCTGGGGGATCCATGTTCCCTTCCAGCCCCTCTTGCTGACTCTGCTGTGGGGCTGGCATTTAGCACAAGCGAGTCACTTACAGGCTGAGGGCCACATGCCTTTCAACTTAGATTTCCTGCCTCTCCCACTGGCCTCCCAGTCTCCTCCCTCTCATCAGCAAGAGCGTGACCTTGAGAACGGGCAGTATGATGGACTCACCTTGGGATGCCCTTTGTGCTGGAGGGTTTGGGATAACATGAGGCTCTCCTGGTGAGGTCCAAGGGCTCTTGCTCGGCTCTGGTCCGGAGCCTTGGGGTTGAGCTTTTGCCACTACGAGCTCTCCACGCCTGCTTTGCTGCATGCCCGACTGCATTTCACCTTCCCCCTGCAACAGCTGGAGAACCTGAAGACAAGGAATGGGAGCTGTGCGTCTGCCCATTCTTCCTCCTTCCCCTCCTCCTCCCGCCTGCCAAGCAGAGGATGAATGTCCACGTTTTTGCTTCACAGACGTGCTGCGAGGCTCCAGTGAGGTGATGAGATGTGGGCAGCAGCTGTCAGGAGCCAGGCTGGCATCTCCAAGATGGCCTGTGGCTGGTTCGCTGCAGAGCGAGGCTCAGACAAAGTGTCTGCCACCAGGAGCCTGGAGACAGCTTTGATGTGGGCGGTGTGGGAACCAGCCTGTGGACTGCAGCGCAGGGTTAAACCCGGAATTGGGAGGGGGTTGAGGGGGTCGGCCCCAGGGTTTTCCCATCCCCGGGTCAAGGCTGAGGCATGTCTTGGCATTTCCCACTGTATCTGCATTGTATCTTCCCCAGGTCCCCCCGTGGAGTGTGTGTGTCTAGACAGCTATGGAATAAAATGCTCAATTACCAAGTAGGAATTTGGCCAGCGGAGGTATCGCTGCACCGAGCAGACAGGCCCAAGATGAGGAGAGAGGCTGAGAACGAGCCCCTGTTGTATCTAAAACAGGCTGGAGAGCCTGGCGCTCGAAGGGCCAGCCAGCACCTGCAGAGAGCAGAAGCCAAATGGCCCACGGGAGGCATTTTGACCTCCTGACGGGCTGTAAATCTGGCCTGGCCCACATTTCCAGCCCCTGTCACTCCCTTGCAAAGATTTCTGCCTACAATTAGAATTCAGATTAACACTGACAAGGAGTGAAGCTCTAAGAGGTGGGAAGCCTGTTCTCTCATTTAGCCAGGCTGTTTGCAAGCTGTGAGGAGTCAATTTGGCTCTGAGCCTCAGTTTCCACATCTGTACAATGGGGAAAAATATGCACTAACTGCCAAGGCGGTTGTGGAAAAGGGCTTTGTCACCTGAGGGGTAAAAAATCATTCCTTCCACATCAGTCCAAGCTTCATAGTCTAAGAATCCCCCTTGAGATATGTCCACTTGCTTATTTCTGTCTTATGATTGTCCCTTAGAATCTAGGAGATGCTTCTGTGAATAAAACTTAAACAAGGTGACACCTGGTGCTGCCATTGGTGCAGGTTTGGCCCATGATGGCTTCTGAGCTGAATTTCTTCCCTTGTGTTAAAGTGAGGAGTGGCCCCTGGGGAGACTCTGGGCTTGTATTGCTGATGCCCACCAGTCCCAGCCTGCATGGTCACTCCAGTGAGAGACTTTACTGCACTGGAGCCCAGCTGGTACATGGGGTCCTCTGGGCCCTGTTCCTGGCTGCAGGCCTGCTCCTCTGCAGGGAGCGCAGCTGACCTGAGCCGTACGTGGGCCCTCGATTCTCTCCTTCCTCCTGGGGGCTCTCTCCTCCATCCATACGGCTTCTGCTCCCACAGCGTTGCCTGCTTTCCTCGGTGCCTGGGTCTGAGCTCAGACTTGGAGACAGGAGTTCTAGGGAGCGCTGTCTTCAGGCCCCTCTTCCTTTGAAACCCACTGTGATGTGGCCCCCTGGGTCTGGCCCCCTTTCCTAGGGGGTGGAGGTGAAGGGACAGGGTTGGAAGATGAGCGGATGCTAATTAAGACCCCCACAGTGAGTCCTCCCATGTAACTTTCTGATGTGGTTCCCGGCTTGCTGCTGCACTGATGTGGTCTGGGCCCACCTTCTGGGTTTGAACTTGACCTCTCGCCTTGAAATTGGTGAAAAGCAACTGGAGAACCCAGCCCGGGAGCCATGGCCACCCTGTCCAGCCCTCCAGCCCAGCTTTGAAGGCTGTCCCTGGGTCCCGAAGGAGTGGCAGTGTCGCCCGGCAGGCCTCCCCCAGGGCGGCCGAGTGCTCATCACCAGCTCTGACTCCTGTCCGCTCACCCCCTGTGGCTGTTGGATGAAGTCATCCCTGGCAGAGGCAGCTGGCACGGGCCCAGGGTAAACAGGCCCTGCTGAGCTCATTGGCGCACTTCTAGATGAGCTCGGGAGTGGGGGCTTGCAGGCCTGCCCCACTCCAGAGCAGGGCCATACACTTCAGCCTTGGGGGACCACAAGGGCACAGTGTTACTGTCAGGGCAGAGCTGTGCCCCCAGCCTCCTTCTGGGTGGGGAGTGGGGACGGTAAGGGCTGGGAGACATGGCCTACTCTATGGGAGTTTACTTGGTGGGGTTTCCCCCACAGAGTCTGCACAGACTCTGACGTTAATCATAGTAACACAGCTGATGCTTATATGCTCCACTTACATGATGTTTCACTGACAGGTACCATTCACAGAGCTGTTCAGATCCCAAGTTGCTGAATTCTCACATCAAACTGATGAGATCAGTGAACTGCATTATTCCCGTTTTCCAGGTCAGAACACTGAGGACCAGAATGGCTGTAAGGTCCGGCCACAATCTAATCAGGCCGCATGGTCTGAGCTCTGGACTGTGGCGCTCTTCTAGGCCTCTTAGTGTCTGTGATCTCAGGGGCATCATTTTTCACGTGTCTGTGTGTGTGTTAGTCTCCCAGTCGTGTCTCTTTGCGACTCCATGGACTGCAGCCTTCTAGGCTCCTCTGTCCATGGGATTCTCAGGCAAGAATACCGGAGTGAGTTGCCATTCCCTTCTCCAGAGGATCTTCCCAACCCAGGGATTGAACCCAGGTCCCCCACACTGCAGGCAGATTCTTTACCATCTGAACCACGCAAGGGAAGCCCTTGAATTTTCTGATCCAACATGTTCCTGACCAGCATCTTCCTTATTTGGGGTCAGAGGGGGTCTTTGTAGCTCAGTACCTTTGTAGTGGATGAGAGTCTGGGTTCAGTGTTGTAGTTTTAAGCCCCTGGCCTATCTCAAGTCACCCAGTTGCTTGGAACCTCAGTTTCTTCTTCAGTTAAATGGGCCCAGTGACCTCCCCATGTTATTAGCTGGTTTCTGCTCTGTCCCTGGCAGAGGCGATGCTGAAATAACCGCTGGTTTCCACCCACCGCGCCCTCCCAGCCTCCTCTTCTTTCCTTTGTTTTTGAGGCGGACAAACAGGAGGACTCTTACATTGCAATTAGCATGAGGCCTGGGCCAGGTCTTTGCTTTCTGGGCTGGTCCCCGTTTCTCGGAGCAGCTGCTCATTTTGACTCAGGAAGCAAATGCGAGAGGGACTCGGAGGTTTGCCTGGCTCTAGGGAGGAAGGGAGGGAGGAGAGCTTAGAGCTCTCCAGGACGGAAGCCCCGCGCTCCTCAGCCCTTGTGACTCGAGCTGGCTTTGTTTTGTCCCGTTTTGGTTTGAAGAGTAGTTTGGGGCTCCTGACTCTACTGGCCGTCACAGGTCATTGGGGATCAAGCAGGCTTTGTTGGATTAATCAGCCTGCCTAGGGGTGGAGGGAGCAGAGACGGTGGTGGAAGATTTTACCAGGAGAGGAGAGAGCCTGCCTCTTGGGTCTTGGTGTCCAGTGGCCCTGGATGCCTTGCTGTCTCCAACCCCACCTCTGCCCATCACCAGGATTAGCACAGAGATGCCCCAGACTGAGTCAGGGCAGCTCCAAGCCCTCAGAGCTCCTGATTCTTCAAGACCTAGGAGGGACGTGCCTACAATAAGAGGGGACCGATCCACTCTTCCCCTCCCCCGGGGCTGTGGGCTCTAGATCCTTCCTTGGGACTTCACTCTTTACCATGCCTGCGGTCAGGCTTGCCCCAATCATACACTCGGCCCCTCTGTCTCTTCGCCTCAAGGTTTCAGAGCAAATCTGTGCTGACAGGTTCAAGATGTGTTGAGACCCTGAGCTGGTGGCCTCCAGTATCCATCCCACGTCTTTCCTGGCATGTGGCGGCAGTGTGCACTTGACCTGCCCTGATTATCTTGGGTGGGAGGGACGTTAGTCCTCAGCTGGGAAGGGAGGTCACGCCTGACCTCGGTTTCCTGCAAGGCCCGGTGAATACGAGTGGCCCCTGGTGCCTGGTATTCTGTGACATCTGTGCGTTTACCCGTTTTGTTCACTCAACCCAACACAGCAATGCCAACCTTGTGTTTCCAGGGAAAGCTGCCCGTGCTACTGCTTGGCCGCTCCTCGGAGCTGCGGCCGGGAGAATTCGTGGTCGCCATCGGAAGCCCGTTTTCCCTCCAAAACACAGTCACTACGGGGATCGTCAGCACTACCCAGCGCGGTGGCAAAGAACTGGGGCTCCGGAACTCGGACATGGACTACATCCAGACAGACGCCATCATCAACGTGAGCCCGTTTGCCACAGGGTTGGGCTGTAGTTGGGAAGCTAGGCTGGGCTCAGACACCAGGGTGGAGTCAGGATCTTCATGGTGCTTCCAATAGGGTCCTTTTGAACCCCTTAAACAGACAAAGCAGGAGGGCTGGTCCCCAGATTGTTGGCAGTCTCCAGGGACTCCTGTGACGGGTACTTGAGATTTGCCCAAGTCTGCAGCCTGGAGAAGTTCTCCATCCTCCCGCTGCCCTGCCCCAGGGTCAGCCACCCCTGCGTCGAGCTGCCTGTGCAACCTTGTGGAAGGAGGGATGCTCAGCTTCGCACAGGCTCTGCAGCCCCCAGAGGTGTTTCCGCTGTCTTTGAGGGGGCACAGTCTGAGCACCAGGCCAACCCATTCGATGTCCAGTCAGGTCAGGGATTGTCCCACACAATCTCATCAGTGGAATCTTAATTTTAAGTCACATTTTCCCACTTCAGCTGTTTCCCTTTAGGACTGACGTTTCTCAAAAAGCATTTTCCCCTCCATCTGTCTAATAAATAAGAAACACAGCGTGTTTTGTGCACTCGCTGCCTCTAGTAGGCTTTATTCCCAAACCTTCTTGTGATCTGCATGAAGTAATGGAAATAGAGCAAACCGTGTGGATTTTCAGCCCCAGCAGCAAAGTAGGGGTCACATAGATGTGGAGGGAGATGGCACAGATTTGAAAGACCATGGCATTGAGCAAGTGGGTAGCCAACTTATTGTCGAGAGAGGGAAGATGTGTTAGGTGTTTTGGGAATTTTTTGTTGGCCTCTGGGCTTTGGAGAAAAAAAAAAAATATATCAATATATAAATACCCCATTTATGGTACTTAACACTCTCTGAAAACTGTTAAGGTCCTTTGTTTTGCCAGCAAAATATTAGATAGACAGGAAGAAATGTCAGGAAAGAATTTTCACTCAGGGGCCTGCCAGGCAGGGAGGTAGATTGGACCATTTAATTATATAAACTCATAACCTTTTAATTTTTGCTTATTTTCAGTATGGAAACTCCGGAGGCCCATTAGTAAACCTGGTAAGGCTTTCAAAAAATGTATCTATGTGTCTTTTTTTCCCCCCTTTTGATTTCTTTTCAGATATGAACTTGCCAAAGCATATTATCTAATCCTTTCAAATTGAAATCTGTGACCGCACTGTACCTTGCAAATGTCTCTTCTTATCTTTTCTGGAAAAAGTAAGGCATGCTGGTGTTTGGATTGGAAATGCTATGCCAGCGGACATGCTTGTGTCTCCACGTTACAAGTAAAGGCATTGGAATTCAGGTTTGATCCAGGACCAGTTAAAGGAGCCAGTCTTTATTTTGAAGGTGTCAGCAGTTCTGGCTTGCCCCTCAGTTGCCTGAGGAGCTGACTTGGCTCATCCATAGGCTTTGTCTTGGCTAGGAGCCTCCCTTAAGACCTGGCTTGGAATGAGGAGTTACCCCACTCACAAAGATGTCACCTAAGTTTGTATTTTATTTAAACATGAAAAGGGAAGCCTTTGAATCAGATTGTCAGAGCCAGGCTGCAGCTCAGGGTCCTGTATCCCAGCCCTCATTTATAGGTGATGAAATCTAAGCCACCTTGTTTAGCAAAGCCCAGGAGGGCAGTGCCTCCTGGATGGTCCCTCGGAGTCGGGGACTGAATTCTGAGTGCTACTGGAAGTGTGCAAGGAGCGACTTACCCACTCCTGGCAGTTTTCCCCTCTAAGCCCGAGTTGGACAACCTTGTTAAGAATAGTGTTCAAAATAATGGTTGGATGGCACGAGGCGAGCCTATTATTCCAGGATGGTTTCCTATGGTATGGCGTTCGCTAAACTGTGAATTTATCTTGAATGGAAGCACACACACTGGCTTCCTCCATGGTTTAAAGCTGGTTTGCAACAAGCAGAGGAAATGAGATTTGATTGTGAGATTCCGCCTCTCCCAGATCCCCGAGGCTGCTTGGAGATGAGGGTTTGTTTTCCTGGGGATAAAGTCTGTCCGCCCTGAGCACTAGATGGTTCCTCCCTGATGTCAGCAGAGGAATCTTAAGATTCCTGGAAACGGGAGAAGCAGGAAGGTATGGATAGCTACCTAAAGGTCTCTGAGGTTTTATTTTTTTTTAAACTTTTATTTTATCTTGGATTATAGCTGATTAACAATGCTGTGATAGTTTCAGGTGGACAGCAGAGGGACTCGGCCAAACATACACATTTATCTGTTCTCCCCCAAAGTCCCCTCCTGTCCCAGCTGCCACAGAACATTGAGCATATATATTAGAACATACATATATACATATACTTATATACATAGAACATTGTGCTATATATTAGTAGGACTCTGGGGCTTTTGGACATGTATTCCCTGCCCAAGGAGCAATTGTACATTTTGAAACTTTCTGATGCTGTGCTTTCATTGTGTTGATCACTCAGTCCTGAGTCCAGTGGGTACTGATTCTTCCACTGCTCAGCTTAGCTTAATGCTGTGCACAAGTCAGGCCTCTCGCTCTGTAATGCGGAAGCCCCATCCGTCCGTCTCCTCCTACCCCAATCATGTCTCTGAAGAGGCTCCAAGACTCCTTCCATGTAAATTCTCCACTCTCTCTCGGTGGGTATCTTCAGGTGAATCTTCATGGATTCAGCAAGCTATTTGCCTTTTGCTTTTCAGGATGGTGAAGTGATAGGAATTAACACACTGAAAGTGACAGCTGGAATCTCCTTTGCAATTCCATCTGATAAGATTAAAAAGTTCCTAACGGAATCCCATGACCGACAAGCCAAAGGTAAAGCAAACGCCCCTGGCAGCCCACCAGAGATTTTAGGCCTGGGGCTTGGCTACCCCTCAGAAACTGGAGGGCAGGGAAAATGACCCCCTGAAGTCAGCCACACCTTTCCTATCAAGAAGGGAAAGGAATGCATGTCACGAGGTCATCGATGTCTGACTGTTTTTTTTTGGCCTATGATCATGCATGTTTCATATGGTTCAATCTGTTATGTTCCAGGCATGATCTTGGGTGATTTCTGTACATCATTTCACTGCATCATTCATCAATGTCATTTAATTCCTTTGCCTGATCAGGTGGGACTTAGTCCCATTTTACTGATGAGAAAACTGAGATTCAAGGAGCTCATTCAGTCCACAAATGTTTAGTGACTCTTCTGCTCAGTGTCAGGCTGGGGGTTCGAAGCTCAACAGGGTCCCTGTCAGGTGTGCTCTTTACCTTCTACCTGGGGGAGAGAGGAGGCAGGTAGTGTCCCAGTCAGGATTTGAACCACAAGCTGAGAGCATCCCTGTATGGCCCTGACTACATGACAAACTGGGGGGATGGAACCCCACTGCTCCTGGTGTCCCCGGCACAGCCGCCAACTGGGCTGACCTTCTGCTTCCTTCTGTGGCCCCACCAGGCAAAGCCATCACCAAGAAGAAGTATATTGGCATCCGAATGATGTCACTCACACCCAGGTCGGTAACAGGACGTCCGTGTCTGTCTGTGTCTTAAATTCACTTATTTCTTTAAGTTCAAATATTTATTTGTTTACAATTGAAATATTTAATTTACGTGGCTGTGCTGGGTCTCAGTGATGGCATGTGGGATCTTTTAGTTGTGACACTTAAACTCTTAGTTACCACGTGTGGGATCTAGTTCCCTGAGCAGGGATTGAACCCCGGGCCCCCTGCACTGGGAGCTCTGAGTCTTAGCCCCTGGACCACCAGGGGTGTCCCTGTGTCTTAAATTTAAAACAGACCAACTTCAGAGGACTCTCATGGGCACCCCGAAAGAGAAACCTTATTCTGCCTCAAGACAGCTCAGTGTCTGGTTTAAGTACCGTTAGGAAAGAGAGGAGGGGCCATTAACCTTGGCCTCACATGGGCTTCCCTGGTGGCTCAGATGGTAAAGCGTCTGCCTGCAATGCGCGAGACCCGGGTTCCATCCCTGGGTCGGGAAGATCCCCTGGAGGGGGAAATGGCAACCCACTCCAGTACTCTTGCCTGGAAAGTTTCCGAGGACTGAGGAGCCTGGTAGGCTACAGTCCATGGGGTCGCAAAGAGTCGGACACGACTGAGCAACTTCAGTTTCTTTCATGTTGATTTGTCCTTCACGTTTGTTTCTGGGGTTCTGAGCAGATCCTTCCTTCTGAAAGATTCTGCTTCTCTTTGAAAGAAAGAAAAGAAAGTGAACTGAACTCCAAGTCTCCCGCATTGCAGGCAGACGCTTTACTATCTGAGCCACCAGGGAAGCCCACGCTTTTCTTTGAAGGCGGGCCTGACGAGCCCCCCCTCCCGCCACCCCCCACCTCCATGCCTTCCTCTTCCCACCTGATCTGTTGAAACCCACATTCCAGGAGTGCCCCAAGCCCCTCCCTCAGCGCCCCAGAGCGCCCTGCCTTTCCTTAGCTCTGCCGCCTGTGGGCTGGGGCTCCTGGAATGCCAGGCAGGCCGGCATGACTGATGGGCTTGTTTTCCCCAAGCTGGTGAAAGTTGTGGTATGTGCCTGCTAGACGCATGACATACTGGTGTTTGAACCTTGATGAAAAAACCTGGTGTGATTGTAGGCGTCTTGGTACCTAAGGGCCTGCTTGAAACTCTTGGAAGTTAAGTCGGCAAAGAGCAGAACCTGTTGATATAAATACTGATATCTTAATTACTGTAATTAACTGGCTATTAATTAATACGAACACATGACTATTAGTTTAGACAGGTGTGATAAATGGTGGTGCCTTTCTTAGCTGGCTTGCCAAGCCTGAAATGTGCATTAGGTCTTGTCTTGGAACTCTGAGAAATGGAAGCCTGGGGGATGTAGGAAAGGGAAGGAATGTGGGCCCGGGGCTCCAGCTTCCTGGGTTCCTGTCCCAGCTCTACTATTTCCTGGCTTGTGACCTTGAGATGACTTGAGCCCTGAGTGCCTCAATTTTCTCCTCTCTGGGATCAGGATAACCGGGCAGGCTTGTTGGTGTGTGGGGAGCACTGAGCGATTTTTAATATGTGTCAAAGCTGGGGTGAATGGGTGATGGCAGTGGTCACTAGCCACGGGGAGCCTACCCACCCTTTTTCGCGTGCTTGCTCAGTGCCGGGCACAGGACCAGGGGCTAGATCTAGATAAGATCATGTGGTCCTCATGACAACCTCATGGCACTGTGCCTGTTTAACAGGTGAGAAAAGCCAGGCACAGAGAGGTTAAGCAACCGCCCGAGATCACACAGTCAGGAAGGGGCAGAGCTGGGGTTCCAAAGCAGGCCAACCCTCACACTGTCCTGACTTCTTAAGTGGTTGTTGTGTGCGTGTCCAACTCTTTGTGACCCCATGAACTGCAACACGCCAGGCTCTTCAGTGGTAGCTACTCTCAATTAATTAATAAAAATGATAATGCTAAAACGTTTTTCTTGGTGTCATCCGGTAAATCTTTGACTCTAGGAAATAAGCAATTTGCAGCAGAATCAAAATCCCTGGACCCCTCCAGGGATTTTGGACCACTTCCCTGGACCACTTCCACTTTGGACCACTGGACCACTTCCCTGATGGTCCAGTGGCTAGGACTCTGCACTCCCAGCGTAAGGGGCCCGGTTTCGATCCCTGGTCAGGGAACTGGATCCCACATGATGCAACTAAATATCCTGCATGCCACAACAAAGATCTGGCTCAGCCAAATAAATAAAGAAACATTAAAAAATAATAATAAAAAGGAAACTTTAATAGTAAGACAAAAAAGAACCCTGATTTTTTTTTTTTACATTGGAATTTGACATTAGAATCAAGGATGGAGGAGAAGCCCTGTGGGAGCCCCGTTGTTCTTAATGATTAATCCAGGTGTTCTTTCTCCCAAGCAGCAAAGCCAAAGAGTTGAAGGATCGCCACCGAGACTTCCCCGATGTGCTTTCAGGAGCATATATCATCGAAGTAATTCCTGATACCCCCGCAGAAGCGTGAGTTAGAATTCTTCTCCATTTTCCTGATAATCATGTGTTTCTTGGAGGTAGCGGGTAGGGGACAGTTCTTTCCATCTCACCTCAGGTGACCATGAGGACCCTTGACAGAATGGTCCAACATCTGTGTCCATCCTGCCGGGCAGGGCTTCCAACCTGGCTCAGCTCAGGGCTTGTCGGCAGAAGGGTGCTTCCTGGCTAGACATCCTCTTCAGGAGGGAATCAGATGGACTTGTTAGGAGTCTCCGGGACAGACCTGGCTGGGGAAAGACGGTTGAAGGAACTCAGGATCACTGCCTGAGTCTGAGACCTCAGGCAGTGATCCTGGCCTAGGCTGCTAAAGGCATCTCTTTCTGATGCTAGAGGCATCTCTTCCTGAGGCCTTCTCTAATTATGCCTGTTACTAGTCAGGCCCTACTTATCCACACCCCTAGAAAATTAGCACAGGGAATATCAAAGTAACATGGAAAGAAGTTGCTCAACCCACAGTCAGGTTTATTACCTGTGGAAGTGTTAGTCGCTCAGTTGAGTCAGACTCTTTGCAGCCCCATAGACTATGTGGACGTAATATCCACGGAGACGTGCTAGACCAGGGAGTGGCCAGCAGACTGTTCCCAGGAGCCAGATCTGGTCTGCTGCCTGCTTCGGGGTTAAGATTAGATTTGCATTTTTATTTTGTTTTTATTTTTCATTTTAAAATTCACTTATTTTTTACTGAAGGATAATTGCTTTACAGAAAGATTTTGCATTTTAAAATGGTTGAAATTATTTAATTAAGAACAGTTATTTTAGGACGCTTAAAAATGCTACGAAATTCAAATTTTAGTGTTAGGTAAATGAAATCTTACTGGGGCACAGCCATGCCCAGCAGATTATATATTGTTTGTGGTGGCTTTTGGACTCCCATGGCAGAGTTGGGTTGTTGTGATGGGGACTATCTGGCCTGCAAAGACTGAAATATTTCCTCTCTAGCCATTTACCAAAAAGCTTTGCTGACCCCTGTCCTAGGCCACTAAGGTGCATAACAGCTTATTTGATGGTGTCACACACAAGAGTTAAGGTTACAGCAGCAATAGCGCAAAGCGGTGCCTCACAGTGGAAACATGCCTGTAGGCACTGTAGAGTTATAATACCCATGACGAGCACGCTGGCCACCACGGTCGCTGATGTGTTCTCACTTCCTTTGGGGTCAGTCTGTGATAAGATCAGACAGATGCTCACACACATTTCTATAGTGGACATGATTGCTGATGTGGCCTAAAAACCTCAAAAGGCAATCATGCAACCCATGGGTGGTTTAAGCCATTCTCATGAAAGTTAACTACCATCCCACCCTGTTTGCTCTGGGCTCTCAGGTCCTAAACTGTGCCTCTGTAGAGGTAAGGTTGCTCACCTTTCCTGGTGGCTGTGCCAGGAGACATGGGAACATTGCAGTCACGTTTCTGTTTGTGTTGCAGCGGGGGGCTCAAGGAAAACGATGTCATCATCAGCATCAATGGACAGTCGGTGGTCTCCGCCAACGACGTCAGTGACGTCATTAAGAAGGAAAGCACCCTGAATATGGTTGTCCGCCGGGGCAACGAAGACATTATGGTCACCGTGATTCCCGAAGAAATTGACCCATAGGCAGAGGCATGAGCTGGACTCCATGTTTCCCTCAGAGAACTCTCCGGTGGACGATGCTCGGTGACTCTGGGGCTGGTGGCACCGGATGCCCAAGACTTGACTGCCATGTTGCTTGTTCCGCAGAAACACTGGCCAGCAGAACCCTTCTTGATAGATCGCAGCCGAAAGCCAATGTAAAACGTTGTAGACCCACAGGCAGACGCTCTCCCTTCTGTATCCTATGTACGCAGCGCGCTTTTTCTTGCCAGCTTGGACCGTCCCTGCTTGGACAGTCAGCATCTGTCTTCTCCTTTAACAGAGTCACCATCTTAGTCCAGCCAAGGCAGTTGCTGTAACGCATAGATAAGAGGAAGGTCCCATGGGAGCCGGGATGGTACCGGGCGTGTTTATGCTTTCTTCCGAGTCAGCACCCAGAGGAGGGAGATGCCGAGACAATGGGATGGTGAGCGCTGGCTTCCGGAATGGCCGCAGTTGCCTCTTTTAGGAATCTCTTCAGAACTGGGAGCACAGTGACTTGAGTTATTAAAATACTTGTTCATACTTTGCGTCCTGGCGTCCTTCTTTCCCGGGAACAGCTGGTTACAGTCTGTTTGAATCGATTATCATGTCAACTGCCTGCTCTTTAAACCATGTTGTCTGTGTGAGGGTTGAGCTCGAGGTCTCACCAGTTATTTCAGAGTCAGCCTGGGGGTTCGCGAGTGCTGGGAACACGGTGCCCCATCACCCCGGATTCCTGAAAGAGGCTTGAAGTCAGTTGCCCTTGCATCTGGGGCTTTTCAAACTAAAAAGAGGCTATCAACCCCATATGTCATGCAATCAGTCAGCAAAGAGTCCCTGGTCTGTGCCAGGCAAGGCATAGGCCGAGGGAGAGGGCTGAGTATGGGGCGGAGCCCCAGAGCTTCCGCTGAGAGGCCAGGTCTCTTTCTGAAAGGAAGATGGTTCAGGAGACCGGGATGTGACCTGAGACCAGTCCGGAGTCTTTAGAAAGCACAGGCTGGAGCTGATTCTAGCTGTCATGGGCTCTGAAATAGAACCTTAAATCTTGGGGGGCTTTGGAGCAGGGCTCCCCTGACACGTCCTAGAACAGACACAGCCTCAAGCAGCTGTGGACCCCTTTATCTCCATGAAAGCTTCCAGGAGTTTGGGAAGCTGGACCCAGGAAAACTTGAGCTTGGGAATTTGCACAGACCTGAGTGCCTGCACACATCACAGAGGGGGCTGTTTACAGCCGGAGCAGAGGGTGAAGGCTTTCTAAGGGTCAGTCATCAGGAGTGGGTACTTGGACAGGGTGGAGGTTCAGTTCTGTAGATTGAGAACTTTAACCCTCCTTTGACCACTAGACCTCGACGATCCATTCGTAACTGGAGAAGCTACGGCAGGTCAAAGGCCCAGGTGAAGTGGAGGGGTAGCAGAACCAAGCCCTTGTCGGTACGGTGCTTGGCAGCCGGGCTGCTGGTGTTCTGTGTCCCTCTGCTCCCTGCTTAGATGACCTCGTAGAGTCAGGAAGGAGCCAGCAAACGCCCTCCCTGCTGGCGTGGGTTTTGCGTCCCCTCCCTCCTCATTAAAGGTGGTGACTCAGAGAATGGCCTTCAGCTCCAGGGCTCAGACTCAGATGCTCTGCCTCTTGGCCTGCTCCTCTGGTGGTCCCCGGGGCTGAGGGGCTGCCCCAGGTGGGGAGGATGTGCGGGGTGGCATGTGGTCAGAGGCGGCCCGGCCACAGCCCATCTGTCTTCGGCCTGTCATCCACTCAGGAGATCACAGATGGTTCCTCTGGAAGGAACTGGCCTGGCGGCTGGCAGGCCTGGATCCTCCATAAACATTCAACATCTCCCGAAGGTCCACAGGGCTCTGGGTGGGGTCTGAGTTTTGTCTGCCTATGTGGAAACCTACAAGGCTGCAGAAAGGACAGCGTGGCATGCTGTGGGCACATGCTGTGCTTGGTTACAAGGCTCCACTGGCCTCTGGGACCCTCTGTCCTCTGAGGATTACATATCCTTGCACTCCATACTCATCCTTTTAGATTTCACCAGATTCCTTAAAATAGATGTTTATTCCTCTTGCTTTGGGCTGTGATGGAGGTCTTTGCAACATGAATTAGCCTTGAAACCTGAGAGGCAGAGCTGAGTTGAAAGAGCATGGTTTTTGGAGTTAGACAGACTTGGGTTTACTCTGCTGTCTAGATCTTACTGGCTGTGTGACATTTGAATAGTTACTTAACCTCTCTTTGCCTGTTTCCCAGATGGGAATAGTAATAGTACCGACTTCTTATGGCTGTTGTGCGGATTAAATGAACTAATACACAGCACAAGGTAGTCACTCAGTAAATGCTAGCAATGTATATGTGAACCGTCTTTGAGCCCTCTGTAAAATGGGGAACAATGACAATGTCCCTCTTGCACTGGAGTTGTGAGGGTTAACCATGATAGCACGTGCCACTTGGTCAGTATAGCTGCTATTGTTTTGTTATTAGCCTGCCAGCCTGATGCTGGGAAAGAATGAGGGCAAGAGGAGAAGAAGGTGACAGAGGATGAGATGGTTGGATGGCATCACCGACTCAATGAACATGAGTTTGAGCAAACTCTGGAAGATGGCGAAAGACGGAAGCCTGGCGTGCTACAGTCCCTGGGGTCACAAAGAGTTGGACACGACTGAGTGACTGAGCAATATTAACAAGCCTGCCATTGCTCTGGGGTTTAATAACGCTCACAGTAGCTGACATCCGTTGGTGCTTGCTGCGTGACAGATGCCATTATTAGCTAGTAGTTCAGTCCTCAGTTCAGCCCTGAGGCGGACACTGCATTTATCCCCTCTGACAAGTAAAGAAATGGCTGTTCAGAAATTAGTCCTTTTGCTTAAGACACTGAGCTCATAAGTGGGAGCTTTGATGTAAGCCCAGGAGGTCTGAGCTCATGGCTTTTGTAAGGTGCCATCCAGCCCATCTTTGCCTTCTTAGGACCAAGCCTTCTGGTCCCTCTGTCTGTCTAGCTTAAATCCATCTCCACTTCTAGAAGGTGGTCATGGGGACCTGTGGGCCGGGTTTGTGTCCCCTCCTCGCCCGCTTGGGCCCATCAACAACCACTTCTCTGTCTCCTGCAGAGTTCCCTCTGCCTGTCCACCACCTCCCAATCTCAGCCCTCCAGGCTCCAGCCCTCTGCTTCCAGCTTTGGCAAAACCTCAAGCCACCAATCACAGGGCACATTTGCATCGCTGGCCAATCCCCACCCGGCCCTGCAGGAAGCTTCAAGACAGAGGCCCTGAGTGCAGAGCTCTCTTTGCTGCACCTTCTAGGCCCAGCTGAGTGGCGGTCGTGCCAGCAGCTCTGGACAGGAACCTGCTCTTTTCTGGCTTGATGTCTCCATCTGAAAATTGGAAGAGTGCCCCATGTCTGGTGGGTGTGGTGAAAGGCAGGATATTTTTACGAGAACTTGCGTGCTGCTCGTCTCCACCCAGTCAACGCTTTAAACAGGCCCGAGCCTCTGAGATAGTGCTCTGATTGGCAGGCAAGGGCACTGGGCCCTTTTTAGGGAAGTGCCACTGAGGACAGGGGCAGGCTTGCTGAGGTTGTGCGGAAGAGGGCCGGTGTCTGGGCGGGTGGACAAGGCAGGTTCCAGATGATGATAAAAACTGCCTTCCCCTTTGAAGGTGGTTATAAGTGAGGACGGGGCCCCGTGGTGGCTCAGCCTGTAAGGAATCTACCTGCAATGCAGGACACTCAGGTTGGGAAGGTCTCCTAGAGAAGGAAATGGAGTACCCACTCCAGTACTCTTGCCTGGGAAATCCCGTGGACAGAGGAGCCTGGCGGGCTATCCACGGGGTCACAAAGAGTCGGACAGCTGAGCATCGAATACTCTCACTTTCGTAAGTGCGGCCAGGGGTTGGTGGCAACAGGCTGGCAAGTAGGCTTTTACCGTTCCTGCTAACACCCATCAGTTGGTGGGACTGCCTGGAGCGTCAGGCTGAGTGGTTGTAAGACTTGGCGCAAAGGCATTTTCAAGAAGAAATGCAGGACTTCCCTGGTGGTCCAGTGGTTAAGAATTGGCCTGCCAATGCAGGGGGCACGGGTTTGATGCCTGGTCTGGGAAGACTCCACCTGCCGGGCATCTCAGCCCGTGCACCGCAACTACTGAAGCTCGTGTGACTACCGTGCTCTGCAACAAGAGAAGCCTGCCGCAAAGAGAAGCCCGTGTGTGTGCCTGGAGAGCAGCTGCACCTCGCTGTGACTAGAGAAAGCGCGAGGGCAGCAACAAAGACCCAGCACAGCCGGACATAAATAAATCCATCATTTTTTTTTTTTTTAATGAAGAGGAACTGCTGTCTGGGCCCCGCTTGCAGCCATTCTGATGATGTCACTGACAGCTGGGCTGTGGCGGGCAGCCTGCTCTCAGTGCTGCCCTCTCCGCCATGTGGTCCTGCCCTCCTGGGTCAGCCCCTCCTGACCCCGTGCCTGCCCGCCTGGCAGCTGCGACTCACCTGCTCCACAGAGCCTCCTGCCTCTCTCCCAGGGCCACCGCCACAGGCCACTCCCCAGCTCTTCTGCTGGGAGCCCACGCAGTTCTGAGGAACTGTCTTGAGAACTGGCTCAAGGGATGTGACTGTTTGCCAGCTGGATCTGAGAGGACCATCAAGGATGCTGGCTTGCAGAGTCATCCCTTTTTTTTTTCTTGGTAATATTTATTTATTTGGCCGTTGGAGTTTTAGTTGTGGCATGAGGGACCTTTGATCTTCGTTGCAGCATAGGGGATCCTTTACTTGAAGCATGTGAACCCTTAGTTGTGGCTTGCGGGATCTAGTTCCCTGACCAGGCATTGAACCTGGTCCCGTGCATTGGGAGCGTGGAGTCTTAGCCAATGGACCACCAAGGAAGCCCCCATCTCTGTTTCGAAACAAGCATTGTTGGTTACACTTCTGAGCCTGTGTCCCCACCCTCCCAACTCCCCCGACCCTCTCAGGATACACTGAGCCACAGCTCATAGGAAGGAAACTGCCAAATACAAGGCCATTAATAGAATGGAATAAGACTGGAGTGTTGGAAGCACCCATCAGAAAGGTCACAGTCTGCAGGATGCTGGGCTACCTGGGCCGCTGATCCCATCTGGGTCCTGTTTCTGGGACCCAGCTGAGCTGTTTGGTTGCTGTTTGGTTGCTGTTTGTGCCAGCTGCCGCCTGGAGGCCGCAGTACTCTGTTCTTCCATCAAAATGAGGGTGGAGCGCACAGAGAGCAGAGGCCTTCCTGCCAAAAGACAGTTGTTTTATTTAGAACTTTAAAAGGTGATTGCCTCTGTGTGGTGCCCACCAAGGATCAGCAAACATCAAATGAAACAACGTTAACAAATGCATTATTAGTTAAAAAAAAAATTAAAAGTGGAGCATCAGAATGCTCTCTGGAAACATTTCTGTAAAGTGTGTCTCACGGGCCAGGTGAGCTTTTGTAGTTAAAGTGCCTGATCCTCTCTTACCCCATCTCCTCTCCCTCCTCCGCCTTCACCATCAGTTCAGTTCAGTCTCTCAGTCGTGTCCGACTCTTTGCGACCCCGTGAATCGCAGCACGCCAGGCCTCCCTGTCCATCACCAACTCCCGGAGTTCACTCAGATTCACATCCATCGAGTCAGTGATGCCATCCAGCCATCTCATCCTCTGTCGTCCCCTTCTCCTCCTGCCCCCAGTCCCTCCCAGCATCAGAATCTTTCCCAATGAGTCAACTCTTCGCATGAGGTGGCCAAAGTACTGGAGTTTCAGCTTTAGCATCATTCCTTCCAAAGAAATCCCAGGGCTGATCTCCTTCAGAATGGTCTGGTTGGATCTCCTTGCAGTCCAAGGGACTCTCAAGAGTCTTCTCCAACACCACATTCAAAAGCATCAATTCTTTGGCGCTCAGCCTTCTTCATAGTCCAACTCTCACATCCATACATGACCACAGGAAAAACCATAGCCTTGACTAGATGGACCTTAGTCGGCAAAGTAATGTCTCTGCTTTTGAATATGCTATCTAGGTTGGTCATAACTTTCCTTCCAATGGGGACAGTGAGGTTCAGAGCAGTTTAGTAACCAGCCTAATGTCATCCAGCAAGAAGGAAGGTAAAGTTGCTGTGTTGGAACCCAAGTGTCTGGGTCAAGCCCTCTCTTAACCACTAAGCCCTTGTCTTCTTTGGCTGATGCTGTCCTGTGACATTTGAAGCTTAAGAGCCGTGTTTCCAGTGTGGTATAATTTTCATTAGACCCATCTCTGAAGAAGTGATAACCTGAGTGGCTGTTTGGTGAGAATGCCTGCAGAACAGGAAAGCTCTCAAGAGTTCACGGCCATCGCCCCGCACCAGCAAGGTCGTAAGTGCTGTGGGCAGTAAGAGAGAGCCTGGGGCATGCCTGCCTAGCATTTGTTTACAGATAGTCTAGGCATCAACTCCCAGATGTCTGGGCCTTTTCTGTTGTGCTGTCTTCTGAAGAGTCATCAGCTCTGAAATGATACCCAGGGTAAGCAGTGTGCTCCATCGTTGAAGGCCTGGCCCTGATGCTGAGCATAAAGAACACAGCTTAAAACCCCCAGAAGAGAAGATCAGTAAAACACTTAACACTGTGACTTCAAACTGCTTCCAAATCCTGACAGTCGAGAATCTTCAACATTGCTTAAAATATTTTATCGAAGTATAGTTGATTTACAATGGTGTGTTAATTTCTGCTGTACAAAGTGATTCAGTTATACATATATATACATTCTTTGTTTTTTAATTAATGTATTTATTTTAACTGGAGGCTAATTACCTTACGTGGTGGTTTTCACAATACAGTATTGTAAAGTAAAATAAAAATAAATAAAAAAATAATGAAAAAAAAAGAATCCTCAGTGTTTTTAGCTGTTACCTGGTTTATCATCCTTGTCCTTCCCCTTGTAAATTAACTGCACTGACATTTCATAACTGAAACTGAGAAAGGGGGAGAGGGTAGGAAAGAGTCCAACCTGCTCTCCTGTATTAATGAAAGGAGATCAATGTGAGCAGGAGTTTCAAAAGAGTCTCTCAAGACAGGGCAGTGAATGAGGGGCTTGCCAAACTAGTTTCTTCTTTACAAAAACATTTTTTTAATGTGGACCATTTTAAAAGTCTTTATTGATTTGTTACAATATTGCTGCTGCTTCTTCTTTTTTTAATGTGTTAACATAGTGGCCGTGAGCCATGGGATCTTAGCTGCCTGACCAGGAATCAGATCTGCACCCCTGCACTGGGGGAGCAAAGTCCCGACCACTCTACCACCAGGGAAACCCCAGTTTCTACTTTTCACCTTGGTTGCACGCCAGCTCCTGTGACCTTTTATCCAGCACGGTTTTCTGGGCCCTGTGCTGTGCTGAAAGGCTTAACAGCCACCATCCCAGGGAATTCTGATGGCGCCCCTTTGTCAACTTTGCAGCCCCTCTTTTTAGGGGAGGAGATTGAAGCTCAGAGGGACAGCCATCCTCATTCAATGACACACTGAAGAGAGTGTGTCAAAGAGAAAGTAAAAATCAGGCTGTTTGCCTCTTGAGCCTGGGCACAGGCTCTCACCACCGTGGCCCAGCGCTTCCTTCTGTCCTGGCGGCTTAGTTGGTCTGGAACCCCAAGCCCAGTCCCTTTCGTGGATTCGGGTGGAGCAAGGGGTAGACGTCTGTCACACAATTTTCTCATCAGTAAAAATTACTTTACACTGAAAATCCACAAAGAGTGAAAACAAAAGCATCTAGAAAGAAAAGTTCTGTCTACACAAAAGCATGCACATGGAGGTTTTAACAGCTTCATTCATAATCACCAAGGCTTGGAAGCAAGCAGTGTATTCTTCGGTAGTTGAACGGTTAAATAAACTGTGGCGATACATCCAGACAATGGAATATGACCTGATGCTAAAAAAATGAGCTGTCAAACCATGAAAAGATATGGAGGAACTTTAAATGCTTGTTACTAAGTGAAAGAAGCCAATTTGTAAAGGCTACCTACTGTATGATTACAACCATATGGCATTTTGGGAAGGGCAAAACTGTGGAGACGGTAAAAACAAAAAAAGCCAGTGGCTGCCAGGAGTTAAAAGGGAGAGAGATCAACGGGTGAAGCACAGAGGATTTTTCGGGCAATGAAACTATTCTGAACTCCACTTTCTGCTCGGTTTTGCTGTGAACCTAGAACTGCCTTCAAAAATAGCCCATTAATTAAAGTTTTAAAACAAACACCTGAACAACATGAATTCACAATCAAGCCCTCGAGCCAAAGGAAGCACCTGTCCGACCCAGAAAATGACCTCGGGATCCGCTCACCCACACCGGCCTCCAGCATTGCCCCTTTCTGCTTCCTTCGGCTCAAAACCGCAGATTCAAGACAGGTGTTCCAGGAGAAGGTGAGAGGCGGGTGTATTTTAGGGCCTCCCAAGGAGGAGATGCTCCAGCAGGCTCAAACCCGCAGGGTTCATCCTGAAAGAAAATGAACGCCCCAGTCCCAGCAGCTGGGAGTGTCGTTGCTGGCCCCCATGTGGCCCTCATGTAGCTTCAAGCCAGGTTCCTTGCAGCCTACTCTGCCACTTGCTTCCCAATGCGTCCTGGTCTGGGACAGAAGTGCACATTCTGATGGAAGAAAATCTGTTCTTGACTAATGAGGTGGGGCTGGAGGTGGTGCGGAGCGCTATGCCTTGGGCAGGGCAGGGCGGGGCGGGCGCTGTGAGGTGCTCCACATCGGTGTGCGTTTCTATGCCCGGGGAGCACACCCCTCTCCTGCGACAGTCACCTATCCTTGTGACAAGATCCCTCAGAGTCCAAGCAGGATGGAGGAGGCTTCTGAGGACCAGAGCTGCCTCTGTTCCGTGAAGCCACCGTCTCCTCCCTCCTGGACTCTTAGGCGGTGCCTTTTCGCCTCTGGCGTTGGGGCCTCTGGCCCCAGGGGCCCCTGTCTGGCTAACATGCCCCTTCCTTCCATGAATGCCCTGCTGAGCCCACTTAGGGGTGTGAGGCTACTAGGTCTGGGACCTCCTGGTTCCTTCTCACACGGGGCCTCTCCCCTCCTCCCAGTTCCTTTTATAACCTCCACTATCTGTGAAGCAGGCATTTGGCATCTGAACTCCAGAACCCCTGAACAGTTTATTACTGGGCTGGGAGAGGAGGGAAAATCCCATTCAACTTTGTGGCTTGGATGACGGCATAGATGTGTCCACTAGAGGGTGAACTGACCTCATGGAAGTCCAGGGAGATGTCAGAGGACCCGCCAGGGGGAGCAGGAGGACCAATTGGCCAGCCTGCAGGCAGGAATGGGCAGCTTCCTCCAGCCATGACCGTGGGCAGCACCACCAAGCCCAGGGGGTGCAGCTTGGAGCCCCCTGCCTCTCCCGGTTCCCTTCTGGGCTCCGGCCGCAGCAGCCCCCATCTCCTCTGTGCACACACACCCTGATCTCATGCACTTGTCTGCTTGTTTTCTGCTTCTTTCTCCTCCTAACATACAAGCCTCCTGACAGCAGGGATCTCACACACAGCCTCTCCATCGGGGCAAGGAGGAGTCAACGAACGGCTGAGGAATGCTGAAGAAATGAGAGGCCGTGGAGAAATGTCTGGCACGCTATCCGGTGTTTGCAGCATCTGTCTTGGCCAACAGGAAGCATCCTGCAACTGCTGGCTTCCTTTTCTTTGAAACCTGGGACTACTAGACCCAGCGGCGGGGAAGTACCACCAGGAGCACCTCTCTGATCTTTCGTTTGTGTAGCTGGTTTCCTCGCCTGCCGTAGCCGTCTCCTCTGGTCAGAGTTCTCTTTTCCTGTGAAGCATCACTCCCGTTCTTGATGATCATCAGGACTTAGTGGCACCGGGCTGCGATCTGGGGTTGCCCACTGTGTATCTGTCCACCTGGGCACGCCTGTCTGAGGAGCCCTTCCACTGTGGATCCCTGACCCACCAGACCCACCCTTGAGCTGAGCTAGGGAACCTTCATGCTAACCAGTCCTGTAGCTGAGAACCCCTGCCCAGGAGATCAGATCTGTTCCATGCCGTACTGGCCTCTCCTCCTCCCAGCAAGAAACTCTGGGAACTGAGATGGAAGGCAGGCATCTCCAGGGTGGTGAGTTGTCAGGCTGAGAACATTTGATTTACAGCTTCTGCCCTCCTCTGTTCCCACACCTCCTGGGGCCTCCTGGCCTCTCCCATCACTGATGTTTTCTTAGGCTCTGATGTGACCCACTCACTCTTGGCAGGGATGCTGAGCGAATCACCCTCCTGACGTCTGGAATCTTCCTTGTTCTTAAAGGTTGAGGTTGCTGGGGTTCCAGACAGTGAATGGTGGGGGTACACAGTGGGGCCATTGGGCAGGATGGTTCCAGGCCAGTGTGAGGCAGGGGAGGCAGCTGAGCAGAACTGGGTCGGAATCCACATGCTGCCAGGCGCTCAGCCTGGAACTCGCATTGCAGGCTGCATTGCAGGTGATCTGGAGAGTTATTTCGTCTCTTGGGGCCTCAGTCTGTTCCTGTCTCTGTCTCTCAGGAGAGCAAACACCCACTTTCCATCTAATCAGGTTGAACAATTGCTCCCATTTTGCTAGATTCGCTTTTTTATAAACACCAAGGGAACGCCGTACAAATACCTCTGAACTTCCCTTTGGCCACCTTTGCCCAATCCCAATCCTTCCTGCCTCCTCACCCCCAGAGGCAACCGTTGTTATTAATTTGATGTGTCGCTTTCTCAGACATTTATGTATTGCGTGTATATCTATGGGCAACATGTACTGTTTTATGCCAGCTTTTAAGAGTTTCATTCACGATGTCATAGTGGGTCTTTTTCTGTCGTTTTGTTTTTATGCAGCTTTGTTTTCTGAGGTGCATCCTGTTGTGATATATCTGTACCTGTCTGCCTATCTCACCATCATGGGACTCTATCATCTGAATATGCCAGGGTGAGCTGTGCTGTTTCCTGACTGGTGGACCCTTATGGTGATGAGGTCCAGGGTCTTGATCTGTGACGTGGGAGTACTCAAACCTTTCTCATACACTGCAGAGCCTACGTGAGGGGCCACAGGGGAAGACACCTCCTTTGGCCCTTCTTAAGACCTACAAGGAGTGGTTTTCCAGCCCCCTGGATGAGTCCTGTTGCAGGACACACTGTGTCCAGCATCTTCCCCAGGGGCCAAGGATGGCAGCCCTTCCGATTGGCCCCATAAAAGGAGGGCTTGTGACCCAGTGAACAGGGTCAGCCCTGGGGGTATCACTCAAAGATTGGAAGCAATTTTAGGACTCCTCTAACCCAATTTCCCACACAAGTTAGCACCATGGGCTATCCTTTCCTTCCAGTCTCTAAAAAGCAGCTCTGTCTTATATTAGGTCCAGAAAAATCTGTAATCTGGTAAATTTTACCTTTTTGCCCCAATTCTGCCTGTGGGGGTCATACAGGTCATCCAACCCCCAGCACGTTGCACACTCAAGGGCAGCAGCTACGTCCATCCTTCCTTCTGTCTTTCATTTGCTAGATTGTGTGCCTAGTCGCTCAGTCGTGTCCAGCTCTTTGTGACCCCATGGCCTATAGCCCGCCAGGCTCCTCTGTCCATGGGGATTCTCCAGGTAAGAATATTGGAGTGGGTTGCCATGCCCTCCTCCAGGGGATATTACCAACTCAGGGGTCAAACCCAGGTCTCCCACATTGCAGCCAGATTCTTTACCATCTGAGCCTGCAGAGAAGCCCAAGAATACTGGAGTGGGTAGCCTATCCCTTCTCCAGGGGATCTTCCCGACCCAGGAATCAAACCCAGGTCTCCAGCATTGCAGGCAGATTCTTTACCACATGAGCTACCAGGGAAGCCCCATTCTCTAGGCTAAGTGAAGAGAAGAGAAGTGAAAGTCACTTAGTCGTGTCCGACTCTTTGCGACCCCATGGCCTATACAGTCCATGGAATTCTCTAGGCCAGAATTCTGGAGTGGGTAGCCTTTCTCTTCTCCAGCAGATCTTCCCAACCCAGGAATTGAACAGGGGTCTCCTGCATTGCAGGCGGATTCTTTACCAACTGAGTTATCAGGAAAGCCCCGATAGCTAGGCTAACCAGACACAGTTTAAGAAGGAGATGCAGCTTTCCTGGGTGCAGTCTCCCACCTCTTTACCATCCCGCTCATCCTCTGAATGTGTTTGTTTCCAGTTTTAGATGAGAGATTCCTGGTGAGCTGAGTTTCTGTTGAAATGTTTGGGACTGCAGCAAATGCCAGAAATGAGTAAGGGGTACCCTCTGTGGATGCTGTTTACCTTAGGTATTAACAACTTTGCACTGAGCATCTGTTGATTTTTCTGTTCAGCATCCTCTCTCCATTCCCCAATTTTCTCAGGATTACCTCTTCACCTCTTCACCCAACTCACGTGGAAAGTGGAATGGGCGTCCAGGCTGCCTTTTCTAAGAGCCATTTCCTGCGTCCTGGCACAGTGAGGGCATCAGGGCCCTGGAACCTCTGAGAGTGATTAGGGCTTCCACGTCCCTCCTTTCCAAGTCCCCTGATGTTCATTGCTGAGGACACCCATGCTTTATTGTAGGCAGTTGACTCAGACTTATGTAAATGGCTGTGTCAAGCTCTGCTTTCTGATCTGTTGGCCTTTTAGGTTGGAACCAAGAGATTCTGGATTAAGGCTGTGGGTCACTTTAACGGAGCAGATTCAAATTGGAGAGCTGCTGGCAGCCAGGGGTTGCCTTGATAAGCAGAGGAAATCCAAGCAGAGAGAGGGGAAGACAATGAAACAAGAGGCGAGTGGGAGAGCTCTGGCAGAGCAGAGATGAGGGAAGGAGAGTCCTAAGCAGTCCGAGCCCCTGCCTTCCAGCCCGTCCTGGACCTTGGAGACCATGAGACACCCCAGATGTATAACGAATTTCCCTTTGTGTGTGAGTTGCGTCCAGTCACTTTCTATTTCTTGCAACCGCAAGACTTGATTAATGCAGGCTGGAAGCCAAGCTGATTCCACAGCCGGAAATGGCCATGTGACCCACTCTCAATCACATCTGTTCACTCTTCCCCTCTCGCTGTGGCTTCTATCCCAGAGTTTTCGAATGTCCACTGTTATACTGTGTTTTTATTTTAAGCTGCCCCTATCGCCTCGGAAGTCAGTAGGGAAGGACCCTGGAACCAGTGAAACACAGGAGCAGAGGGGAAGCTCCCTGTTAAAAGCCTCAACCTGGACATTGTTAGGGACCCCATTCCACCACTGCATCTGATCCAGAGAGAAGAAACTCAGCTCCCAAATGGGAAACATCTGTCCTTGTAATTGACTTACAGTTTCTGAGGCCAGGAGGACCGAGCAGCCCAAGGTGTCAGGAGCTGTGCTGAAGTCTGGGTCAGGCCAGGGTCAGCACCCACATTAGCCACACCCAGCTGCTGGATGAACTGAGTAATCTGAGAAGGAAGTCCGCTCTCCTCCCCGCCTCACCTCTGGTCACGCCATGCGTCAGCTTGGAGGCTTTTGGGTTTAGGCTGTGCCAAGGAGTGGCTCTGCATGGGGGAAGGTGGGGCACCTTGGTTTTGGTCCAAGCTTGGCCACTCATAAGCTAGGTGAGCTTGGCCAAGGGAACCTTTAATTCTGTGTGTGCATGTGTGTTTGTGTGTGTGTGTGTGTGTATGCACGTGTGTGTGCTATCTCATGGAGTTTTAAGAGGATGAAATTTTAAAAATTGGATCAGGGAGTTTTTGCCAGGTTATAATAATAATCACGAAAATGACCATTTGCTGAAGATAGAAGGGTGTTGATTCTCAGTGTTGGTGAAGATGCGGACAAGAGGGAATCTTCATACACTGTTGATGGGAATGTAAATTGGTGTAGCCACTGTAAAAAGCAGTATGGAGGCTTCTCAAAAAAATGGCAAGTATAAAAATACCATATGACCCAGCAATTCCTTTCCTGAGTATTTATAAAAACAACAACAACAACCCCAAAAGCACCCATTCAAAAAGATACGCACACCTCAGTGTTCATAGCAGCTTTATTTTATAATTGCCAAGATATGGAAGCAACCTAAGTGTCCATCGACAGATGAATGGGTAAAGAAGCTGTGATATGCATACACAGTGGAATACTACTCAGCCAAGAAAAAAGAATGAAATTTTGCCACTTGCAACCACATGGATGGACTTGGAGGGCATGGTGCTAGGTGAAATAAGTCAGACAAAGAAAGACAAATACTGTCTGATATCACTTATCTGTGGAATCTAAAAAAGAAAACAAATTAGTGAATGTAACAAAAAGAAACAGACTCACAGATATAGAAAACAAATCAGTGGTTGCCAGTGGGGAGTGGGGAGAAGGGACAATACCAGTGTAGGAGTTTAAGAGGTACAAACTACCATATAAAAATAAATGAGCTACAAGGATATCTACAACACAAGGAATGTAGCCAGTCTTTTATAACAGCTATAAACAGAGTATAACCTTTTTAAAAATTGCAACTCACTGTATTGGGCTCTTGCCTGGAAAATCCCATGGACAGAAAAGCCTGGTAGGCTACAGTCCATGGGGTCGCGAAGAGTCGGACACGACTGAGCGACCTCCCTTTCACTTTTCATTTTCATGCATTGGAGAAGGAAATGGCAACCCACTCCAGTGTTCTTGCCTGGAGAATCCCAGGGACGGCGGAGCCTGGTGGGCTGTCATCTATGGGGTCACACAGAGTCGGACACGACTGAAGCGACTTAGCAGCAGCAGTGAGTCAGTGGTAAAGAATCTGCCTGCAATGCAGGAGATGTGGGTTTGATCCCTGGGTCGGGAAGATCTCCTGGAGAATAGAATGGCAAACCACTCCAGTATTCTTGCTTGGAGAATTCCATGGACAGAGGAGCCTGGAGGGCTACAGTCCATGGTGGTCGCAAAGAGTCAGAGATGACCGAATGATTCACTCTCTCATATAGTACACCTGTGGCTTATATAATATTATATATCAGCTATACTTCAATTAAAAAAAGAAAAAGAAACGTGTTGACTCTTGTATTTGGTCCACATGACACCCTGCAGTGTAGGTGTCATCGGCCCTATTTCCAAGGTGAGCAAAGTGAGGTTTTTCTCGTTAACCCAGATGCTCAGCTAAAAGGAGCAGGAGTTTTACTACAGGTCTCTTCCTGAGACACTCGATCCTTCCTTCCGGGAGGCACACTTCATGCTGGAAGGCAGCACGATGCTGGCTCACAGGGTTGTGTACCCACACTTCATAGCCACTCGGAGCCAGTGTGGTTTTACAGATTGGACGAGAAAAGGAGACACGGCTGTTTGAATCCAGTGCTGTCTGCGGCTGCCATACAGCCCTAGGAACAGCCTGGCTCACACTACACCCGACAGTTCTTTGTTTGGGGGAAAACTTTGGAGGCCTTTGGGATTGAAAAGGTGAAAGCTCCAGCTCGGGTGAAATTCCTGATCCACAGGGAGGAAAAGGAAAAAGGAGGAGACGGCTGCTTTGTCAAAGAAGACAAGAGCAAATTGGGTCTTTCCCGGGCAGCCCTGAGACAGAGGTGAACAAGCCCAGAAAAAGGAAGGGCAGAGGACAAAGTGATACAGACCTCAGCAGGAAGTCGGTGAGAAATTTCCTGAAGATGCAGAAAGAT
Source organism: Capra hircus (assembly GCF_001704415.2). Taxonomy (NCBI): domain Eukaryota; kingdom Metazoa; phylum Chordata; class Mammalia; order Artiodactyla; family Bovidae; genus Capra; species Capra hircus. The sequence continues at coordinate 9,634,290 of NC_030833.1, read as the reverse complement.
GAGGGAGGTGTTTCCAACGGAAGCCCTTGCTCTTCTGTAAACCCCCTTCAGTGCCCCCAAACTTAACTAAAGTTTTGCTGATGAAAACTTACGTTAATGCTTGGCAGAGAGGAGCAAACGGACTTGGGCACCTCCAGAAACTAGAAACTTTGCCAACAATGGTCTGTATAGCCAAAGCTATTTTTTTTTTCCAGTAGTCATGTACAGTTGTGAGAGTTGGACCATAAAGAAGGCTGAGTGCCAAAGAATTGATACTGTCAAATTGTGGTGCTGGAGAAGACTCTTGAGAGTCCCTTGGGCTGCAAGGAGATCAAACCAGTCAATCCTAAAGGAAATAAACCCTGAATATTAATTGGAAGGACTGCTAAAGCAATACTTTGGCTACCTGATGTGAAGAGCTGACTCATTGGAAAAGACCCTGATGCTGGGAAAGATTGAAGGCAGGAGGAGAAGAGGGTGACAGAGGATGAGATAGTTGGACGGCATCGTCCACTCAATGGACATGAGTTTGAGTAGACTCTGGGAGATAGTGAAGGACAGGGAAGCCTGGAGCGCAGCAGTCCATGGGATCACAAAGAACCAGATACAACTTAGCGAATAAACAATAAGAAACTAGAAAAGGAAAGGAAAGGGTTTGTCCTAGAGCCTCTAGAAGGAATGCAGCCTGGCTAAGACCTTGATTTTAGCCTCATAAGACCCATATTGTACTTTTGCCCTCCAGAACCATAAGGTAATAAATTTGTATTGTTTTGAACTACCAAGTTTTCGGTAGTCTGTTACACCAGCAATGAGAAAATGTTTCCCCCTGCACCTGTGTCTATGCCCCCATTCAGGATATGAGTTTCTGAAGCCTGGACCAGCTTAATTCAGTAGCTATATTTTGAGCACTTTCCCCATCTCTGAGCGCTCACCTGAGATGAATAAAACATCTCTCTGCCCTCAAGAAAAGCACATCTGAAATCTTTGTACTTTTAGAGATCCCAGCTCCAAACCTGGCAAAAAAGAGAGGAGTAGGAATTAGCTGGTGACTGAGGGCCCCATCACACAAGGAAAGCACGTTGACAATGAAGCAACTTTGGTTAGCAAAATTAAAATAGGTGTTCTCAGGACTTCCCTTGGGGTGCAGTGGGTAAGAGTTCGCCAATGCAGAGGACAAGGGTTCCATCCCTGGTCCAGGAAGAATCCACACGCCGAGGGGCAACTAAGCCCGTGAGCCACAGCTACTGAGCGGATGCTCTAGAGCTCATGAGTTGCAAGTTCTGAGCTCTCCTGCTGCAACTGCTGAAGCCCTTGAGCCCTAGAGCCTGTGCTCGGCAGCGAGAGAAGCCGCTGCAGTGAGAAGGCTGTGCTCCACAACAATAGCCCCCACTTGCCAGGCTCAGCAATCAAGACCCAACACAGCCAAACTAACTAAATAAATAAAACTTAAAATAAAATAGACGTTCTCCACTTTTTAAATGAACGGCAATGAAGATAACGTTTCTTTAAGCTTAAAGAAGAGGAACAAGAAGAAGGGGAGGCCTTGGAGCCTAGGGGTCATGAACGAGGGGAAGACTTGGTGAGAGGCAGGAGGGAGGGATAAGGTGAAGACAGTGAGGCCACGGCTCTGAGAGTTTCTAGGAAACTGCTCTGAGCCTACCTGCCTCTGTGATTCACGATCACTTATCCCTGCCTTTGCACCGCCAACTGAACAAATTAGCCACCTTCCCAGAAGTTAAAATGGCCTTTATCCTTAGACCTCAGCCTTCACCTCTGCAAAGAATAGTGAGGAATAAGGACCAGGAACTATTCACATTACTGTTCTTTACACTGGGGTGCAGGTCAGTCCCAGGGCATTGCTGATGGGTATCCTGCCAGGGGTGGGGAGGGGCCCCTTAATGTGCAGTCTCAAAGGTCACCTGCAGAATCGCCTGAGCAACCATTAAGATTAGCAACCCCTTCCCAGACCTCTTGATTCCGATGGTACCTAAGATTTGAGAATAGTGTGCCTTTTCTGTTTATTGGACAGAAAATTTTCAAAATAGCAACAATTTTGGCAGTTTTATGAAGTTAATCAGCAAGAAGGTTGGGACCTCAGGACCCCTGGGCTGGACCAATTAATTCTTACGTCTGATTATCCTCTTCGATTTTTGTAGGATACAGTACAGTATGCATAAAAGATATCTCCTAATTGCCTAAACAGTGACTAAACAATAACAGTTACTCTGAGTAGCCACAGGAAGCATATTATGGCATCTCCAGCAGATATCAGTTTCCCTAAATAGACATTTATTATTCTACCTTTTAACTTACGTCACTAGTCGGCTACTTCATAATACAATATCTGACTCTTAGGAGCCTGACATTTGACAGATAGAGGATGCTGGACTTTGCCTGATAAACGTTTGAGAATCAAAGTTATTAATAATAAAGTCACTCTTGGGACGTGGTGTTTTCTCATAATCTAAGTGGTCGATAACCTATATGTCAGGGATTTGGTAGTTTCCTAACATGCTGGAGCAATGAAAACTAATCTTTCTGGCAGATTATTTCTGTGCTGTGCATTACTAGCATGGTCTAAGATGTAACAAAACACTGTAAATGATTAATTGTCGTGTAAAGATGAACACGGGCTTCCCTGGTGGCTCAGTGGTAAAGAATCCTCCTGCAGTGCAGGAGACCCGGGTTCGATCCCTGGGTTGGGAAGATCTCCTGGAGAAGGAAACAACAACCCACTCCAGTATTCTTGCCTGAGAAATCCCATGGATAGAGGATCCTGGCGGGCTACAGTCCACGGGATCGCAAATAGTCAGACATGACTTAGTGACTAAACAACAACAAAGATGAATACACTGGATGATGTTGGATGTTAAGTAGGTGTTTCAAACACATTTACGAAACCAGCTTGATCAGCTAGTTTTAGGCATCTCCCCAGGAGAAGGGCATCTAGAACGCCAGCCCTGGGCTTGAGGGGGAAGATGTGAATTGCTCATGACCCAGTGAATGGGTAACTGCACATGGAAGATTCCTTAAAATGATATTGAAAAGGAAGGGTCAGCATGCGACCCTTAACTCTTCCTAGATCACAAATCCATGTTGTGCGTTGCTCAAATCTAGAATTGCTCTGTGTTTTAAAAATTACTCTTTTGAATATGCTTCTTGGCAGACCAAGTATTGGATACACAAAGCAGATAAAACAGAGGGTATTCACATTTCAGCACAAGGTCTGTGGGACAAGAGGGTTGGAAGAAGGCAGGACTCCGAGGGCAAAGAGAATTGTGTTCAAGCCCTGACTCAGCCACTTGGTTATTATGTTATGCCACTGGGCAGTTTTCTCCACTTTATTTCAGCTCTGAAGCAGGCCAAGAAAACTTACCTCCTGGAATTGCTGTGGTGTTTGGGGACAGCGTGTTTAACATGCCAGCCCCGTGATGGTCCTTGTGAAATGGAGGTGTCAGTGGTCCTCTTCATCATTGCCATCATGCTTCCATCTGACTCCATAGATTTGTGCCTCATGTTCAGGGCTCTATTGATTACATAAGAGTATCCTGCATCCTTACTTTTTGCCAAGAGGAGTATATGAAATGACTTATTCATCTTCAAAATGACCACTTTCCCACCCACAGTTGCCTGGATCCTACTGACTTGTAAGTGATAGATTGTGTTAGATTGTGGTTGAACTGAGCTGAATTGTAAGCTTTTTATCTTGACAGTGGGTGGAGAGCGTGGGTTTTTCTCACTCTTTAGCAGACCATAATTAAATGACTAACCTGGAAAGAGTCAACAGAGACGATTATGTGCACCTGTTTACCTGTAATTAAGACACAAAGGCTCTGAAATATGCGTGCTCCAGGGTCAGAGCTCAGCGCACTGTGAACTCTTGGGAACCTGTCTGGATTCCCTTTCTTTTTTTTTAAGTCAAAGTTTGCTGGAGACACCTTTGGGGCCTTCTGGTACCAGGCTTGAACTTGATTTTTACAGCAAAGGGGGCAGCTGGCAGCTCTTTGTGATCAGAGTGCTCTGTGGTTTTCATAAAAGACGACCAGTTCTTCTGACCATGGGAAGAACAAATACGAGGCGGTGGGTAATCATGCAGGCTGCACACCACTTAGACCTGGGATTGAATCCAAGCACACACTTATTATTAGTGATAACAGGCTACTTTACTTAACTTTCCCAAGCCTCCGTTTCCTCATCTGTAAAGTGGGTTGGTAATACCGGTGCTTTTCTCATAAGCTCTGGGAGGATAAATGAGTTACAGCAGCACAGTGCACTGAGCTTAACAAAACTTGCTGTCATTGTTGTCTGGTCTCCCAGAGCCAGCTGGGTGCCCTCCTGGGAGTGACCTTGACTGCAGAACTTGAATTCACTCCTCTGCTTCTTGCACTTTGGGCCTCCACTCATAATAGCTGGTTAGATGAGAACATCAACCTCTAAAGCTCAGACTCTTCTGATACGTGGATGAAAGCTGTGAATTCTATACCTAGGAAGAAGCACACATCCAAATATTTTAAGTGTTTGTGGGGCCCTAAAGCCCATAGGTCCATCGGACCAGGTTTTGGAATCCCTGGCTCAAAGGAAATTAATCAGAACAGAATTATGGAGCACTTCAGTGAACCACAAGAGCTTTCCAGATGGCACAATGGTAAAGAATCTGCCTGCCAATGTAGGAAACACAGGAGATGCTGGTTCAATCCCTGGGTCAAGAAGATCCCTTGGAGGAGGGCATGGCAACCCACTCCTGTAACCTTCCTGGAGAATTCCATGGACAGGGGAGCCTGGTGGGCTATAGTCCAAGGGGTCACTAAGAATCAGACACAACTGAGTAAGCCCACAAGTGCATACCAGCGCACAATGCTCACTGTTTGGCAGGATGCAGAATGACGTTGGCAGTTAGTACTTTTCACCAATCCTTGGCTCATTCAAAGTTGACTCATCCTGCGGATCCATTCAAAAAAAAAAAAAAAAACTCATAGAAACACTTCTACTGGTTGATGGCAGAGTTTCTTCCCAGAATAGTAGTTTGAGAACCAGGAATCATCATTTATTCCACAAATATTTATTGGATGTACTCTGTGTGAGGTGCTGTACAGCAAACAAAGAGCGCAGGAACCCTGCCTTCCTGGGGCTTCCAGACCAGAGGAAGAACCACAAATAAGCAAAGAGATGGGTAAAGAGCGACTGAAATGACATTCAGTCCCTTTATCTACCCCTATTCAGTTTTATTTTAAATATTTATTTATTTATATTTATTTTTAGCTATTCTGGGTCTTTGTTGCTGTCGCTGGCCAAAATCTTGGCCTTCTCTGCCCACCGAAGCTGAATGAAAAATACGGAGACAGAGTTTGGAGGAAATAGAAAGATGGCTTTTATCTCAGCCAGTGGAGAGGGGAAAATAGTAGGCTCATGCCCCAACAACTGTGCCGCCCCAGCCCCCATGAGGAGTCCAGGGGCTTATATACGGCAAGGACTCGAAGTCAGGAGTCAGTGAAGAGGAGCAAAGGTGATAAGATCTTGATTTCCTCCTCTGGGTTGTTTCAAAGACAGTCATAAACTGGTGTCAGTAACCCAGTAACTGAGTCTGGCTTTTCAGTAGCTCTGCGTCCTTCTTCTGATATGTAACTACAAGGGGAAGGGTGTTGTAAGGTAAATCAGCTGCTGCTGCTGCTGCTAAGTCGCTTCAGTCGGTCCGACCCTGTGCGATCCCATGGACAGCAGCCCTCCAGGCTCCTCTGTGCAGGGGATTCTCTAGCAAAAGTACTCAAGTGTGTTGCCATTTCCTTCTCCAAAACACCAGCTAGGGGATGTATTTAGCATAGAGTCAAAGTATAGCTCCTGCAGAGTTAGGGGGCAGAAAGGCAAACTTAGTTACAGACATTCAGAGTTAGAAGCAATTAAAATTTTTTAAAAACCTAGGAATGTTCCGGCCTGCTCGCTGTTCTCTTTATGTTCTGTGTTCTCAGGAAAGGGAAAGAGAAAAATTCATTCCTCTTTTTTCCTTTTCTTTGAGCTTCCTGGTCATTTTGCACTAGAAAAAAATTAAAGAGCTGCTTTTACTATGACTATATCTTACGTATGTTCAGTATAGTCAAACAAGGCCAAAGTTTATACAGTAAGAGGGGAACTTCCCCTCATAGATTTACATGATCTCTTTCAGAGCTAAATAGTCTCCATATCTTTCTGCTTAGTGAGTCAGGCCTTTAGAGATGTCAGATACATAATCTTGGCAGAGCAGAAACCATTATGAAATAGTCTGAATCTCACAGTGAGAGCATGGGTTCTTGTCTGTTCTCCCGCACTCTTGTTAGATCGAGTCATCTCTGGTGCTAGGTTTGAACATTCCCTCTCCTTGAATCTTTGTTTTAACAATGATAGAGCCAAAATCAAGTTCTGACCCATGTTAACCCAATCTATTTTTAAAAAATATCCCATGTGCCTTCACATCCCCTGCCTCCAGGAGCTCACAGTTTAGCTCAGGAAAGGAGAGATAAACTTACAAGAAATTTGACAATGCCAAGACGGCATATAGGAAATGTCAGGCAGACACATTCTCAGGTTCCACCAAAGGCGGCCGCTTGAGGCAGGTCTTGGGGGACGAATGAATTTGTAGAAGGAAAGCAGTCTCTTGTAACTAAATGAGAAGAGCTGAGGAAGGGTAAGCTCTGTTACTAGGACGTGGTTGATCAGGAGGAGAAAGTGTGTGTGGAGGCAGGTAGATTGGATAGGGGTTGTGGACAGACTGGAATGTCAAACTTGGAAGTCTTTTCTGTAGACGATGGGTATGGAAGGTTCTCAATGTGTCTGGTGGTAGCTAGAAATAGGTTGAAAGCCTAGAGAACTGATTCAAACTCCAAAGAAGATAAAGCAAAGAGGTGAGTATTACAGGTTCTGGATCCAAGAGAAATGGCTGTAGAGATGAAGCCAAGTCTCTTTCTACAGCCGCGAATGCACCTTTGTCCTTGTTCAGGGGCACACATGAGACCTGCCATCTCTTACCGCATGCCTCCACCCGCTCTATGCTTCCCTGGCAGTTCTCGCAGGGTGCCCACGCTTTCTCTTATCTTCATGGCCTTGCACATGCTAATCCTTTTGTCTGGAAAGCCCTTCCCACCCGCCCTCCCCACCCACCATCCCCTCCCCTGCTTCTTTACTACCTACATTTTTTTTTCGTGACTTGGCTGAGGTTTTACCTTGGTGACTAATGCTGTTTCTGTGTGCCAGTCCCTCCAGCAAGAGGCCTCTTGGTGCCAGCGGAGTCTCCTTGGTTACCTTATCACACTGTGTTGTTATTATCTGCTTTATAATTCTCCCCATTGTATCAGAAGCTCCTTAAGGGCAGGGCCCTTGTATTGTCCATTTTCAAGCCCAACGCTTGGCCCAGGAGCTGACATGGAGCTGGCACTCTATAAATTCTTATTGAATGGATCATGCAAGTTAACTACTCAATTTTGTTTTCCTTTCAGAAACTGACTTAAATAAAAGTGAAATGTTTTTCTCTCCTGGTAGCTCAGACAGTAAAGACTCTCCCGCAATGCAGGAGACCTGGGTTCGATCCCTGGGTCAGGAAGATCCCCTGGAGGAGGGCAAGGCAACCACTCCAGTATTCTGGCCTGGAGAATCCCATGCACAGAGGAACCTGATGGGCAATAGTCCAAACAAAATGTTATAAAGGAAAACTTCAAGGATGTCAGGGTAATGAGACTCTAGAACTATGGATCTCAAATGGAACCTCAGTGGGCTATGAACTCTTGGATAAGAGTCGGATAAACAGTTAAAATGGTTTTTTTTTTTTGAATAATAAAAGATCTATTTTGTTAGGGGTATTGATCATAGGCTCAGTGAACTAAGCAGGGCATTTGACACAAGGTAGCTCTTTCCCGGAAGACTTTTGGGGCTTAGTGTGAAACTGGATCAGCGGCAGATGTGCACATGAGTATGTAAGAGGATACAGTCCAAGCAACAAACGTTCTGATCAAACAGAGACACGGTGGTGAGGACAGCTGAGTGAATATCGCGTTAACTGTGAAGGCTTTCATAGGATTCTGTTGTAATTTTTAGTGTTGTTTGAGTCTTTTTATTCTTCCAGTACTCTTGCCTGGAAAATCCTATGGACGGAGGAGCCTGGTGGGCTGCAGTCCATGCGGTCGCTGAGAGTCGGATACGACTGAGTGATTTCATTTTCACTTTTCGCTTTCATGCATTGGAGAAAGAAATGGCAACCCACTCCAGTGTTTTTGCCTGGAGAATCCCAGCGACGGGGGAGCCTGGTGGGCTGCCGTCTAGGGAGTCACACAGAGTTGGACATGACTGAAGTGACTTAGCAGCAGCAGCATTCTTCAAATTGCTGCCAAAATTCTACATGGGAATCACTGCCCTAGAAAGTTTCTGAATGATGACCAGGCCATTGGTCAATAAGTAGCAGGTCTTACAACAGACACCAACAGGTGATATAAATGGACTCCTTGTTCTTTCAGTTTGATGCCATTTTTTCAAAGCAATGAAAGGTTTAAATCAAGGACTGTCTCGTTCTTTTTTTTTTTTTTTTAAATCATTACCCTTTGACAAGTTTTATAACTGTGTCTTGTATTAGGTTAATAATTAAATTGCCGCTTTTCAATAGACACCATTTTTCAGTCATGCTCTTCACTGATTATTCTCACATTGATAAGATAAAGGACACTAAAAGTCCACAGCAGGAAAACTTCTGCCTTTTATGATTTACCTGAAATTGCATTAATGGTTGGCTTTTAATCAGGGTTTGCTAACTAATATCTTCCCCTCGACAGCCCCCTTTTTTTAAAACCACTCTTCTATATTCTTAACAGTATTATGCCTGCTTGATCTGTGTCTGAGAAAAACCTGCTAAGATCCCCCAGCAGATTGTGGGTTTATTATTTTCACCTTCCAATTGTATCCGTTTTTATTTAATGCGTTTCCAGACTATTTTGGTAGATGCAATCAAATTTTGGTGGAATGTTTCTTTTATTACTATGTAGCATTCTACCTTATCTGTATTGATTTTACTATAAGTTATATCATGCTGCTGCTGCCGCTAAGTCACTTCAGTCCTGTCTGACTCTGTGCAACCATGTGGACTGTAGCCCACCAGGCTCCTCTATCCATGGAATTCTCTATGCAAGAGTACCGGAGTGGGTTGCCAGGCCCTCCTCCAAGGGATCCTCCCAACCCAGAGATCAAACCCTGGTCTCCTGCATTGCAGGCAGATTCTTTACCACTGAGCCAACAGGAAAGTCCAAGTTAATATCATATTTTATTACAAATTAATACCACTATGCAAACTATGGTTTTAGTACTTCTACAGTGTATCTTTTCTCAGTATAACTATGTCAGTTTGTTTTAGAAACAGTTTTACATGACTTTTATAGATAGGATATAGCCTCATTAAAAAAAATAAGAATGGATAGTCTGTTTCTATTGAAGAGTGAACATAACCTATTGACATTTCTTGTTATTTCTCATATATTTAAACTTATTTTAAGCATTTTCTTTTATGGTTGGTGCTTTCCATTCTTCTTGTTTGCATTTTTTTTCCAGTGCTGCCTTCAGTTAGATTGGCGAAAAATTTTCATATTCCCTTTTCCTCTTTTGCTGATGTGGAAGCTATAAATTCTGCATTTTAAATTTTATTTTTGCCTTTAAATTTCTAAACTTAATACATAATTCTAACTCTTTTTAGAAAAATATAAAGGTATATAGTTTCTACCACCTACCATCTTAATGTAACAGCTATTGACATTTTGATACCTTCTGTTCAAGGTCTATTTATTTACTATGTTTGTAATGTGTCTTCAGGCAGTGGCATTGTCCTAGCTCACTACACCTACATTCAGGTTTACAAATACTTTATTGTGAATGTCTATTGTCTTGAGTGTTTTGCTTCAGTTCTTTTGATGATAGCTTTCCTTTTGATTCTGGAAACTGCTTCATCCACTGGAGCAGGAGTTCCTACGTTCTTAGAGACCAAAGCAACTGGCCTTTGCTGATTGGCTCAGAGTGAGCACTGGACTTAACTTCAGCCAATCAGAGTCCTTCCTCAATTTTTTTTTAAATTGGAACAGAAAAAAAACAAAGAGGCTCATCCTTTCTTGTTCCTTACACTGTGATGGGTCAACCACTATCAGCATGATCCCTACGATCCAGGAGTGGCCCACTTAGAACTAGGAAAGGAACCATGAAATCTGCTAGGTGGCAGAAGGTAAATTCATATCACAAGTGGACCTGAGAAAAAACACCATCTATAATACTCAAAATGAATTTTTAAAAAATCCTGAATGACATTTTCATTTAATATCCAGCTTCTACCTGAATCTTTTTTTGTTCTTGGCCTGTGTTTGGGCCTGCACACCTGTGTATATGTGCTAATTTAGGGAAAGGGTGCCTCTCAGCCAGCCTGAACTCGGACCATCCATCCCATTCCTGTTTCTGCAGGTCTCAGAGGAAGTCAGAGGGAACCTCGCCCGTGCAGTACTGGGACAAAGAGACACTTCCTTATTTGGGGCATGGTTTAGCAACTTTTATTCTCATATCCTTCGTGTTTTATTTCCCATGGAAAAGGATAGCTAAGAGTAGTGGAGCCTCGTTTTTTGAAGGTTTTTCAAACCAAAATTTTTTTTCTCCTTTCAAACTTTGAACTTTTTATTTTGTGTTGGTATATAGCTGATTAGGGCTTCCCTGTTAGCTCAGTGAAAGAATCCTTCTGCAATGCAGGAGACACTAGTTTGATTTCAGGGTTGGGAAGATCCCCTGGAGAAGGGATAGGCTACCCACTCCAGTATTCTTGGGCTTCCCTGGTGGCTCAGCTGGTAAAGAATCCCCCTGCCATGCAGGAGACCTGGATTTGATCCCTGCATTGGAAAGGTCCCCTGGAGAAGAGCATGATCTTCATGGACAGAATCCCCATGGATAAATCCAGGGGGTCTGTGCATGGGGATCTCTTGCCTGGAGAATCCTCATGGACAGAGGAGTCTGGTGAACTACAGTCCATGGGGTCGCAAAGAGTTGGGCATGACTGAGGGACTAAGTACGGCACAGCACCTCACTGATTCATGGTGTTGTGGTAGTTTCTGGTCAACAGTGAAGGGGTACATGAACTCCCCTCCCATCTAACCTGCACATAACGTTGAGTAAAGCTCCATTTGCTATGCAATAGGTCCTTGCTAGTTATCTATTTTGAATATAGCAATGCGTACACGACCTTCCCAAACTCCCTAACTGTCCCTCCCCCTCAACACTCCCTCCTCCCTGAAACCATTAGACTTTCGTTTTCTAAGTCTGTGAGTTTCTGTTTTGTAAGTAAGTTCATTTGTATCATTTCTTTTTAGATTTCACACTAAAGGGATGTCATACAATATTAAAGTATTACTCTAGCTTGAAGACTTTGGGACAGATATGTTGACTACTTGTGAGTCCTTTCTTGTCCAAAGATTCCCAGACATTACACACACATGTTCTGTGATGAACATGGTGTGGCTGCCAAAGCCCCAGCCCAGTGCCCTGACAAAGGCCCTCTAAATGCACCCCCTGAAGCTTTGAGTGTTAGTTCCCAAGCTCTTGATGACCACTGGTGGCAACACCCTGGACACAGCTGGAGGCAAAGAAAACCAGAGTGGGATTGATACAGGAAAGCTGTGAAAGAGACACTTGGGGAGGGCTGCCTGTTTCAGGCACAGGCCAGCAGGACAGTAATCAAGACGGAGACAGGCAGGTACCAGTGGAGTGGGCGGTCTCAGGCTGGCTCTTTGGCAGGCCCACACTTGAATATGAGATGGGGCTACCCAGATGTGAAGTAAGCTGGTGACAGGTTGAGTACCGAGACCCCTAAATCAAGCCAAGGGGAGGCTAGGACGTCAGCTGCTTTGGCTTCAGAGGAGCAGATTAAAAAAGAAAGGGAGGCTGACCAGGAAAAGGCTGGAAAAGACTGAGGCCTCACCATGTGGAAGGACCGTCCCTCGGGCACTGGCAGCTTGGGTGTGGGAGCTAAGGTGACAGAGGGGAGTTGGGCAATCAGCGTTGGCAGCGGGAACAGGAAGCTGTCCCCGACTCCTGTGCAACGTTTGCCATGCTCCCTGACACACAAAGAGCACTCAGATAATCTGCCCCTTGTCCTGGGGCTTCCGGGGTGCGGTGGATTCTCACCGATAGGGCTGGCTCCACCTTTTCGGAGCACACTCACCTGAGTGACCCGGGAATAGCTTGGAAGCTTCTGGAGAGGCCTCCCTTTCCCTACAGCGGCCTCATGTGACCTGCCCTTCCTGGCACATGCATCCCCCAGCTGAACGGTCTGGATGACAAGCATCTCTGTCTGGCCTGCAGCAGCTGAGAGGCCTTCGCAGAGGCAGGGTGACCCATGCGAAGCAGGAGGGCTTGGAGCCATTTCTTTGAATTTGGGTGTGTGGCTTGACTTTCCTGGAGCTCAGTTTTCTCATCCGTAAAATGGGGGCAGGAGAAGGTTTCGATGTGGATGTTCACTGAGGTCGTTGCTAGTTCTGGGATCCTGAGACTCAAAGGGGACCCGGAATGGCAGATGGGCGGTTTCCATACAGGGAAGCCAAGAGGTCTTGAAAACTTGAGTGAAGGAGCCATGCCTTCCTATAGGTTTAAGGCTGGGTCTTCCTGCTCTCCTGTGACAAGGACAAGAAATTTGCCCCTTAAATTTCTGTTTTTTGGCCAAGATGGAAAGAACGGTTTAACTAATCTAGAAAAGTAAAGTCAACTAAACCTTTGAGCTACCTGGCGCTTCAGAAGCCTGCTCCTGCTGCTGCTTAGGTCCTTCAGTCCTGTCCAACTGTGCGACCCCATGGGCTGTAGCCCGCCAGGCTCCTCTGTCCATGGGATTCCCCAGGCAAGAATACTGTGGTGGGTTGCCATGCCCTCCTCCAGGGGATCTTCCCAACCCAGGGATTGAAGTCAGGTCTGCTGCATTGCAGGTGGATTTTTTACCATCTGAGCCACCAGGGAAGCCCAAGAATATTGGAATAGGTAGCCTATCCCTTCTCCAGGAGACCTTCATGACCCAGGAATCAAACCGGGGTCTTCTGCATTGCAAGTGGATTCTTTAGCAACTGAGCTACATTTATCCCCAAATCACTAATAAACAATTTTTCAATGTAATAGTGGGGTCCTGATTGAAAGTGTTGAAAGTGTTAGTGGCTCAGTTGTGTATGACTCCCTGTGACCCCGTGGACTGTAGCCCGCCAGGTTCTTCTGTCCATGGAACCTTTGTCCAGGCAAGACTACTGGAATGGGTAGCCATTCCTTTCTCCAGTGGATCTTCGGGACCCAGGGGTTGAACCCAGGTCTCCTGTATTTCAGGCAGATTCTTTATCGGCTGAGCCACCAGGTAAGCTGATGGATTCCTTTAAATGGCCACTTTCCCTAGCTTCCATACAAATAGGGTTCTATTCACACAGTGTTACTCATGAAGTTTAAAGGACACTTCTACTGTATGAAGAAAATATAATTAAAATCCTTTCTGGAGCCTTTTTGAGACTCATATATTCTTTAGGGGAATAGGTCGGAATCTGGGTTAAGATAGGAAGCTATTCATTTTATTCTTTTGTAACATTTAAAAATCATACTTGTTTCTTACTAACACATATATATGGAATTTAGAAAGATGGTAATGATATCCCTGTATGCGAGACAGCAAAAGAGACACAGATGTATAGAACAGTCTTTTGGACTCTGTGAGAGAGGGAGAGGGTGGGATGATTTAGGAGAATGGCATTGAAACATGTATAATATCATATAAGAAACAAACCGCCAGTCTAGGTTCAATGCAGGATACAGGATGCTTGGGGCTGGTGCACTGGGATGACCCAGAGAGATGGTATGGGGAGGGAGGTGGGAGGGGGGTTCAGAATTGGGAACACGTGTATACCCGTGGCAGATTCATGTTGATGTATGGCAAAATCAATACAGTATTATAAAGTAAAATAATAAATAAGTGATAGGTTAAAAAAAACCATACTTGTCCTTTGGAAAGTTGTACATTGAATAAACATACTAGATCTGATAGATAGAGTGCCTGATGAACTATGGGATGAGGTTTGTGACATTGTACAGGAGACAGGGATCAAGACCATCCCAATGGAAAAGAAATGCAAAAAAGCGAAATGGCTGTCTGGGGAGGCCTTACAAATAGCTGTTAAAAGAAGAGAGGTGAAAAGCAAAGGAGAAAAGGAAAGATATAGGCATCTGAATGCAGAGTTCCAAAGAATAGCAAGAAGAGATAAGAAAGCCTTCTTCAGCAATCAGTGCAAAGAAATAGAGGAAAACAACAGAATGGGAAAGACTAGAGATCTCTTCAAGAAAATTAGAGATACCAAGGGAACATTTCGTGCAAAGATGGGCCCGATAAAGGACAGAAATGGTATGGACCTAACAGAAGCAGAAGATATTAAGAAGAGGTGGCAAGAATACACGGAAGAACTGAACAAAAAAGATCTTCACGACCCAGATAATCATGATGATGTGATCACTAATCTAGAGCCAGACATCTTGGAATGTGAAGTCAAGTGGACCTTAGAAAGCATCACACGAACAAAGCTAGCGGAGGTGATGGAATTCCAGTTGAGCTATTTCAAATCCTGAAAGATGATGCTATGAAAGTGCTGCACTCAATATGCCAGCAAATTTGGAAAACTCAGCAGTGGCCACAGGACTGGAAAAGGTCAGTTTTCATTCCAATCCCAAAGAAAGGCAATGCCAAAGAATGCTCAAACTACCACACAATTGCACTCATCTCACATGCTAGTAAAGTAATGCTCCAAATTCTCCAAGCCAGGCTTCAGCAATACGTGAACCATGAACTCCCTGATGTTCAAGCTGGTTTTAGAAAAGGCAGAGGAACCAGAGATCAAATTGCCAACATCCGCTGGATCATCAAAAAAGCAAGAGAGTTCCAGAGGAACATCTATTTCTGCTTTATTGACTATGCCAAAGCCTTTGACTGTGTGGATCACAATAAACTGTGGAAAATTCTGAAAGAGATGGGAATACCAGACCACCTGACCTGCCTCTTGAGAAATCTGTATACAGGTCAGGAAGCAACAGTTAGAACTGGACATGGAACAACAGACTGGTCCCAAATAGGAAAAGGAGTATGTCAAGGCTGTATATTGTCACCCTGTTTACTTAACTTCTATGCAGAGTACATCATGAGAAATGCTGGACTGGAAGAAACACAAGCTGGAATCAAGATTGCCGGGAGAAATATCAATAACCTTAGATATGCAGATGACACCACCCTTATGGCAGAAAGTGAAGAGGAGCTAAAAAGCCTCTTGATGAAAGTGAAAGAGGAGAGTGAAAAAGTTGGCTTAAAGCTCAACATTCAGAAAATGAAGATCATGGCATCTGGTCCCATCACTTCATGGGAAATAGATGGGGAAACAGTAGAAACAGTGTCAGACTTTATTTTTTTGGGCTCCAAAATCACCACAGATGGTGACTGCAGCCATGAAATTAAAAGACGCTTACTCCTTGGAAGGAAAGTTATGACCAACCTAGATAGCATATTCAAAAGCAGAGACATTACTTTGCCGACTAAGGTCCATCTAGTCAAGGCTATGGTTTTTCCTGTGGTCATGTATGGATATGAGAGTTGGACTGTGAAGAAGGCTGAGCACTGAAGAATTGATGCTTTTGAACTGTGGTGTTGGAGAAGACTCTTGAGGGTCCCTTGGACTGCAAGGAGATCCAACCAGTCCATTTGGAAGGAGATCAACCCTGGGATTTCTTTGGAAGGAATGATGCTAAAGCTGAAACTCCAGTACTTTGGCCACCTCATGTGAAGAGTTGACTCATTGGAAAAGACTCTGATGCTGGGAAGGATTGGGGGCAGGAGGAGAAGGGGATGACCCAGGATGAGATGGCTGAATGGCATCGCGGACTCGATGGATGTGAGTCTGGGTGAACTCCGTGAGTTGGTGATGGACAGGGAGGCCTGGCGTGCTGCGATTCATGGGGTCGCAAAGAGTCGGACACGACTGAGTGACTGAACTGAACTGAATTGAACTGATGATGTAGTCTTGGCTCAAATGGTAAAGAATCTGCCTGCAATGCAGGAAACCCTGGTTTGATTCCTGGGTCAGGAAGATCTCCTGGAAAGAGGATGGCAACCCACTCCAGTATTCTTACCTGGAGAATTCCATGGACAGAGGAGCCTGGTAGACTACAGTCCATGGAGTCGGACATGACTGAGTGACTAACACACACATGGTGTAATCAAAACATTTCCCAGGTGGCTCAGTGGTAATGAATCTGGCTGTCAATACAAGAATTGGAGACACAGGTTCGATTCCTGGGTTGGGAAAGTCCCCTGGAGGAGGAAATGGCAACCCACTCCAGTATTCTTGCCTGGGAAATCCCATGGACAGAGGAGCCTGGCAGGCTACAGCCCATGGGGTCACAAAGAATTGGACACCACTGAGCACCAAGCATTCGATACACTGAATAAACATAGTCTATGGTATGGTCAAAACACAAAGTTATTTTTTGTCTTTGTCCCTTAAAAATTTTGTCAGTTAGGGTATTGTCTCCTGTTTCAGAAAGAAAATTTAGGCTGCTGCTCTGTAGAAGTGCGGGAGAGGGCTATGGCTGCTTTAAATCACAAGCCAAAATTTTGAGGCTGCAGTCTGGGGGCCAGAGAAGATGTGGGTTCTAAGCCTGGGGCTTGGACACTCGAGTTGCCCACCACTGAATAAGCCGGGAGGCCTGGGCAGGATGCAGGTCAAGCAAGACTTGCTTCTACAAAGTTATAGTGATGTATGCTTGAGGAGGATCAGGATTAACAGTTATCTGTCAACCACAGGGCGGGGATAAGAGGTGGGATAGGGTGGGGGGAACTTGAGACCACCTAGGAAGAGCCTGGGACCTTGGTACCATCTCAGGAGGCAGGAGGATGCCTGGGGAATGATGGGCGTTGGCCTTCTCATCAATATTGATGAACAGGGGACTTCTCAGGTGCTCCGGTGGTTCAGACTCCGAGCTTCTGCTGCTGG
The DNA here is from genome assembly GCF_001704415.2 of Capra hircus. NCBI lineage: Eukaryota > Metazoa > Chordata > Mammalia > Artiodactyla > Bovidae > Capra > Capra hircus. The sequence goes on along the minus strand of NC_030833.1, from coordinate 9,617,287 downwards.
GGCCTGGGTTCCATCCCTGACTGAGGACCCAGGATCCCACAAGCTACACAGCATGGCAAAAAAAAAAAGAGTAGTGAGTGGGAGATTTGTGATAGAATTTTATTGGGTTAAGCAATGTTAATGTGGTGCTCCATTTGAATATTGTAGAGCAATTATCACTATGGCTTGTGATAAAGACACAAACATATTCTTAAAAAACACTAGAATGAAAGAGTTTGGGGATTCCCATGGGACTCAGGGGTAGAGAATCTGCCTGCAATGTGGAAGACCTGGGTTCAATCCCCGGGTCGGGAAGATCCCCTGGAGGAGGAAATGCCAGCCCACCCCAACATTCTTGCCTGGAAAATCCCATGGACAGAAGGGCCTTCTCGGCTAGAGTCCCTGGAGTGGCAAAGACCCAACTGAGTGACTGAGCATGCACAAAGTAAAAGACTTTATGTTCACATATTTTTCCATTTCTAATAAAAGGAAACGTTTTGCTATTTTTTAATTGGAGTATTTCTTTCATTATGAAATTATAAATGACCAGACAATTAAATTTTCATCACTCATTGCGGCAATTTGTCAATGAGACGATTTTAAATTGATGCACAAGTGATAATGACTCAAATTATAGTTTATTTCAATTCACTCTGGCTACTGTTCTGTGAATACATTAGAGTTTTCTAAAGTAGTTTGTGATCAGACACTTACAAGATCCGGAAACATACCTCCCAGAAATGTCAGAGATTTTGACAGCGTCTATGAGGTCCAGCTGAAGCCCTAAACTGCTCTAAACCTCAGCTGATCCCTTGAATCCATGGAAGATGGCTTCAGAGAGCCACCTGGTACATTCACTCCCCAAACAGCACGGGTGACCTGTGAACTGCTGATGACTTCATTTTTGCCTTTTAAATAAAATGTATTTATGCAAATAATAATTCAAAACACCCAGTGATTTTCTAGCTATGAAAAAGTGTAGATGAAGATTTGAACTTATACATGCCTAGGCACTGCCAGCTACCAGCTCCCAAATCTTTCACTGCTATAGATCTGACTCTTTTCTGTTCTCCACATTCACGCTTTTAAAGGTCTTTGATTTCATCCAAGACTTTTTTCTTTTTTAATATTTTTTTCTTTTTGGCCACACTGTGTGGCCTGTGGGATCCTAGTTTCCCAACCAGGGATTGAACCTGCACCCTCAGCAGTGAATGCATGGAGTCCTGATGACTTGACCGCCAGGGAATTCCCTAAGTCTTTTTTCTTAAAGTAAAAATCTTCCATGGTCTCTAAGATCTCAAAGGAACTGAAAGGTTTCCACATGTTACTTTCTGATGAGCCAGCGATTTTTCTGTCCACCTGGACTGTATGTTTCTTGAGGCAGGGGTTATTCTATTCTTCCTCGTAGATTTCCAGACCCCTGCACAGTGTGGCAGGTGTGGCGATGCTTGATAAACAGGATGCTCCATACGTGCTGATACACACTGTCATTTCTTGTTTCTTCATAAAAGAGGTCCCCCATCGCTCTCCTCAAAACCCTGCCAGGACTCCATGTCCTACAGAATTAAATGTAGACTTCTCCATGAGCTGTTTGAAGCTGTTGCCTTGCAGCCGAGACCGCCTTTCATTTCTTTATTCAGTCATTCATTTAGCTATTTTTGGCGCTGCTGGGCCTTTGCTGCTGCGTGGGCTTTCCTCTAGTTGGTGGCGAGCAGAGGCTACTCTCGTTGCAGGGCATGAACTTCCCATTGCACGATTTCTGCTGTTGCAGAGTGCAGGCTCTGGGTATGGGGGCTTCAATAGTTTGTTTCTGGGCTCGAGAGCACAGGCTCAATAGTTGTGGCTCATGGGCTTAGTTGCTCCGTGGCATGTGGGATTTTCCCTGACCAGGGATAGAACGCATGTTCCCTGTATTGGCAGGCAGATTCTTTACCACCAAGCCACCAGGGAAGCCCCCAAACTGCCTTTCTCCTGTTCCCAAATAAACCTGTTGCTGCAATGTGAATTTCCTTCCATATTTGTAGCCAGGAGGCTGTGGTCAGAGCTGTCCTTTCTTGGTTCCCACACTTTGGTGTGTATCAGAATCAACCAGGAAGTTTAAGCAAAAGATCTCCAGATCCAATGCCAAACTTGATGTATCAGAATCTTGGGGGTGTGGGACCCAGGCATCTGTATTTTAAACCCTGATGGTTCTGTCCCCCAGCCTATCCACTGACTCCAATATTCTTGCCTGGGAAATCCCAGGGACAGAGGAGCTTGGTAGTCTATAGTCCATGAGGTCACAAGAGTCAGACACCACTTAGCAATTAACCACAACTGCACCCCCATCCTTACCCCCACCCCCAGCACAGCTCTTTGGCCTCTGATTTTAGAACCAATACAAAGGAATCTCATTCGTTTACCACTGCGTGTAGCTCTGTTGAAAAACAAAAGAGAAATTTAAGGAGCTCCTGCCCTGTGCAGGTTTCTATGGTTCAATGAGGAGCTTCCAGTAGACCCTGGAGGAAGCATCTCCATCCGCAGGGAGGGACCTCTTCATATTTGGGCCACAAAGCAATGGAGACAAAGTGATTTCTGGTTCAACCAGGAAGCTAACTTAAAAAATCTGGCTTTCTTACCTCCTCTTATCTCAAAACAATCTTTATAGTTTACTGCTGAAAAACCAGGGGTTATCAAAGAGTTGCCAGGTTCTAAGATCCACTAGAAATCTGTAAGGAGGCAACGGATGGAGCAGAAAAAAGCTTTGACTAGAGAGGGGGTTGGGAGGGGCATTGAGTAGGGGATGTCTGAACTCTCCTTTTGTATTGGGAAGAAATACCAGAAAACTATCTTTTTTAATCGAATTATTTTGTTGACTCACAGATTTTAGGTTCCATTTTTAGCATTTTCGAAATTAGAAATCATCTCAGTTGAGATGCTTTTGCTGTGCTGTTTCTTCCTTCTTCCTCTTTCCACTTGGCTATTAATCCAGTGGCAAGACTTCAGTATAATCCAGTATAATCCATGCCATATGATCAGTTCAGTTCAGTCGCTCAGCTGTGTCCGACTCTTTGTGACCCCACAGACTGTATCATTCCAGGCTTCCCTGTCCATCACCAACTCCCAGAGCTTGCTCAGACTCACGTGCCTCAAGTCGGTGATGCCATCCAACCATCTTTCAACCCTTTCTCCTCCTGACTTCAATCTTTCCCAGCATCAGGGTCTTTTCCAATGAGTCTGCTCTTCACGTCAAGTGGCCAAAGTATTGGAGTTTCAGCTTTAGCATCAGTCCTTCCAGTGAATATTCAGGACTGATTTCCTTTAAGATTGACTGGTTGGATCTCCTTGCAGTCCAAGGGACTCTCAAGAGTCCTCTCCAACACCACAGTTCAAAAGCATCAATTCTTTGGCACTCAGCTTTCTTTACAGTCCAACTCTCACATCCATACATGGCTACTGGGAAAGCCATAGCCTTGACTAGATGGACCTTAGTCAGCAAAATAATGTCTCTGTTTTTTAATATGCTTTATAGAAAGTCAGCATTTCACTGGACCACCAGATAAGTCCCCAGCCATCATCGTGGCATTCTGTATATTTTACATGGGGGACCCAGCCCTCCTCTTTTGTTGAGTGTAGAGCACTTTTCCCACCTCTCTGCTTTCAAGGAGAGACGAGAGAAAAGTTCTACAGGAGAATTCCTTTTTTTTTTTTTTTAGCTTTTTATTTTGTACTGGGATATAGCCAGTTAACAAACAATGCTGTGATAGTTTCAGGGGAACAGTAAAGAGATTCAGCCATTCAATACCTCTGGTATTGACTTAAATGATTTTTATTCTATTATTATTTAAACATATACAAAGAAGAAATGTCATATTCAAATTCACTTATAGAACTCAACTCACCAAAGACAGGTGTATACTCAGAATACTAACTGAACTACCCACCCAAGAACACTCGACTGAATGATATTAATCCAATCTAGTGAATAATGTGGTTTTGCTGAAACAACATTGTTCCCATTGAGTTTCAAAAACACTTGACCCTTTTTCTGATCCTACACTAAATGTTTCTATAGTTGATTTTTTTTAATACTAAACTTTGTATTTTGGATTGGAGTATAGCTGATTAACAATGTTGTGATATTTCAGTTGACCAGCAAAGGGACGCAGCCACGGATATACATGTATCCATTCTCCCCCAAACTTCCCTCCCATCTAGGCTGCCACAGAACATTGAGCAGAGTTTCATGTGCTGTACAGTAGGTTCTTGTTGGTTATAGATTTTAAATATAGCAGTGTGTACATGTCCACCCCAAACTTCTTAATATCCCTTTCTCCCACCCTTCCCCCTTTGGCAACCATAAGTTCATTCTATAAGTCTGTGAGTCTCTCTCTGTTCTGTAAATAAATTTGTTTGTATCATTTCCTTTTAGATTACACATATAAGGGATATCATATGATATTTCTACTCCTCTGACTTCCTTCACTCAGTATGACACTCTCCATGTTACTGCAAATGGTATTATTTCATTCTTTTTAATGGCTGAGTAATATTCCATCATATATATCTACAGGAGAATTCTTGAGAAAATAGAAATTTAAGAAGAAAACCCACCTCCAACGGGGTTTTTCAGCCCAGGAAGGGCACCAAGTGTTGCTAGCAGTGAGGAGGAGGAGGAAGACGAGAAATGGATGGGGATCCGGATGTGAGGTTTCTTACCTGGGACTGAGATTTCCGTGTGTCTGTTTGCACAGAAAAGTGAAAGTCTGTTGGGAATTTTGGGTCTCAGTTTTCTTCATCTGTGAAGTGGGCTGAATCTCACCTGAAGAGTGTATATGAAGCCTTGTTGTCAAGCTCGGGGTGCTGAGAGCATGGCAGTTTTTGCAACTTGTCCTCAAGTCCTAGAAAATAGGACAGGATGGAAGATTTTAATAGCATTAAAGTCGAAATTCCTGATGGCCGTGAACTGACATGCAGGAGCTGTCTATCTCTGGGCTTCACGGGCCACCGTGGGATTCTAAGTGTAACCTCTGCTCTGCTGGAGCTGAGATGGGTTGGAGGAGACAGTACAGGAGAGCCAACTTCCTCACCCTCCTCTTCATCACACTCCGGGCACCATCCTTCACCTAGGTAATCTGTCCATGAGGCCATTTGGAAGACATTTTTTCAAGGCCTTGGAAACAAGAGAACCAATGTCTCTAAGAGAAGCAGATGAGTTCAGTTTTACACTGATCTTGTTTCCTTCTTTGCTTTGCCTGCTAGGAAGCTTGGAGTCACAATTCTAACTGTGTTCTAGCAGCTAAGTTCCTTTAGTGGAGCCTCTTATGGCATTTCTCAATTTGGGGTTGAAATTTTACTCTAGCTTTGTTTTCCTAGCTTATCATTACTTTTTATGGTCTTGTTAAACATTTCTTTCTTTGCTGTTGCACCGTACGTGATTTTGAAAATTGCATCAAACTGTTTAGGAGCAAGGCAGGTGCAAACAAATTAGGAGAGAAATATCACATCCTGTCTGGGAATCTCAGGCAAGAACAGTATCATGAGGAAGCGTGTAGGGTCTGGGTGAGGCAGTTGTGTCCTGAGCTCTCCCCATGATCGTGGGAGTAACTGCTTCACCTCTGTAAGCCTCAGTTTTCTTCATCTGTGATGCGGGCTGAGTCTCACCTGAAGAGTGTATATGAAGCTTTGTTGTCAATTTCAGGGTGCTTAGAGCACGGCGGTTTTTGAAGTTTTCCTCAAGTGCCGTTTGAGATCTTGCTGGGTGTGCAGTGCTGGGAAATGGAAGCCGTGCTTCCTGATTTCAAAAGAGGGGCCCAAGTGGTGATGCATGGAATAATTAGGGCTCAGTCCAACATGACATGTGAGCCGGAGGAAGGTGGAGAGGGAGGGGGGCTGACCCCGTGGGTGTGGAGAAAAAGGTTTCAAGGAGGAAGGAAGAGGGATTAATCCATTTTTCTGAGAATGTGTGAAGCAATGACAGAGGAAGGGAAAGAATTCTGAGCAGCCTTTTCTGGTTGAATGAGAACCAGGTAAAGCCCACCCTATGCCCTGGTGCTTTCTGCAAGAGGAAAGGGTTTGGCATTGGGTCCTCCCAGTCCGGAGCCCCTCCACGGAGCCCAGACCTCCAATGCCTTGATGTAGGACACACAGCTCTCCTCCAGTCTTGGGTAAAGTCAGGCTGGCTCCCTTGACCTGAGCCAGGTCTCTCCTGTACAGGGTTTCCCGCTGCTCAGTTCTCAACCTGATCAAATATTCATTCAATTAAATTGAGCCAAATGGTTGGTCTCTGAGGGATACTGCCCACATGTGTGTGCAGTGCAGTGGGCTCAGTGGTAAAGAATCCACCTGCTAAGGCAGGAGACGCAGGTTCTATCCCTGGGTTGGGAAGATCCCCTGGAGGAAGACAAGGCAACCTACTCCAGTATTCTTGCCTGAATAATCCCATGGACAGAGGAGCCTGGTGAACTACAGTCTATGGGGTTGCAAAGAGTCAGACACGGCAGAGCACGCGCAAACACATCCACACACGTGCACTGGCTCTCTGGGTCTCATGTTGTAACAAGGAAGAAGGAAGTACGGTCAAAACATTTCTCATTCAAGGAACTAGCTGAGAGTCGGTGATAGCTTTGTGGAGCCATCAATCACGTTTCCTTCTTCACTGGCCATGCATAAGAACTCCATTATGGCTGTGCTGTTTTTAAGGTAGTTTTGTTTTCTTTGGTTTGGCTGAGTGCTATGTGCTTGTCATTGCCCTGTACCCATTTACGACTCTTTTTTGTTCCAATTTCCTTGGAGTTTTTACAGCATGTGTTGTGGTTTTCAACACCCCCTGTCAAGGCCACAGCAAAGACTGACTTGAGGGTGGTTGATGAACAAAGCAGTGGATTTGAACCACTGCCTGGAACCTGATGTGAACCAGTTCTCTGGAGCCAAGGGGCCATGGATACAACTTCCCTGTCCCTGGGGCTGCAGTGGTGCCTGAGCTGACTTTGGACTACACTGGGCTCTTCAGCCAATGTGGGCAACAGATGGTCCTCCTTTTTAAACAAAACGCTCTCCTTCTGGGTGACAAGGGTCCTTTAGGATGCTCTACTTGGCCCACTCTGACTGCTGTTTGGAACCACTGCCTCTGTTCTCAGGATCAGAATAAGAGGCTGGACCGAGACAGCACCTCCAAGTCTGAGAGTGATGGCTTGGGCCTGATGCCTTTCCCAGGGGCCCGATGAGGGCGTGCTGGGCGCCTGTTAAGACCTAGGCTCCCCTTGTGTTTTCCCTCCAACCCTGGGGCACGGAGAGGTGTGGCGATCCACAGCACTGGGATGGTCAGTCTGGGTTTGGATCTGGATCATTTATCCCCAGCAACACCCCCTCCTGTGATGCCCACACCACTTGCCTCTTCTGAATCGGTGCTGTTTCACTGGTCTGAAAGACCCATACTCCTTGTTGAAGGAGAGAGAAGGAGGTGGGCAGAGAGTTCTAGACCTCGAGGGGAAAGGGCACGGGGTGCGGCTGAGGACAAGAAGGAAGGCCAGCCAGGTTGGAGGCTAGTGAACTGGGGCCAGACATGGGAGGAGGAGGTGGCCACATCAGCTCATCCCAAACCAGGACACTGGTGTAAGTGGGGGATGCTGCGGCTGTCATAGCCCTGGAATAGAAAGTGCCAGCAGAACTGCCCTGGGACGACTGGACGGATAGTTCCTGCTCCAGAGGCTTTGCTGTGGGGCTCTGTCTTACAAGGAATGCCCTAGGATAGCCTCCGGAGGCTTTCTGCAAGGATTCATTTCATGGCTTTTAAAGCTCACTCCAGCTCTGTGAGGATAAAAGACTGGAGGGGGCAGAGGGACTGTGAGCCTGGCCAGTCTTGGGGTAGAGGGCTGGCCTTTTGGCTGTGCTGGCCCTGGTGTCTCTCAATTAGGATGCCTGCCGCTGGCCCCCAGATGCTGGGATGTGGACAGTGATACTAAGATGAAGAGGGACCAGTCTGTGACAAAAAGGAGACCTCCTTCTCGGAGGGGCGGTCCCTGAATTGGATCCATCATCCCTGATTCTTTTTGTTTAAACATCTGTTAGTTTATGAAACAGTGATAATGAAAACTGGGCTTTAAAAACATCTTCATTTAGCAAATAAAACATGGCAGCTTTGTGGGGACAAAAAGGCCCCTCAAATAAAACTTATTTGAAACCTGATGGGGTTGAGAAAGCAAATGTCTGGGAACAGCAGGTCGGGATTGTGTTGGAGCGCAGAGCCCAGCAGAGCCTCAGTGCTGAGACGCCCTCTGCCCAGTGGACTTCCTTTAGTCCTGTGGCCACACCCAGACCGTAGCCACTTCCAGAACCTCAGCCTGATGCTCCCAGACTCCACTTCCAGCCACCCTCCCTGTCCTTAGGACACTCACACGGATGGGGACAGGTCCAGACCTTGTTTCCCTGGTGCTTCCCAAGTTCACCTCCTCCATCCCCAGCCCCACTCTCACTTTTCATCACACTCATGACCCCTCCATTTCATCTGCCTTCCAACCTCCCGCCCTTGGAAGCATCTAAGGTTTTCCCTGCCCCACCCTGGGTGAAGAGGACACCCCAGTCCAGGGGCCTGAGCTGTTTGTCTTTCGTGAATCTTCGCTGGGGGTCCCCTCTCCCATCCCCTCCAGGGCTGCATCTGCTGAAGGGGCAGGTTAAGCTTTTGTGCAAGTGGAGGTGACCAGCAGGAAGTTAGAAGTTTGAGGGGGAAGCAGGGACTGGGAAGAGAGAACTGGGGTGTGTGGGTATGTCAAGGTCCCTGAAGCCTCGGGAACAGAAGTCTGTCAGGAGGAGGAAGGAAGAGGGGCAGAGGCCCCCTCCAAAACACGCTCATTGTCCCCAGTGGCCACCCTTCCTCCTGGGCTCCCTATCTCCGTATGACTTGGAGCAGAACTGGTTATCCTGGGCTCTTTGTCCCCTTTGTCCCCCACGCCCCTGCCATCCAGTCGGCCCCCAGCTTCCGTTCCTGACTTCAGCTACTATTATCATCTTCTTCCCCGCTACCGCTGGCCCTGCTTCCTCCCTGCAGCTCAGAGCCCTGGGCGGGGAAGTGAGCTTTCCGTGTCAGCAGCGCTCCCTGCAGGTTTGCTTAGTGCAGAATGACCCTCAGAGTCCCCGGGGGTGGGGGAGTGGGGCTTGTTGAAGCTCAGATTACAGGGGCCCACTCTGCAGCCCGAGGCTCCGCAGTTCTAACAAGTGCCTGATTGATGCTGATGCTGGTGGTCGAGGGACCACACTGTGGGAGCCAGTGGATTAGTGTATCAAATGGCCCAGTGAACCTGAGCTAGTACTTGAGATACAGTCTGGACCATCCAGAGGAAAGTGGGCTCTTCCTCACTCAAGTTCCCTCAAGCAACAATTAAGATGCCCTTAGACCCATTCACCTTTGGCGGCACCTTTTTCCGCTGCACTCCTATTACATTTCTGGTTGATTCTAACGTGTATAAGAATCACCCACCTTCACCTTCCAGGACCAGTGCACTTGATTTTTAGACTCAAGGACAGGAGTGATTTGGGTGCATTTAATCACGGCTGGCTTGGCCAGTGGTTCAGTCTTTCTAGACTGTCATGCATACGAGTGGTATCTTCCATTTCCGTTTCATCCCTCCCTTTGTGTTGTTTCCCAATCACAGGTAAAGGTGTTGAAGGAGATGGGGATGAAGGACCTTCCTACAGCTCAGGACACCCTCCAACAGACTCATCACCAGCCCCTTTGGACCACAAGACTTCTCCTAAAGTAACTGAGTTCTTGTCTTATAAGTTAAATGCCACCCTTTTGAAGCTACTGAATTGAACATGAAAAATTATGAAATGAACCAATTTGGCTGTGGCCCAAGCTCTCCTGTGCTCTGGTGGGAGGTGGTCTATCCGAGTCTCCTTAGGTCTCACTTATCAGGGGCCCCATGTTAGGGATGTAGGAGGGTGACCACAATGACGAACGTTTAGAGGAACCCAAAACAGTTCTTTATGCAGAGACTTCCCAAGAAAGGGTAATGACAGGCTCCATTATCTCGATAAAGAGTTTCTTTTGGGCATCGCGCAGTTTCCTTGTTCTCATTCTTTGTTCCCCAAGCAAATTATTGGCATATAATTTGATCTTGCAAGCAAAACAATTCTTTAGTCAAAGGATATTCCTAGTGCAAGTGAATGAATTGGTCTTCCTGGCTCACTAGTTAGTGTCTGGCGACTGTAATTAGTGTAACTGGATTTTCTAGAATCTGATCGCACTGGGGTGAGTTGAAAAGGCTAACACTCCGTGATGCTGACAACCCATGGGCAGCCCCGCCTGAAACAGCCATTCCCATTGTTCCCCGACACCCTGGGTTTCCTTCACTTTGCTGTTGGACCTTCACTCTTTTTTTTTCCCACTATTTATTTTATATTGGAGTATAGCCAGTTAACAGTGTTGTGATACATATACATGTATCCATTCTCCCCCAGACTCCCCTCCCATCCACGCTGCCATATATCATTGAGCAGAGTTCTCTGTGCTATCCAGGAGGTCCTTGCTGATTATCCATTTTAAATAGAGCAGTGTATACATGTCCACCGTAAAGCCCCTAATAGTCACTTTCACCCACCTATCCCTTCTGGTGACCATAAGTGCATCTCTAAGTCTATAAATTTGTTTCTGTTTTGTCAATAAGTTCATTTGTGCTGTTTCTTTGTAGATTTTTACAAATAAGGGATGCTGTGTGGTATTTCTTTTTCTCTGACTTATTTTACTCAGCATGACAACTCTCGAGGGAGGGTTCCCTGCTCAGTTGCATAACCCCCTTGGAGTGACAGTGTGTTGGGCTTCATTAACCTTATGTACCTTAGCAGGAAAAAGTGAAGGAGGAAACAACTTCAGGGAGATGGTCACAACTATGATTTTTCCTCCCCCATGTTGCTGCAAGATTACCGGGCACCACAAGCTGCCTATACCACTTTTAACTGTGTTGGTCTAGATGTAGTGTTGCCTTTAAAAATATTCTCCCTTCACTCTTCCAGGGAGAAGCCACTTAGCATCTTTTGTGGGGCATATGTCAAAAAATTCTGCACTTGCTCTGATGACCCCAGAGCCAGTTTTCCTGCTCTATCTGTTCCTTTGAATGTTTCTGCACAGCAGGGCATCCCGCGGTAGAGGGCACTTAGACACGAGGCAGACTGTTTGAATAGAGTCTTCTGGGGGAAAGGAAAAGGCTTTGGAGTCCAGTGGGAAAATACCAGACTTTAGAGTCAGACTTCACTTCAAGCTCTGGCCATGCCACTTTCTTTGTGACTTTCAGTAAGTTACTTAACTTCTCTGAGCCTCAGATGAGGAATCCTTGAAGCAGTTATTGAGCTAGTGTGAGATTTTGACCACCCTATCCAAATAGCCCTCCCTACTGCAGATACTCGCTATTCTATCACCTTGCTCATTTCCTTCCCAGTTCTCCTCCCAATCTGAAATGTTTCTCCCTGTGGATTTACCTCTTGTCTATTGTCTATGTTTCCTTAGTTACAAGGCCCAGGAGGCCAGTTCCAAGTGCATGCATGCTCAGTTGTGTCCCATTCTCTTGAGACTCCATGGACTGTAGCCCGCCAGGCTCCTCTGCCCATGGACTTTTCCAGGCCAGAATACTAGAGTGGGTTGCCATTTCCTACTCCAGGGTATCTTCTCAAACTAGGGATCGAACCTGTGTCTCTTATGTCTCCTGCATTGGCAGGAGGGTACTTTACCACTAGCATCACCTGGTAAGCCCACGAGAGCAAGGGTCATGTCTATTTGACTTTGGACTTTGGCCCCATTAGCTAGAGCAGTTCCTGGAACATTGTAAGTGATCAGCACTTATTTGTTGACTGAACAGATGAATGGATAGCATAATCTATAGCGTGTGGCTGACACTTAGTTGATGTAGAACTCACTCAAGCCATCTGGGTAAAGAGCCCTGGTCTTCCTCTTTCCACACTCATTCAGTCAACTCATTCCACAAGTATTACTTGAGCGCCTACGATGTGCTAAGTATTGTTCTGAGATTCTGGGGATACATCAGTGAGTAAAACAGACACAAAGTCCTGCCTCGTGGAGCTTGTGTGAGCAGACAGGCAAAAGCCTGAGGAAGTAATATATAAGGAGGCCATCTGGTGAGAAGAGCTGTGCAGAGAGGAACAGCTGGGAAAGTGGGAGGGAGTGCAGTGCAGGGGGGGCCAGGAAAGGCTGCCCAGAGGGGGAGATATGTCAGAAAAGACCTGAAGGAGGGGAGGGGATGAGCTCATAGCTTCCTGGGGGAGAAGTCTTCTAGGCAGGGAAGACAGCAAGTGCAAAGGCCCTGGGGTTGACGATTGGTAGGATGGGCTGGGTGGAGAGAGGCCATGGGGGCTGGTTGAATGGGGTCTTATAGACTGTGGTAAGGGCTTTCAGTGCTATCCTGAGAAAGATGAGAAGAATGTGATGAGCCTTCTATTATCTATTTTCAAGCACCACTAGAGGGCTGTGTTTGTGACTGGAAGATTCTGAGGTTGGACTGTGCTCACCAGGGAGCCGTATCAGTCCTGCGCACCATCCTTCTCATGGGAGGCATCCTTCTCATTCTGCCACCCTGAATGCTGGCTTGGCTCTGCCAGTCCCGTCCCTCCCTGGACCTCGGTGTCCCCTCCTCGAGGCTATTGGTGACTCTGGAAGGCGGGAGGGCAGGGTTCTGCTCTTGACGGCCACCTTTAGCAGCCAGTGCCCACTGAGCACTTGTTCAGCTTGAGGGGTCCGATTACAGAGGAAAGGATGAGACTCAGCTTGGTCCTCAGGCTGGAGGTTGGGGTGGGGTGCGGGTCCCTGGTAGCTTGGTTGGGAAGGCAGGCTCTCGGAGGGCAAAGCTGAGTGACATTGCAATGCTGCATCACGTACACAGTGCCCAATGGGTTGTTAAAATGGTAACAGTGGCTGACAATTAAGTCTGGCTACTCAGCAACAGTGAAATTAGATATTAGGGGTCAACCTGACCCCCGAAGGGGAGCCATCCTCCAAGGTGCGGAAGCAAACGGTGATGCCTCAGAGGCCACAGGGCCTGACTCTTCCCACCCAGGTCTGTTCCAGGTCACAGGGTGGCAGGTAGGATGTAGAGCCAACCTCTGGGGAAAGGGGCTTAGATGATCCAAGGTGAGGACAGGTGCTTGCTCTGGGGAGCCCCCTGGGGACCCCAGCACAGTGTCTGGATGGACCCCTGGCAACCCCAGGAGACTTGCTGGGCCCCCAGGTCCTGTGAAGAGAGGGGCTTGCTTTCCTCAGGGAACCCCTAGCCCTGCCACAGGCTGCCCTCTGGGAGGACAGGACTTGGGGGTGCTCCCTGAGCTGGCAGGGACTCCCCTGCCACACCCAGAGGGTTCCACTGACCTGTTCCTACTTGGAGCTTCCCTGTGATTTTCAGTTTAGGAAAGGGTTCTGCTGCTTAAAGAAAGCCGTGAATAACCCCTACAGAGGTTTCTTCCCAAGGCCATGCCTCCTGGACTGAGGTCTGGCCCTGGGTTCTACCTTCCGGGGTTTGCAAGAGCAGGTGTTCAACAGGTCGCAACCACCTGGGGAAGGTCATTGAGGAACAGGGTCTGAGGGCCGAGTCTCGGAGCTTCAGCGAATTTTCCTTCTTCCCGCTGTCCTTAATGGCAGATTTTGTTAGGAAATGGAGCTCTGTGGCTCTTTCTTCCCCAGACACGCTGTTGACGTAGATGCTTCTAATCAGCAGGATGGGGAGAGAGAGGTTAGCCCTCTGAAAGGGGTGTGTCCCCCCAGGACCCTCCTTTCTGCACAAGAGGAAACCCTCTCTGAACAGGGTCTGATAAAGGGCTGTGGGCCTTGGTCCAGGACGGGGTCCTGGTGATGAAGGACCCACACGGGGGTGGCAGGTGGCTCGCGGCCCCATGGTCTTCTTCCTGCACACTCAGGACTCCCACCTCCTTCCTGCTCCACTGACCTCACCCGTCTTCCCACCTGGATGCCTCCCCAGCGGGCTTTGGAATGATGGGTAGGTACCCTCCGCTTCCTTCTTCCTGGTATCTTCTGAACAAAAAGCTCACAAGCCCTCGTTGTGTTAGGATCTTTACTGTTGACCACAGGGGGTAGAGGATGGAGTCATTGCAATGACAAGAATGAGGAAGGGCTGCTGTCCTTTGTGCTCTGAACTGAGTTATCTATGGGGCTTCCTCTCCAGTTTTGGGGCAGGATTCCCCTCCCCCAGCCTCCACTGTCTCACTGTCCTGGAAGGTCACTTCTGTTCCTCATCTGGTCTTCCCATTCTTGGTTGCCAAATGACTCCTGACTGCATTTCGTCTCACTTCCTTAGAGAAACTGCCTCTGCCATCGAGTCACATGGTTTTTCACCCCTTCGCAACTGGCACTAATACTCTTGCAAAGGTCACCATGCAGGTCTGTCTCTAAGACAAGACAGTCTGCTTCTGCGGGGGAGGGACTTTTTGTACCCCCTCCTGCCTCGTGGATATTTTGTATTCCCAACTCTTATTCCTTTCTTTTGCTGTGTGCAGGACAGGTGCACAATCACGGCACTCTTTTTTTTTTTTTTTTTATGATCCTAAACCTAGCTCTTCTGGATCCAAACAATCATAACCTCCTCTCATAATAACCATCATAACATAATAAGCAATAACAAGCAATCATAACCATTCCGGTCATAATCATAAGAGGAATCCACCGTGGAATCTGGTCTTACGGGCTCCCTAGCAGATGTGTATCCTGGTTCTCTTCTCCTGTCACCTGACACTCATCTTTTTGGGCTGCCAGGAGGGCAATGGAAAACAGTCAAGTCCCTCGGGAACATGCCTCTTCTCATCGAGGGGAGAGGAGGAATTGGGGAACAACGGGAAAAGCTATAGGACTGAAAAAAGAAATCCAATGTTGAACGTAACTTTCATCTGGATGGAGCCTAATGCAGACGTCTGGCCCAAAATCCTGCCTGGTGACCAATACAAGACATAGGTTCCTAGTATCCTTCCAGAATGAAGCTGCAGAAGATCAGGGGTTCACAACTCATGGCAAGGAAGCTGAGGTGTCCTCTCATAGTGTCTACATCTCAGCTGAAAGGCAAGACAGGGCTCACTCAGGCCAGGATAACAAAGGCAAGTCCTGAAAAGCCATATGCTTCTGACCAAGAGTTACCGACCTTCAAGAGAATTTAGGGAAGAAAAAAAAAAAAAAAAGAAACCTTCTAGGTAGGTTGTGGGAGTTTTACCAGAGTCTGGTGATAAAGACCAGGGATCTCAAAGTGATATCTACATAAGAGAGGGATTGCGGGCAAAGTTGGAGGAGGTCGGAGGCAGGTTTGGTGGGTTTGCCAGGCTGGACAATAAAGAGGTTGAGTGCTAAAGAATTGATGCTTTTGGTGGTGCTGAAGACTCATGAGAGTCCTTTGGACAGCAGGGAGATCAAACCAGTCAATTCTAAAGGGAATCAACCTTGACTATTCCTTGGAAGGACTGATGCTGAAGTTGAAGCTCCAATACTTTGGCCACCTGATGGGAAAAGCTGACTCATTGGAAAAGACCCTGATGTTGGGAAAGACTGAAGACAGGAGAATAAGAGGATGACAGAGGATGAGATGGTTGGATGGCATCACTGACTTGGTGGACATGAGTTTGAGCAAATGCCAGGAGATGGTGAAGGAAAGGGAAGCCTGTTGTGCTGCAGTCCACGGGATCTCAAAGAGTCGGCCATGACTGAGCAACTGAACAAGAAAGGGTCAGGCAATGAGAATACCAAGGACATGAAATCAAAGCCTGCGAACGGTTGGAAGTGGTTCAGTTCAAGGTCACATGTTTCTCAGTTCCTGGGTTATGGAATGAGTATGAGACCCGGAAGATGATGGCTAAAGCTAATATAAGCCCATGGAATCCATGGATATCTCTCATGTCTTCTCCTCTCCAATCATGTCTGCAATGTCATCCTCATTTCTTCAAGGCCAGGGGCCAACAAGAGAGTGCCCTGCCAGGACAAACCATCCCAGAGATGCTTTTCCCCTTGGCACTGTGTCCTGTATTTGCTCAGCAGCCCACATCCTGCTCTGCCCTCAGCCTTGGAGCAGACTTCCCACAAATTCATTCACATTCTCCCAGATTAAAGTCAAGCCTATATTCAGGGAGCACTTGAGAGACTTAGAGGTTCACCTAGAAGGAAGTTGGAAATTGCACTGCTAATATCAGCACTTTTGCAGTTGGGAAATTGCCAGAGTGTTACACAACAATCAGTCTAACCCACCTAAATTGTTCCACAGATTAGCCATCGATTGTTAGAAGAGCCCCTGACTTCCTTTATCTTTATGGCACCAGTACAAATATAGTGTCCTGGAGGACACGCCTCCTTTTAACTACGAACCTATAAATATCAAGGCATTTTTACTGAGATTGAGAAGAACCCAGCAAAATGGGGATCTCCACAGTCATCCTTCAAATATGTCTTTTATTGGGTCAAATTCTATCTACAGGTATTATATCTAATTATTACATTTGTTTTTCACTGCTGTAAATCCGAATCATGGCAAATTATATCTGTTTCTTGGTGCTCTTCTTTCATCTCAAGAGGAGTTTTATATCAAGAATGGGGGGATAGTTCTTTAATGATCATTGTAATTGCGAAGATTTCTTGCTTTGTTTCTGGCTGAGAAATGCAACGGTTGTAGTTAGAAAAAGCCAATCACTATGTCAATTGTCTTCAGTGACTCACTCAACTAAGGAAATGACTGACTGGTTTTAGAAAAATTCCTGAAATTAAGGAAAAATGTATATTATTAAAACTAAAGCTTTGTTATCATTGATTAAGCCTGTGGTTTGTGTATTGATGAACATGGCCAGCAAAGACTGCCCTGTAAATGCGTGTGATGTGACTTCTATCTGCTGGTGTGTCTGGCTTGATAATTAACATTTACCAAGCAAAATCAGATCACATAGCTGAGCACAGAAAAGATCATTAAGATTCCAAGTCTATGTCTGTCACTGCTTTATTTTTAAATTTTTATTTATTTATTTGGCTATGTGGGGTCTTATTTGGGGCTCGTGGGACCTTGGCTGTATCACGTGGGATCTTCCGTTGCAGTACGTGAGCTTGCCTGCCCTGAGGCATATGAGATCTTAGTTCCCTGACCAGGGATCAAATCTGCATTCTCTTCATTGCAAGGCAGATTCTTAACCGCTGGACCAGCAGGGAAGTCCCTGTCTGCGGCTGGTTTAGATAAATGATTTGGAAATTAGTTTCAAGCACATCTTTGTGTTCTTAGAATGTCAAGTGACAAAATGGACATGAAAGAGCCCTGGGTAAATCACTGAGGCCTTGAACCGCAATGTCGTTTTACCGAGATGCTAAGGGAACAGGATGTTTAGCCAGTCTGTTTGTCATTCCTCCCTTCCTGTCTGTCTCTCTCTCTTGTTCTCTTATCCCTCTCTGTCTGTGTCTAGGTCTGTGACAGGAAACTCACTGACGGGCAACACTTGCCTTCCCCTCTTGTCAGGAGGACCTCGGCGGGTACTGGCTCTGGACAGACTAGGGGCCAGAAACTGTGTCTCCATCAGAATACTGGAAAATGGAAGGCAGTGTTCTTAGCTCTGGCTTTCATCAATATGAAGTTCATCCCCAGACTTGCACTGGCTCTGAAAAGTGACGGGGAGTTCACGTCAGCCCCTAAGGGACAGGAAATGAATTGGCCTGTCCTTATTTACAAAGGGGGCTTCCTTGATAGCTCAGATGGTCAAGAATCTGCCTGCAATGCAGAAGACCCCGGTTCAATTCCTGGGTCAGGAAGGTCCGCTGGAGAAGGGATAGGCTACCCACTCCAGTATTCTTGGGCTTCCTTGGTGGCTCAGCAGGTAAAAAAATTTGCCTCCAATGTGGGAGACCCAGGTTTGATCCTTGGGTTGGGAAAATCCTCTGGAGAAGGGAAAGGCTCCCCACTCCAGTATTCTGGCTTGGAGAATTCCATGGACTGTATAGTCCATGGGGTCACAAATATTCGGACACGACTGAGTGACTTTCACTTCACTATCTACAAAGGGGCTTACGGCACCCTCTACGAGTGGCTTGAGGGGCTGTGGTTTTGCATGTTATGTACCGGCATTTGCATTTTAGCCTTGAGAATTAAACCTCTGCAAAGTGGTTGCTCTGTACCAGGTACTCTGCGAGACAGACACCTACCTTTTCTTGTTTAAATCTGCTGACAACTCCCAAGTTGGGTATCCACCCTGCAGATGAGGAAACTGAGGCTCAGAGAGGTTCTGTGTCTTGTCCAAGGTCAGCAGTTGTTGCAGGGCTGGGCCAGGATTTGAACCTGGAGGAGGTCTGCTGGCATTTGAGTAGAGGATTTGGCTGGTTAGCTCCCACTGTTTCTTGCGGAGAACTCAGCTGAGGAGATGAACGGTGGCTTTCAGCTCAGCGCTGGTGCCCTGTGGAGAAGCTCCGTGCTGAGGAAACCCAGGCAGCAGACACTGCCCAGTTCTAGTCTTTGCACCAATTCTTGAGAAAAAGTCAAAGAGTTCAGGTTTGTGCTGGCCTAAAGGGGCCATGAAACTCCTGCTCCTGGCAATGTCTTTGGTTCTGCCATTTACCAACTCTGGGGCCTTTGCAAGCCTCAGTTTACTCACTGATAAAATGGGGCTGTGTTCCAGCTTCATAAGGCTGTACAGACATGGGGTCACCCATGCGGTGTCTGGCATGCGGAGAGTGTCTGGGTGCCATCCACCGTGACTCTTCTGGGCATAATCCTAACACGATTTCCTAAATGCAAGGTAGTATGTTGGACTGGCTCCTAGAAAAAGGAAAAACTGGTGAAATCCAAATAAAGCCCAGAGTTTTGTTAGTAGGAGTGTACCCTTGTCAGTTTGGTAATCGGGACAAATGTAACTTGGTCATATGAGATGTTATCATGAAGGAAAATTGGGTAAGAGGATATGGAAACTGTGTATTTTCTGCAACTTTTCCGGAAAGTTATTCTGAAATAATCTTTTTTTTTTTTTTAAACTCAACTTCCCTTGGTCTCATTTCTTCAAGGTCAAAATGAGAAAGTAATAATTGCTTACAAATTAATTCCTGGAAAAGTTTTAATGCTTGTACTTCCCCTTTTCACAGTTTATTGGGGATCTGGGCAATAATTAACACATTAAAAAGAAGGAGGAAATTGTGAGATGTCCTTAAGTGGCTGACATTGGGCTGGGGTAGGCCCTTCTGTTATCCTTTAAATAGGTCCCGCAGATGTCTAATTATTCCCTCATCAGCTCTCTTCGCTGCAACTTGTCTTTACTGCGCAAGCTACCCCCTGGGTGTTAGGTCACTCAGTCCAATCTAGGTGTGGAGTGTGCCAGAATGAAGAGGAAGTCCAAGACCATGCCCAGAGCCTGAGTCTCAGCCAGGCACCCAGGACCCTCGTTTCCAGCCTCAGGTCTCTCCATAGCTGGCTTGACAACCCCCACCAGGGTTTCAGTTCCAACCTGTCCCCTGCTGTTTTCCACCCCATAATTTTATTTGTCCTGCCCCTTTCCAGCAGGATGCTTCCCAGCAGGATGTCTTACAGTGCAGAGCACATCTGTCCCGGCCGCCTTACACCCTCAGGAGCTGCCTCTTGCCATGGTGTCTCTCATGCAGTTGCCTCCACCTGGAACACAGTCTTATTCTTCCCCTCCTCACCGCCTCACCTCTGGCTAAATCTAGCTGCTCTTTTTTAAATACCATGGGCATTGTCCCATCCAGGAACCCTGACATGTACGCTCAACACACACACACACACACACAAGCCATGTGTCATCCTATGCTTGCCACTCTTATTCTCCGATAGCATCTTAACTCTATGGATTTTTCTAGAGATCCTGCTATGCAGGGAGTCCCTGGAGGGCAAGGACCATGCCTGGCTCACTTAGTACAATAGCGTGCATCCCTTGGAGCCTCGCAGAGGCTCCTGCTGGCCATAATGGAGGGGCAGGAGGACCCTTCCTGAGACCTTCTCTCTGTGCCCTGGGCCAGGTCCTGAAAAGTATTTCTCATCCTTATGTATCGTTTAAAGAGAGCCAGACACCATACTGGGGCTTCCCAGGTGGCTCAGTGGTAAAGAATCCGCCTGCCGATGCAGGAAACGTGGGTTCAATCCTTGGTTCGGAAAGAGCCCCTGGAGTAGGAAATGGCTACCCTCTCCAGCATTCTTGCCTGGGAAATCCCATGGACAGAGGAGCCCGGCAGGCTATGGTCCAATGGGGTGGCAAAAAGAGTCAGACATGACTTAGTAACTAAACAAGACCCCATATCAGGAGCAATCTGTATAGCTGCTAAGTCGTGTCCAACTCTTTGCGACCCTATGGGCTGCAGCCTGCCAGGCTCCCCTGTCTGTCGGAATCTCCAGGCAAGAATGCTGGAGTGGGTTGTCATTTCCTCCTCCAGAGGATCGTCCTGACCTAGGATCGAACCCACATCTCCTGCATTGGCAGGCAGATTCTTTATCAGTGAGCCGCCAGTGAAACCCCTAAATCTGCTGGTTTCTCTTTGGCATGTGTATTCATTTGTGTTGTTTTAAAACTGCACGTAAGTGATACCATACAGTATCCTTCAAGTCTCTTCTCCACTCTTGGCTGCCCTAAACCCAGTGCAGTGTTGTGGCATGGAGGTGGTGGAGACAGAGCATCACCAGGTAGATAACGGGGTCATTCACAGGAGAGCCAGGAATGTTGCTTCCCAGCGGATACTCGTGACTACTGAGCATGGAGTGCAGTGTATGAGCTGGGCTCTTGAGGAGGGGAGGGCAGGGACGGAGGGTGGACTAGCTATTCTTTGAGTCCCCAAAGCTGGGTTGGAAGGGAAATAGGACTACAGTGACCAGATTCCCCTTGTCCTGAGATAGGCAACCTGACAGTGAATCCCAAATACCTGTCCATTGCTGGGAGGTAATAATTAGAAGACACACCCTCACTGTGCCTCAAATTCCTCCCTAGAAATGGCCCATTTGCTGCCTGATGACTGCAGTTGTATCCTCCCACGCTGGTACCACCCCAAACTCTACCAGCCCCAGTGCTGTCAGGGGCAACGCTGACCACAAACCCTCCATCACTAAAGATTATTATTTCAGAATCCTTTGCTTTCTTACAAGTTGAAATGGAATCTCGTTTGCACTTGAATTTTGGGAAGGGGTGGAGCTGAGCTATGAGCACATTTACTCTGGGGTCAGTGCCCTTGACTTCTGGCATCAGTTTCACTGTCAGCGCTGTGTGACCTTTGACAAGCTGTTTTACATCCCTAAGCCTTGGGTTTCACTTCCATAAGATAGACTGCGTAATAATCTGACACTGTAATAATCTGATAAAGGATATCCTGAGGATAAAATGAGATACTGCAGGTAGCACAGTTAGCTCAATGCTGGGAATGCTGTAATTGCCAAGAGATAAGAGTATCTCATCTGCCTCCCTACATGTCCCCTCCTCTCCCCTTCTTCTCTTTCTTTCCTCTTCCTCCCTCTCTGCTTTATCCTTAGCTTCATTTTTTCCTTATCTTCTTTTTCTTTCATCCTTGTTCTTTTCATTTAGCCTACGACCCCACTTCCTTCCGAACCTAAAAGAATCTGCCTCCTGTATTACCTGCCACCACATCTCCCGCATTCAGCCTCAAACCACAGCTTTTAATGCACATTTAGGGTGGAGAGTATAGGAACTAGAGAAAAACAGAGCAAAGGTGAAAACACACTCATCCTATCACCTGAGACTGGCTTTATTAAAATACGTATTTCTTTCCAATTACATGTGTATGGAAGTGATATCATTCCCTGCCCCCCACTCCCCCACCCTCTCCGAATGGCATGCCAAATCTTAGTTCCCTGACCAGGAATCAAATCCATGTCCCCTGCAGTGGAGGCTCAGAGTCTTAACCACTTGACAGCCAGGGAAGTCCCTAAAGGATAGCATTTAGCATACAGTTTTCCTATAGCTTGTATTCTGAACAGTGTAACATGCAGTCGTGATTTGGGGAAATTGAAGTTTTTTTTTTTTTTTCAGGTTTTATTCTTTTTAAAAAATTTTCACTTTATTGAGGTGTGATTGGCCAAGAAATTTACAGGATATTTAAAGAGCACCTTGTGGTGAGTTGATATGCGTATGCGTGGTGGAAAGATTCTCCCTCATCTAGCTGAGAACATATCCATCACCTCACATATCTATTTTTATTTTGGTGAGAACATTTAAGTTCTACGCCCTTAGCAAATTTCAGTTGTATAAGAGATGCAGTTTTATCAACTACAGGCCCCATGTTTTACATTAGATCCTAAGATCTTATTCATCATCTGGCTGAAAGTTTGTACCCTTTTCCCAACCTCTCCCTATTTCTATCATCCCTTTTCAGATTCTCTCTGTAATTATAATGGATAATACTGTGAAGATCATGTTTGTTCATGCATCTGTGTCCATATTAAGTAAATTATGATTTCCTTTGGCTAGATTCTTAGACGTGGAATTACTGAGTCAAAGAGTTGATTGTTTTAAGACTTTTAAAGCATACTGGTACATTATTTCCTAGCAATCTACCAAGTCTTTCTCCAATAGTAAAAAAGGAGAATGGAATCTTCTGCAACTTTGCTGAATCTGAATATTACCATTCAAAACTCTTGGCTGAATTGTTGGTTAAAAATTGATGTACAGTTATTTTACTCTGCATTTCTTTGCTTTATAGTGAAGGTGAAAAATTTTAAGCCATTTAATTTCCTTTACTTGAACTGTTTTTATCCTCTGTTTTTTTGTGTGTGAAAGTTAGTATCATCTTTGTTGGTTTATAGAAACTCTCTGTTTGTCTACTATATTGAACAAACTCTCTCTACTTTGTCCATTATATTGATGACAAATATTTTCCCAGTTTGTTATTTGCCTTTAAATTTTGATTTTCTTCTGCATAAATATTTTAACATAATTAAATTTATTGCTATTTTTCTTTGTAATTTCCCATTGATTTAAAATCTAGAAATTTCACAAAAATCAAATAAACATTTAATTAGTTTCTTGTTTTCATTTGTTTAATAAAATCCTGTTCTTTGGTTTTGAAAATTATTTTGCCTTCTGGTGTGAAGTAAATATCTAAAGTGATTCTAAAATAATTTAAATTTTAAACTTTGCTTTAATTTTTATAGCTTTATTTTGAATATTTTGGACCTAATCATAATTTTTTGAATGTTGACAACATGGCAAACACTATATTAATTAAGCACCTGATATATTTTTCTCCCTTTGTCTTCACAATAACCTTGTGAAGTAGGTTAGTATAACTATCTTTCTACAGATGAAGAAACTAGGACTGAGTGAGAATAAATGGCTTGCCCAAGTTTAGAGACCAAATAAATAGGAGAGCTAGAATTTGAACTCAAGGCACCTGTCTCCCAGGTTCATAGGTGGGTAAGACCCCCAGTCCCAAACCCACATTGTCCCTTTCCCCTCCACATCAGTATTTTTTTTTCTTTTTCAGGAACTTATCAGTCATTTCTAGCCTATTTATTTTTCTTGATAAACTTCAAAATTGTTTTTTAAAGACCAATCCAAGAGAAACTTTTTGATGGAAATGATATTAAACCTATGCATTTGTTTAGAACGACTGATAGTCCTATATTCAGTCCTTCTATCCGGAAACCCGATTCATCTCTTCATCTGAGTTGACAGCCAAGAGGCTTTACATAGAGTTGGCAGTTTCATTCTTATGGGTTGCTCCTCAAGAAAGTTTATTTATAGGGCTTTACTTCCTTGGAGCCTGTTTTCATCCACTTCTTCCCCTCTGCCTGGTCCTGTCTGTTCAGAAGTCCTGGTTCCATTCCGGGAGCTCTCCTTCTGGACTCCTGACGTCCCGCAATCAGAGCTCTCAGTTCCCTGTCCTCTAACTGTTTGTCTCTAAGTTTCATCCACTAGAGCCAATTTCCAGAGGCAGCACTGTGTCATCTCAACATTCCCCCCGCCTGCTGGAGTCAGGCATCCAGCTGTTTGTTTTTAGCCGCTAAGTTATGTCCAACTCTTTGCCACCCCTTGGACTGCAGTGCACCAGGCTCCTCAGTCCTCCACTATCTCCCAGAGTTGTCTCAAATTCATGCCCATTGAATCAGGGATGCCATCTAACCATCTCATCCTCTGCTGCCCCCTTCTCCTCCCGCCTTCAATCTTTCCCAGCACCAGGGTCTTTTCCAATAGTCAGCTCTTTGTATCAGGTGACCAAAATATTGGAGCATCAGTCCTACAAATGAATATTCAGGGCTGATCTCCTTTAGGATTGACTGGTTTGATCTCCTTGGAGTCCAGGGGATTCTCAGGAGTCTTCTCCAGCACCACAATTCAAAAGCATCAGTTCTTCAGCGCTCAGTCTTCTTTATGATTCAACTGTCACATCTGTACACAACTACTGGAGAAACCATAGCTTTGACTCTACGGACCTTTGTCTGCAAAGTGATGTCACTGCTTTTTAACCTGCTGCCCAGGTTTGCCTTTCCTTCCAAGGAGCAAATGTCTTTCAGTTTCACGGCTGCGGTCACCATCTGCAGCGATTTCGGAGCCCAGGAAAATAAAATCTGTCTCTGCTTCCACTTTTGCCCCTTCTATTTGCCATGAAGTGATGGGACTGGATGCCTTGATCTTAGTTTTTTTAATGCAGAGTTTTTCAAGCCAGCTGTTTTACTCTTCTCTTTCACCCTCATCAACAGCCCATTGTTCCTCTTCACTTTCTGCAAGCAGCGTGATTGTTGAATACATTATTCCCTACCACTCTGTCAAAACACTTTCGCTGCAGGCCGTAGACAGTGGTTTTCAAACCTTAATGTGTGTCAGAATCACCTGGAATGGATACATATTGTTGGACATCACATCAAGGGTAAATTCTTAAGTCTGGGGGAGGCCTAAGAATTTGCATTTTTTTTTAAAACAAATTCCCAGGTGCTGGTTGGTGCTGAAGATGCATGGAACCATTTTAAGAACCATTGTTTTAAAAGAACCCTTTTCTAATGTGACTGGGTCAGGCAGTTGTTTTTTTCCTGCAAAAATATTGTTTAAAATCACAAAATATGATAGATACACATTTAAAATGTTTCCTTTTATCTTAAAACATATAAACACACTTTGACTCGCCAATCTGTTGCTGTAGGCTTCTCTCTCAGCAGAGGTCTTCAGCAGTTCTGCAGCACCTTTCTTGTATAAATTGCTCCCATTTGGCATATTTATAACTTTTAGTTTTTAGTCTCTTCAGAGTGTGAAATGAAATACCTTTGCAAAGCAGCCTCCTAGGTGGCTCAGTGGTAGAGAATCTGCCTGGCAACATAGGAGATGAGAGTTCCATCCCTGGCTCAGCAAGTTCCCCTGGAGTAGGAAATGGCAACCCACTCCAGTATTCTTGCCTGGGAAATCCCACGGGCATAGGAGCTTGGCGAGGTACAGTCCATGAGGATGCAAAAGTGTGGGATATGACTGAGTGACTGAATGAACAAAGAGGGTATAAGTTCAATTGCTTTAAATATATATCTCCTTTTTGCTGCCTAACCCACTCAATTTCTTTTTAGCACCTTAATTTTATTTCCAAAGCATTCAGCCTTATTTTTTTTGAAAGACATCTTTCTATTTGTACCATATTTGATCAATTTACTTAATATTTATTTTAGTGTCAAGTACAATCAACATAAACAGGTTCAGGACTCATATCTGTCATTCACTGATCACACAACTCGGTTGGAATGCAAGTTGCTAAGTGTACTAGAAATTAGCCCACCAGCGCTAGTGGTCAGTAGGTTTAAAGAAAGGATGGATCTGGCTCAGTGGATCTGGCTCGGGGGTTAGTTACCTAAAGGACAGTTAAGACAACTTTTTGTCTACTGCCCCTGCTGGAATGCCTTCCGTCTAGTGAGTGCTAAGTCACTTCAGTTATGTCTGACTCTTTGGGATCTCCCATGGACCACAGCCCGCCAGGCTCCTGTGCCCATGGGATTTCCCTGGCAAGAATACTGGAGAGTAGCTAGATATTGTAAATAAAAATATAACACATCCAGTTAAAGTCAAATTTTAGATAAAAGTTTTAAGTATACATATATTCCAAGTACTATTTTGAACAAACTTACATTAAAGAAGAATTCATTGTTTATCTGAAATTCAAATTTTACTGGGCATTCTGAGTTTCATCTGGCAACTCAACAACTTTCACTCTGTTCTTTCTTGACATATATCTATGCCTTCTTCTAAGCCTTGTTGAAAGATCCTGTCCTCTCTGGATTCCTCCTGCCCTTCTTCCAAGCTCAGGAATTGCTTCTTTTGAGATTTCCATTTCCCCTCCACTGTGTTCCTCATTGGCCAAAATGGAGAATTACTGGTTAGCAAGTCTGGCTGCCAGGGGCTTCCCAGGTGGCTCGGTGGTAAAGAACCTGTCTACCTATGCAGGAGATGCAGAAGACACGGATTCAGTCCCTGGGTGGGGAAGATCCCCTGGAGGAGGGCATGGCACCCCACTCCAAGATTCTTTCCTGGGAAATCCCATGGACGGAGGAGCCTGGTGGGCTGCAGTCCATGGGGTCGCTGAGGGTCAGACACGACTGAGTGACTTCACTTTCACTTTTCTCTTGCATGCATTGGAGAAGGAAATGGCAACCCACTCCAATGTTCTTGCCTGGAGAATCCCAGGGACGGGGGAGCCTGGTGGGCTGCCGTCTATGGGGTCGCACAGAGTCGGACACGACTGAAGCGACTTAGCAGCAGCAGCAGCAGAGCGACTGAGCATGCGCACGAAGTCTGGCTGCCATTGGCCTCTGGGCCCCCGAGGACTACATCTTACCTACATCTCTCTCTCCTCTGTGCCCCTCGTGTGGTCAGAGACTGGTCCATATTCCCTGAGTGAATCAATGAATTAATGAATGATGGGTCCCGCTACCCTCCGAAGCAAAGAGCAATGCGACTCCCTCTGCTGCTCGAATTAGCTGATGGGAGGGAGTGTGGGTCTGGCTTTAACGCTTGTTTTAGGAAGAGCTCTCATCTGGCTGTTTTTCTTTGTATTTCCAGCAACATCAACAACGGAAGGCACCACAGACACTCCTTTCTGGGAGTTACTCAGCTCTGGTAAGTCCATCTGAACTCCAGGTAGGCGGGGCGACTGTGGTGCCCAAGGCCACCCCCAAGGGCTCAGGGGGGACTGCCACAGAGAATTCTGCTGGATTTTAGATGTGGGACAGGAAGTGTTTCCTCTGATGGGGTCCACCTAGACCCTTAGCTCCTTCCTTGTGAGGTTCCATACTGACCATGAGCTCGGCCCCCAGGCTCCATACCAGTGTCTGTCCAGTCTCACTCCTTCCCTAAGGTCTCTGGCCCCCACGCGGCCCACTGGGTGTCCAGCAGGGCGGCAGGGGCAGTGGGCGGCGGGGGGAGTGGGCGTCGGGGGCAGTGGACTGCGGGGGGAGTGGGCGGCAGGGGGAGTGGGCGGCGGGGGCAGTGGGGGGGTCAGCATGTCTAGCTGAGCCTCTCGAGTGAGAATCACATTCCTCTTCTTCTCTAGAACTGCTAACAAGTCTTGGGGAAATAAGGAGCACCCTGGCCTCAGTCAGTGCTTTAAATGCTAACTGCTGTGCGCCCTAATTCCTCTTTTATGGCAGTCCTGTGTGTGCATGAGCATACCTGCTTGTGCAAAAGCACAGACTATGATTTGAGCCAAATACAAATAATACAAATGGTAAATATATATGCACTGGAAGGTAGAACAGTGAAATAGTTAAGAGCAACCATCCGAGTATAGGTCCGGCTGTCACTTACTGGTCAGTTGATCTGGGTCACCTACTCAAGCCAGCTTCCCTATATGGGGTTATATGAGGATGAGCTGAGATGACACTTGTAGAATCCTTGAGTGTGATGTAAAACTCTGGAGCATGACCCCAGGTTCTCAGGCTAGAAAATGTTCAAAATCATCTGCCATGATTAAGCTTTTAAAAATGGTCCTCCTTGGGTGTGTGCAAGGAAGAAGAGATGGCATAAGTGCAGACTTCCTTTTTTAAAACAACAACAACAACAACAAGTCTTTGTGGACTTTCACCCTGCAGGCATTTTGGAAGCAAGCTTAGATCTCTCATTGCACGAGATCTTTAATTCAGAGCCAACTATAAGAAAAGCAATGGCTCAAAGGTGGATTTCTTGGTTAGGGTCCTTATGCATGAAACATGCACATGTCTGATTTTTCTTTTATTCTTTTATAGTTTCTGAGTCAGATCCTCCCACAACACATGGTTAGTGTTTTGAAACGGTATGGTGTATTTGGTTTAAAGTTTATCATTCTATACAGCTATTTATATCTGAAGAATAAACACAGCCTCTCTGGAATTTAGTGAATGGTATGAGGGTTGGGTAATAATGTGATTTGTGTCCTTTATGGAAATACAAAGGCAATAGAAACTTCTTTCAGCTACAGCACAAATGGACTGTGGTTATACAGTTAGTTTTTTCTTTGATTTTGTTTTGCCTTTGCCTCAAACTTCAGTGCACATGAGAATCAACTAGGGTATTTGGTTGAATGCAGGTCCTTAGAATTCACCTCCCCACCCCAGACACTTGGATTTGGGTGGTCTGGGGTGGGACTTAGGAATCTGAATTTTTATGTAACTGAAAATAAAGATGGTCTGCAGACCCCATTTTGAGCAAGCATGCTACATGGCCCAGGACTGAATTAAGCTTTCATGTTTGCAATGTGCTTACAAGATTTGACTAAGAATTTCCAAAGCAAGTGACAGAAGATCTAAGCATATATTTTAAGTGCTACCTTTTTAAACTTATTTTTTCTTAATGTCTACGTTTTGCTTAATGTCAAGTGAATGCGGCTTTTAAACATTTTCCCAAATGGTTATTGGCTACATCATAAGTCTGGCTTGTTGATGTAAAGACTTTTCCATAAGAGAGTTGCTAACATTGAACTTTCACACATCTTTCACAATGGGCTCAACATCTATGCCACCTCATCCGTCAAGAGCTAGTCCTACCAGGATCCTTCTAAACAGGACAGGCCCCTGTAGCGACTTAGGGTTTTATGGAAAGATATACAGTAATCTCTGAACACACAGTTACAAGTATAGCTATGATGGGTCCCAGGGAGAGATATCCTTGGCAAGAGGCATGTGCTCAAGCCATCAGAGAAAGCCACCCTGTGGAAGTCACAGGTAAACAGAGGTATAGGACTGGTGTAAGAGTTGGCCAGACAGAGGAGGAAGGAAGAGCATTTTTCTGTTATTCCTGGCACTGATGCCAGGAACTCGAGGGAGCAGATATAGACTTAGGCTGACTTAGTCACCCTACCCTCACCCCCACCCTAATATTTTATCTAAGCATCATAGTGCCCTGATGGGGGCTTATCTCTAAGTTCCATTTCCCAAACTGTGCCTTTGACGTATTTTCTGAAGCTCTAGGGGAAAAAAAAGGACTTCTGATCAATGGAGTTCAGAAGTGTCAGCTGCCATTGGCAGTAGAACAGCATTTGTCTTTGGGGGCAAACGAGTGAAGAGCAGGCAGGTGGGTGGCTGCCACTCAAACGCAGTTCTTGTTTGCCTTCTAAGTCTTTGTCTAAATCTGCATGGAGACGATGGAGGCGAATCCAGAAGAGGATCCATGAGCACATTTCCGGAATGCTAATCCTTGGTCACGTCTTGAATTGTTGTTATACCAAGCAACGAGCAGTCTGGCACAGCCTCCATTTTGTGCCATCCTGTCCCTCTCTAAGTCACTTCAGTCATGTCCGACTCTGTGTGACCCCATAGATGGCAGCCCAACAGGCTCTCCCGTCCCTGGGAGTCTCCAGGCAAGAACACTGGAGTGGGTTGCCATTACCATCCCCTTAGGCTGGACATCCTCCGCTTAGTCCATGGAGAGGGCTCAGACAAGGTTCCCATCCACAAAATCCTCAGACTTGGAGATCAATGCAGTCTGCTCAGCAGAAAAGATAGTATTCAAGAGAATGAAATAAGCTGGGTGATTTCTGAGCATAGATCGCATGGGACTGTTGACTAGTGTTAGGGGGCCTGGTAAACAGACATGTACTTAATTACATCTAAAACTACTGAACGCCCCATAGCCAACCCATTTGTTTTGAAGTTCTATTACAAAACCCCAAACGCTTTTAGCAAGAATGCTGCAGGCTCACAAGCCCAAGACTGAATCACAGCGCCCCCTGGCGTGATTGTAAGGTGAACCTCAAGCCCTTTGCTGTGACCGTGTGTCATTTACAAGCAGCAGAACCAACTAAGATGAATCTGTATTTCTTTCTAGATCAGGAGAATTTCCAGACTATAAATGATGGTAAAACATTTTTTCTTTACTTGCCTTCCCCGGGGCTTTGCTCGCTGGCTGGGTCGGCCAGGGATGCGGTGAACTGAGGTTGAGTGCAGCCTTGGCCACAGGATAAGGGCCTGCCCTTTAGAATGCAAGGATGGAGCAGGAGGAGTCCAGGGGTGCCAAGACCCTTGGTGCGTCCTAGACACACACCCAACAAGTCCCTTGTGTCCTTCTTCTCCCTTCATCTCTCTCAGTCGGTCAGTCACTTAGTTGTGTCTGACGCTTTGCAACCCCATGGACTGCAGCACACCAGGCCTCCCTGTCCATCACCAGCTCCCAGAGTTTACTCAAACTCATGTCCATGAGTCGGTGATGCCATCCAATCATCTTATCCTCTGTTGTCCCCTTCTCCTCCTGCCTTCAATCTTTCCCAGAATCAGGGTCTTTTCAAATGAGTCAGCTCTCTGCCTCAGGTGGCCAAAGTATTGGAGTTTCAGCTTCAGCATCAGTTCTTCCAATGAATATTCGGGACTGATTTTCTTTAGGATGGACTGGTTGGATCTCCTTGCAGTTCAAGGGGCTCTCAAGAGTCTTCTCCAACACCACAGTTCAAAAGCATCAATTCTTCAGTGCTTAGCTTTCTTCTCTCTGCTGCTGCTGCTAAGTCGCTTCAGTCGTATCCGACCCTGTGTGACCTGATAGACGGTAGCCCACCTGGCTCCCCTGTCCCTGGGATTCTCCAGGCAAGAACACTAGAGTGGGTTGCCATTTCCTTCTCCAATGCATGAAAGTGAAAAGTGAAAGTGAAGTCGCTCAGTTGTGTTGGACTCTTAGCGACCCCATGGACTGCAGCCCACCAGGCTCCTCTGTCCATGGGATTTTCCAGGCAAGAGTACTGGAGTGGGGTGCCATTGCTTCTTCTCTCTACCTGTCAGTTATTCATTGCATGAGATTAGCTTCAGCTTGGAGTCAGGAGGTGGTGGGAGGTGGGTAGAATCAGTGCCTCTTCTTGCCATGAATGCCAGTTCTATCAAGCACAGTTAACATCTCCCAAGGACTTGCTTTGTACCCTGCACAAAATTATTTTCTTACAAAGAATGAGTTAAGATATGTATATTTTTAAAAAGCATTTGAAAGACTGGCTGGCACAGAATAAGTGCTCAACTAGTGCCGGGGTCCAGCCCCGGTGGATCCAGGGTAATTTGAAGCAGAGACAGAGTCGGCGTCTAGGAAAGGACTACTTAATTAGAAATATAAGATTAGGAAAGAATAGTATAGTAGGAAAATTAGTGTAGAAAAGATGGTGAATAACTTGGTTTACGTGGAAAGCTAATAAAGTCTCAAGACAATAAACTTGCACCACCTACATAGGCCACTGGCGCCCGCTTGAATAGCAGAGGGTGCCCCACCTTGGGCTCCCTCTCGCGTGGGTCTTAGAAGCCAGGGCAAGTAAGTAGACATGGTGAGCCTCCATGCCCTAGATGGGAATTCAGCCAGAAAAGAAGAGAAGGAGAAAGACCACACAGGGGAAACCAGTCTTTCCAGTGACTGGCCCATCCTTTATTGTTCAGGAAAGCTTTTTATACTATTGGTTGTACATAGAGATCAATGGATAATAGAAAGTTATGCAGCATCAGCAGCCCTGACTCTTATCAAGACCAGGCTTTCTCTCTGCATACCTAGCTGTATACACAAGTCTTAGGTGATTTACATCATCTTCTGGCCAAAAGGCCTATTAGCATTTTAGGGCCCTTTTCTGATAAGGGTCTGTCAACCAGAAAACTTATTTGCCTTAATAGTGTTGTTTTTTTCCAAAATCTGGTGCCACTCTCAGAAAGCACTAATTAAGGTTACATTCTTATATAGCAAGGACACAACAATTTATAACAAAGAAACAGGAGTACAGTGATTTATAACAAAGAGAAAATTAATTAAGTCAAAAATCTAGTGTTGCTAACATCAAAAAATACTATATTCCTTTTTCTATATCCCAATTACATTGATTAATATCCTTCAGGTGCCTAAAAGATAAAGAATATGAAGGCCTGGCAGCAGTCATTGACTCAACAGTGAAACCCATTACCAATATAATTTTTAGCTTTTTAGAAAAGGCTCTATATCTTTAAGATGCTTTAAGCTTCATGCCTCTCGCGGTTTGGGGGGGGGGGCCCTAAACAATCGCATGTAGAGTTGTAAAAATCCAGACAGACCAGTCAGGTAAGTTAGAAAGCTATCAGAGGGGTTTAAGCCGAGGCATTCTTTTTATATGCAGGAGACTTATTGACTGGAGCTCTAAGTTAATTCCTTTTAGAGGAAGGTGGTGGGGGACAGCCCCTCTGTAATGTCAGAAGAATAGGTGGAAAGCATAATGCAGTAAGGCAGGCAGACTCTGGTTTTGGGGGTAGATGCTTGAGAAAATTCAGCGAGGCTCCCTTAAGGCCTGACTCGCCTTTGCCTGTCATACCCCTTAACCTCATGACCTATGCCACGGGTGGGACTCCTGGTGCTGGCTCCCAGCAAACTAGTGCACACAGAAAGTGCTACTGCCATGAAATCTTCCCAACAGCACTTTGAGGTGAGCAGGATAATTAACTTGGTGCAGATGGGGGAACCAGGGCATCGTTGGGTAACTTGTCAAGTTCCGTGTCTCAGGTCACGTGGTGGGCCAGTGGCTGGGCAGGGATTTGAACCCAGAACAGGTCTCTTTGGCTCTGTCCACGATTCTTTCTAAATGGATCCTCTCTCATCCTTCTCACCAGTGAGCATATACACCCTTTGTGCCAACTTTGGTACATTAGCATCTTTCATGCGCTCACTTAGGGCAGCTGACCCTGCTATTGGGTCCTGGCTGTGTTGAGGCCAATCCCTGCCCTTTCAGAGCATGCCCTGAGGGTCCAGGAATGGCCTGGGAGGGACTTGAGGAGCAGGTTTCTGGTGATTGACCTCCAGGAGAAAGGCACAGGTGAAAGCTGGATTTCTGCAGGGACCATTCACAGAAATGATCAGAAGGGGGCAGTGGCTGGAGCTAAAAATACCCCCAGAACGCACCTTGGGAAAAGCCTACAGGCCATCCAATTGGCTACTCCTGCTTCCCAGGTGGCACAGTGATAAAGAATCTGTCTGCTAATGCAGGAGACACGGGTTTGATCTCTAGGTTGGGAAGATCCCCTGGAGTAGGAAATGGTGACCCACTCCAGTCTTGCCTGGGAGATTCCATGGACAGAGGAGCCTGATGGGCTACAGTCCATGGGGTCGCAAAGAGTCAGACACGACTGAGCACACACACACTCAGAGCAACCTCTGGCATTTACTGTGTGGGCTGCTGTGTGTACATACATGTCACTAAGCATAGGATGTGGCTGTGAAATCCAGTCATCACCTGAGAATGTGTCCCCCAGGAGAGCATTTCTGTCCAAGCAGTCATGTTGCAGTAGGTATCTTGGCTTTGGAGATGCATCTTGGGAACATTTTTCCTCCTAGTTGGGGCCACCCTTGGGAATATATCAGTGACAGTAGATGTTGTCATCTTGGAGTATGTTTGCACCATAGAAATAGGCAGCTGGTATTTGAAGTTTGCGTGCGTGTTGGGTTGCTTCAGTTGTATCCGACTCTTTGTGACCCCAAGGACTGTAGCACGCCAGGTTCCTCTGTCCATGGGATTCTCCAGGCAAGAATACTGGAGTGAGTTGCCATGCCCTCCTCCAGGGAATCTTTGTGACCCAGGGATCAAACCCAGGTCTCCTGCATTGCAGGCACACTCTTTACTGCTGAGCCACCAGGGAAGCCCATTTCAAGTCTGGTCTTGTGAATAGATTTGGGCCATTCATCGATGGGGTGATTTTTTTGAATGGAGATTATGCTTCCACAATTGGTGAGGATAACATGGTGGGCATGGAGCACGAGGAACAGAACTTCCTTAGAGACAGAAAACCAAGCTCCATTGGATCTCCTTAGAGATGTCTCTTCAGGTTGATCCCTCCCCTATCTCAGAGTCAAGGTCCATGGAAGAGACATCCATTCAGAGAGGCCTTGTTCAGAAGCCCTCCCCTTTGAGAGCTGAGGTGGTAACAGGAAACAAGAATGTCCCTGGTGGCCTCCAACATTGAATGAGGGCTGGCAGAGAGACAGATTTGCCTTCTGCTTCAGCAGGAACACAGCCTTGGGGCAGTGGGCAGGGCTTCTGTATCTTTGCCTCCAGCCCCATTTCCGAGCCAAGCTTGAGGCCCAGTCCTCCCTGGAGGAGAGCCACAACCCAATGACCTTTCCTTCTCTCCACTCTGCAGTTATATTTGCCACGTAGGAACTCTCAACAGTGAGCGCAACAGAAGGTGATGTTTGTTATGTGGGATCCTTGTGGGCTGATTCCCCTGCCGCACCCAGAGGTCTATATCTGGTCCAGAAGAGGTGCAGAAGGCATAAGGGATGGGGGTGCTCAGCTCTCAAAGGGGAGGGCTTCGGAACAAGTCCTCTCTGAATGGGTGTCTCTTCCATGGACCTTGACTCTGAGATAGGGGAGGGATCAACCTGAAGAGACATCTCTAAGGAGATCCAGTGGAGCTTGGTTTTCTGTCTCTAAGGAAGTCCTGTTCCTCGTGCTCCATGCCCACCATGTTATCCTCACCAATGCATGCTGACCTGGGGTCAGGCTAGGATTCAAGGTCACTGGCTGCAGAGCCTGGAGAGGCAATTGAAATCTGTTGAGGGGGCCAGCTTGTCTGGGCTCTACCTGAGTCCATATGAGGCCTCATTGATTTTTGTTCACTCTACAGAAACCATGGTCCTTTAGCCTGGGGTGCAGAGGTCCTGTAACCCACCCTAGAGGCCCCTCCAGTAAGAGAGCTGAGAGTTATAGCCAGGAGAGCCTGAAGTCCTGGCAGCCTGGGCTTGGGGAAGAAAGTCTCTGTTTATTTCCCTGTGATGAAGGTTAACTCACAGCCATATTCAAAGGTGACTCCCAGCCCAGGGAACTGTGGCCACTTATTGCTGTTTAGTCACTTTGTTGTGTCTGACTCTTTGCAGCCCAATGGACAGCAGCAAGCCAGGCTTCCCTGTCCTTCACCATCTCCCAGAGCTTGCTCAAACTCATGGTCATTGAGTTGGTGATGTCATCAAACCATCTCATCCTCGGTTGACCCCTTCTCATCCCCTCCTCAATCTTTCCCAGCATCAGGGTCTTTTTCAGTGAGGCAGCTCTTTCCATTAGGTGGCCAAAGTACTGGAGTTGCAGCTTCAGCATTTGTCCTTTCAGTCAATATTCAGGGTTGATTTCCTTTAGGATGGACTACTTTGCTCTAAAGCCATTAGAAGTCCCCTGAATCTGGAACCTGCCTTAGGCCTGTGACCTCAAGAGAAACATGAAATGGTTCCCTATGCTGCCCTCTAGGGATTGAATTGGGTTTGGCCCTGAGACTGGTGAACGGAGAACACAGGTGTCAGGGCCGAGTGGAGGTCCTGTACCGAGGCTCCTAGGGTACCGTGTGTGATGACAGCTGGGACACCAATGACGCCAACATGGTCTGCAGGCAGCTGGGCTGTGGATTGGCCATTTCAGCCCCAGGAGATGCCCGGTTCGGTCAGGGCTCAGGGCCCATTGTCCTGGACGAAGTGGGCTGTTCAGGGCATGAGACCTACCTGTGGAACTGTCCCCATAGCCCCTGGAACACACACAACTGAGGAAACAGCGAGGACACCAGCGTCATCTGATCAGACGGGTGTCGATAACCTGGGTGTGCTTCTCTGGAGGTGGTTTCATGCTTACAATCTGATCCCCTCGAGAAGCAGTCTCTACATTTCCCTTTTCCTTGAAATCCTCCTAGTGCTTTGCTTATTTAGTATATTAGCTTTTGTCTGGCCCCTGGGTATGTAGATGGGAATTAGAACAAAAAAAGAAAAAGAAAGAAAAAAAAAAAGGAAAGTGACATTTCACTCCATGCCCTAGTGCAAACCAGAGCCAAAAGAGAGCCGGTCTCTCAGGAGGTCTCTGAGCAGAGATCGTCGGCTGGGGCTGCAGGTGGCCTCTGTTCTGCCTCCTGAGTCCTGGACCTTAAGAACTGGAAAGTATGGTTCTGCTGTGAGCAGGGGTGTGGCCCCTGTGTGGCCTGCCAGGCACCGTCTTGTCTCCCTTAAGGTTGAATCTGACAGATCACACATGGGACTTGACCTGGAGCTGGAGCCCTATCTCACTGCCTCAGTGGATCCATAAAAGCTGTGAGCCTGGCAATTGACTCTGGATCTACTGTGTCATCAAGACATAGAGTGAATTACCTCAATATTGCAAATAAGAGATGCTGGTCTGTTGGAACTTCTCAGGAGGAGCCTCTTGGGAGGGTTGAGGATGACAGAGGGTGGCCCATCCATCCCTGGCAGAGTAGATGCATGGACTGACACCTCAGCGGCTCTGCAACTTAGCATCACCCCTTTGCCCATGTGAAGCCCCTTCTGTGCATTGTTTCTGACCTGCATTCTCTGTCCCCCAGCTGCCCAGACCCAGTCCACGGTTGTGCCAGGTGAGTCCTGCTGCCTCTTGATTCCAGGATGTCCCTTCCCCCACAGTCACCCCCAGAGCCCCCATACAGTAGCCCCTGGAGGCGACTGTGGAGGTTTTCCACCTCTCTGTACCTGCCCTGGTCACTCTGGACCACAAAGACAGTTCCGGATGAGCCGTAACACAGGCATCCTCTGGACTGGCTCAGTGATTTCAGGACTTCGTGGCTACACGGAGTCTCCCCAGAGCTTTGGGTGACAGGGTGGTCTGTCCTGGGGTCATTTCTGCTTGAACATATTCTCTGAACCAAGAGCTATGTGTATGGAGAGGACAGAGCTTTTTCCTGTCTTCCACCCCAGATGGAGTCTAGGCGATGCTCTTACCAAGAAGTACCCAGTCAGCAGGGCATGCTGATGGCTCTGTGGGCTGTGCTGCCTCCTTAGATGAGTGTGTGCCTTTGATGGTGCGATCTGGGCTCACAGCAAACTCTCAGAAAAGGCTTCTTCTCCTCGGATGGTAGAGCCCCTCAGATCCCACTGTCCTGTTCCCGGTCATAGGAAAGAGACCAACCTTGATTCTCCCGACCTTCTTTGTAATCCTGCTCTCTTTCCCCTGCAGATTGGTGGAATCCAACTGGCTATGGTAAGTGTCATTCAGATCCTGCTAAAATACCATTCAATATCATGGTAATCCAAGTCTATGGCCCAACCAGTAACGCTGAAGAAGCTGAAGTTGAATGGTTCTATGAAGACCTACAAGACCTTTTAGAACTAACACCCATAAAAGATGTCCTTTTCATTATAGAGGACTGGAATGCAAAAGTAGGATGTCAAGAAACACCTGGAGTAACAGGCAAATTTGGCCTTGGAATGCAGAATGAAGCAGGGCAAAGACTCATAGAGTTTTGCCAAGAAAATGTGCTGGTCATAGCAAACACCTCTTCCAACAACGCAAGAGAAGACTCTACACATGGACATCACCAGATGGTCAACACCGAAATCAGATTGATTATATTCTTTGCAGCCAAAGATGGAGAAGCTCTATATAGTCAACAAAAACAAGACCGGGAGCTGACTGTGGCTCAGATCATGAACTCCTTATTGCCAAATTCAGACTTAAATTGAAGAAAGTAGGGAAAACCGCTAGACCATTCAGGTATGACCTAAATCAAATCCCTTATGATTATACAGTGGAAGTGAGAAATAGATTTAAGGGTCTAGATCTGATAGATAGAGTGCCTGATGAACTATGGGATGAGGTTCGTGACATTGTACAGGAGACAGGGATCAAGACCATCCCCATGGAAAAGAAATGCAAAAAAGCAAAATGGCTGTCTGGGGAGGCCTTACAAATAGCTGTGAAAAG
Source organism: Capra hircus (assembly GCF_001704415.2). Lineage (NCBI taxonomy): Eukaryota > Metazoa > Chordata > Mammalia > Artiodactyla > Bovidae > Capra > Capra hircus. Next base: position 9,579,243 of record NC_030833.1, on the reverse strand, counting down.
AAGAGAAGTGAAAAGCAAAGGAGAAAAGAAAAGATACAGGCATCTGAATGCAGAGTCCCAAAGAATAGCAAGAAGAGATAGGAAGACTTCTTCAGCGATCAAAGCAAAGAAATAGAGGAAAACAACAGAATGGGAAAGCCTAGAGATCTCTTCAAGAAAATTAGAGATACCAAGAAATATTTCATGCAAAGATGGGCTCGATAAAGGACAGAAATCGTATGGACCTAACAGAAGCAGAAGATACTAAGAAGAGGTGGGAAGAATACACAGAAGAACTGTACAAAAAAGATCTTCATGACTCAGATAATCACGATGGTGTGATCACTCATCTAGAACCAGACATCCTGGAATGTGAAGTCAAGTGGGCCTTAGAAAGCATCACTACGAACAGAGCTAGTGGAGGTGATGGCATTCCAGTTGAGCTATTTCAAATCCTGAAAGATGATGCTATGAAAGTGCTGCACTCAATATGCCAGCAAATTTGGAAAACTCAGCAGTGGCCACAGGACTGGAAAAGGTCAGTTTTCATTCTAATCCCAAAGAAAGGCAATGCCAAAGAATGCTCAAACTACCACACAATTGCACTCATCTCACATGCTAGTAAAGTAATGCTCCAAATTCTCCAAGCCAGGCTTCAGCAATACATGAACCGTGAACTTCCAGATGTTCAAGCTGTTTTTAGAAAAGGCAGAGGAACCAGAGATCAAATTACCAACATCCGCTGGATCATCAAAAAAGCAAGAGAGTTCCAGAGGAACATCTATTTCTGCTTTATTGACTATGCCAAAGCCTTTGACTGTGTGGATCACAATAAACTGTGGAAAATTCTGAAAGAGATGGGAATACCAGACCACCTGACCTGCCTCTTGAGAAATCTGTATGCAGGTCAGGAAGCAACAGTTAGAACTGGACATGGAACAACAGACTGGTCCCAAATAGGAAAAGGAGTACATCAAGGCTGTATATTGTCACCCTGCTTATTTAACTTATATGAAGAGTACATCATGAGAAACGCTGGACTGGAAGAAACACAAGCTGGAATCAAGATTGCCAGGAGAAATATCAATAACCTCATATATTCAGATGACACCACCCTTATGGCAGAAAGTGAAGAGGAACTAAAAAGCCTCTTGATGAAAGTGAAAGAGGAGAGTGAAAAAGTTGGCTTAAAGCTGAACATTCAGAAAGCGAAGATCATGGCATCCAGTCCCATCACTTCATGGGAAATAGATGGGGAAACAGTGGAAACAGTGTCAGACTTTATTTTTCTGGGCTCCAAAATCACTGCAGATGGTGACTGCAGCCATGAAATTAAAAGACGCTTACTCCTTAGAAGAAAAGTTATGACCAACGTAGATAGCATATTCAAAAGCAGAGACATTACTTTGCAGACTAAGATCTGTCTAGTCAAGGCTATGGTTTTTCCTGTGGTCATGTATGGATGTGAGAGTTGGACTGTGAAGAAGGCTGAGTGCCGAAGAATTGATGCGTTTGAACTGTGGTGTTGGAGAAGACTCTTGAGGGTCCCTTGGACTGCAAGGAGATCCACCCAGTCCATTCTGAAGGAGATCAGCCCCGGGATTTCTTTGGAAGGAATGATGCTAAAGCTGAATGAAGCTCCAGTACTTTGGCCACCTCATGTGAAGAGTTGACTCACTGGAAAAGACTCTGATGCTGGGAGGGATTGGGGGCAGGAGGAGAAGGGGATGACCCAAGATGAGATGGCTGGATGGCATCTTGACTCGATGGACGTGAGTCTGAGTGAACTCCGGGAGATGGTGATGGACAGGAGGCCTGGTGTCCTGCGATTCATGCGGTCACAAAGAGTCAGACACGACTGATCGACTGAACTGAACTGAAACTCCCAGCATGCCACACTCCAGTCCACAGACATGGGTGCAGTTCCTGCCTCGTGGTCGCAGGTTATGAGGTCACCACCTCATCTACCCTGAGATGGTTGCATTCGCTTGCCAGAGTTATGGATAAGCTTTACTATGAGTTGTGCCATATGTTACTCAGAATGCTTTTGTTTGCAAGTATTAGGATGGCCACTCACACTCTCTTAATTGGGGCTGGTGCCATGGCCTACATATCGAGGGTATTGAGCCGTAGGGCAAACTTCAGGTACAGCTGGATCCAGAAGTTCCAGTACTATTTATCACCATGCACTTTTCTGACCTCTGCTTGGTTTGTTTATGAGCTTCAGTGTCAGGTTGCTTCCTGCCCAGGGGCACTTGTCAGCCACAATTCTCGTGCCACAGGAGGACAGAGTCTTGTTCTCGATGTTGAGCAGAAAGTCCTGGAGGGATTGTGAAGAGCCTGCTGGTAATAGGTGCCTTCTCCCCAGTCATCTCCAAGTCCTCCAGTGATATCCAACAATTCCAAGGTTGTTTCAGGGTTCAAGTTTAAAAAAAAAATTCAAACTATACTTTTTGTGTGAAAGTACCTGAATACGTACTGAGTGGAAAAGTGTTCTGAATAACCCTGCGCTGATGGAGTGGGTTCCCACGTGGGGTGAATGGCCGAACTCGGCACCTTGGTGGGAACTGGGAAGCTGTGTCAGTGGTCTTCTGTGCCAGAGGCTCATTCTACCCCAGCGGTCTGGGATGTAGGTTGCCCACTCAGGCTGTGGGCTTCCCCTCCTCCCACCCGCATCCTGAGACAGGATTCAGTCCCTGAATTGCTGAATATGGGGATGCCATCAGAGAGCCTGCAGAGCGAGTCCACAGTCCACAGTCCAGGATTCCATCACACAGCCATCGGAGACAGAGAGTGATGCACAGGCTCAGTCACGTCCATATGCACTCACTACCTAGACCTCAGCAGCCTTTCCCTGGAAGAATTCTGAATCTCAGTCCTCAGTGCCTTTTCCTTCAGGGGAAACAGGACGGTGACTTTTCCTGTCTCCTTCCAGGAACTGAATCGGGTTTGGCCCTGAGGCTGGTGAACGGAAGTGACAGGTGTCAGGGCCGGGTGGAGGTCCTGTACCGAGGCTCCTGGGGCACTGTGTGTGATGACAGCTGGGACACCAATGATGCCAACGTGGTCTGCAGGCAGCTGGGCTGTGGCTGGGCCATTTCAGCCCCAGGAGATGCCCGGTTCGGTCAGGGCTCTGGGCCCATTGTCCTGGACAACGTGGGCTGCTCAGGGCATGAGACCTACCTGTGGAGCTGCTCCCACAACCCCTGGAACACACACAACTGCGGACACGGCGAGGACGCCAGCGTCATCTGCTCAGGTTGGTTTCCATGACCTCCGTTTTAGTGAGTGATTTTCTCCCAACAAGAGCTCTTCTTTGCACTGGGCTCCAATCACACTGATCTGTCATGGAAGATGGGTGGTTTCACAGATTCCATCGTTGGTAGATATTGGTCCTGGATTTCATGGATCCACTGCAGCCCCTTCTGTATTGGACCCCCAGAGCAGGGGGGGCGATTATAGGTTGGAAGAGCAAATTCCCCTCTGTCTTTTTTATATTGTGAAGCCTGATGTCTGAGCTTGATGTTTCATATTCAGTTATCCTGGACAAAACCCAGGCCACCCTTTTCAGGCCATGGAGTGACCGGGCATCAGCATCTCTCTCTCAGGGACCTGATGGGTTTCTTGCATTGCAACCTGGGTGCTCAGCCTGATCATGCTTCCTCTTTCTTGCAGCTGCACAGATCACCTCCTCCTCTCCAGGTGAGTCCCTGCAGCCCCACCCAGCCACACCCTTCTCTGAGATTCCACCTTTCAGTTTTCCAGAAGGAGAAGAGCAGTTACCTGGGTAGTCATTTCCTTCTGAGGAATCTGGAGGCTGTCTTTCAGGGAATGTTTAACAGTAGGATTCCCGTGTGCTGTTTCCCATCTCCCTTGAGCCCTCTGTTCCTTACCAGTTCCTGTCAGCAGCCAGAGGAGTGGCAAACCACTCCCAGGACTGAGATCATAGAGTTGGGATGCTTGCCTAGGATTTCCTTCATTAGCTTTTCTGTATGGTGAAAGGGATTATCTATGACCCTCTTTTGATATGGATTGCCTTTTGGCCTTATGGCCTCTATTGCTCCTTGTTTCCTTGGTAAATTGGAATGTCTGGTGTTTTTATCTTTGTTTGAAGAACCTACCTTGTAATACAGTATATAGACTCACACAGAATTCAGTAAAGCACCCTTGTTCCACCAGAGACTTGGGTCCCCGTGTCCTTCCTTCTCTCTCCCTCTCTCTCTCTATTTCTGGCTGATTCCCTGGAGTACGAAGGCCGGCTGCATAACCCAGGGAATATTAGCCTCTTTCCTTCTGTCACTTTCTTATCATCGACTCGGACCACCAGGTTCCAGTCCATTAAAGGACCCCAACAAGTGGTGCCCAAAACAGGGGCCTGATATACGCGGCACTTCAGACAGAGTGACTCAGGGCCTATTGAGGCCAGTAAGTACAAGGACATGGGCCAAAAAGCTGGAAAGCCCCTTCACTTTTCTACTTTACTTCATCATTCATATAAAGTTCAGAGACTTGCAGTTCACGCCAATGAGTAGAGACTCGTCTTCAAACAATAGTTGAACAAAATCCCTGGTTCCTTATGAAGACAGTTTTGATTTAGAAATTTGGTACTGGGTAAAAGAGAATGTTGAATGAGCCGCCAGATGAGGAAAAAATATTCCAATTGATTTCTGGCCCCTGTGGGCTCTCATTAAAGCTTTAATTCTGCCATTTCAAGGCAATTCTAGCCTTCTCGATATTTGACAACAGACAGAACACTTATTACATAAATATGAATTAGATGATGAAACTTTACAAAAGGCCCAGTTAGAACAACATAAAATATTTCAGAATTTTCCTACAAGCTCTGCCCAGGCTCCTCCAAATGCTCCTCCTCTGCCAACAGGTGCAAATCCAAAAGTCTCTCCTTTGCTGGAACCTAATGATTCTGATGACTCTCCTGACACTTTTTGACACCAAAACAGGCAATACTTTTCTGGATAATAATGATAAGGCCTTAGCACAAACTCGTATTTGCAAAAAATTGCTACCGATTCACTCTCCTTTGCGACAGAGGCTCTCTGAATCGCTGGCTTTACAATCACAAGTCTCTGAAGCTGATGGTTTTTCCACCTTCCAAGTTTTAAGAAATGCTAATGCTCAAGGGCAAATAATACCTCAATATGAAGGTATTAACTTTTTTCACATGCAACAAATGAAAAAGGCTGTAACTATATATGACCCACATTCGTCTTTTACTAGAGAAATTCTAAATGCTATGGTGTCTTCTATTGCAACATTTATTCTCTATAATTGGTGAACTTTAATAAAAGCTCTCCTTAAACCAGGAGAATATCTTCAATGGACAATGTGGTTTCAAGATATAGCCAGAGATCATGCTATCAAAAATGCTTGAACCGGTGCTTCCCAAAATCAAATTGCTTTTGAAATGTTAGCTGGCACCAGACAGTTTGACGCTATAGAAGCTCAGATACAATGCCCTCCTTTGTTGCGTGAACAATTAAAAACAGTGGCCCTTGAAGCTTGAGATAGAATTACTCCTCAAGGGGAGCCTGCAGGTAGCGACACTAAAATATTGCAAGGACCTAATGAAACTTATGCTGATTTTTTAGCTAGATTAGAAACTGCTATTTCCCGTACTGTAATCGGAGAAGAAGCCAAAAGGCAACTAGAGAAATTACTTGCTTATGAAAATGCAAATCAGGAATATCAAAAGGCTATAGCCCCAATTCATGAGACAGGGACTATTATTGATTATTTGAAGGCATGTCGCAATCTAGGATCAAAAACTCAAAAAATGCAAATGCCAGCTGAAACAATGGTTGCTTGCTTTAAAAAGGGAAATGAGGGATGTTTTATATGCGGAGGTAAGAACCATTTAAAAAGGGATTGCCCTAAGAAAGCTGATAAAAAACCTCCAAAAGTCTGCCCCCACAAACCTTCGGTCTTTTACTTGGCTGGTCTAGTTTGACGTCTAAACGAATTACTGTTCACCCTGGAGTAATCGATTCAAGTTATTGTTATGCCCAAGTCGCGAAATCTCCCAATGACCAACAGGGAGCCGATATCCGATGCAAAAGCAAGAGAGTTTTTATTACCAAGCTCGAGCTGGGGCTCCCACCATTACCGACGCAGCGGCTATAGGGAGGAGCCCCGGGTTTTGGGTTACATTGCTTATATAGGGAGTGTTCATGAAAAAAAGAATTTCTAGGTAGGGGGATGTCTGATTGGTCACTTTCTTTCGAAGGGTTGTGTGTTGGTTTTTGATTGGTCCGTATTACCTAGGTAGACCTTAAGTTCCTGAACATTAAGTCAGGAGATTCTGGTCTGGGGTCTGATTGGCTCATGGGTGGTGGGGTGAGGTCAGGGAATTTCCAAAGGCTCTTTTCCCGGAACCTTACAAAATGGAGTTTTTCTGTTAACAAAATGGAGTAGTTTAGATTCTTCAGTTATAAAGGAGAAATTCAAATTATGATGTCATCTAAGATTTTATGGCAATTCAAAAGGGGGGACAACATTGCTCAATTACTTCTTTTACCCTATATTTCTATTAATTCCTCTAATGATGTGTGGACAGGCGGATTCGGCAGTACAGATAAAATATACAATCATATTTCATACAAGCTTGTATTCCCCTTCCTTTTGTTTTAGCCATAGGAAACTTATAATTCAATAAGACTTTACATTCTGTAACTTGTGTAAATTGCAAATTGTATACCTGTCTTAACTCTTCTGTTTCCTTAAGAAATGAATCCCTTTCGATTCTTCTATCTCAACATAATTTGTGATTACCAGTAAATCTCCAATGGCCCTGGGAAGAAGGTCCCATGGCCGGGCTTGCTTCCCAGTTACATACTAAATTACTCTGATGATCTAAATGATTCGTTGGATGGCTGATTCTTGGCATTTGGGGATTAATAGCTATTTGCACCACTGTTGCCATTGCTGGTGTTGCTTTACAAACCTCAATTCAAACATATAATTTTATCCAAGATTGGACTAAAGATGCTCATACTATGTGGGTCACTCAGGCTCAGATAGATGAGGATATTCAGAATGAAATACAGGAACTAAAAACAGTCATCAGATGGGTTGGAGATCAATTAATAGATGTACAAAAGCAAGTGATACTAAAATGTGATTGGAATTCTACTCAATTTTGTGCTACTCCTGTTCAGTTCAACCATAGTACCTATAACTAGGAGCAAATCAAATTTCACTTACAAAACATACGTGATAATGCCTCTCTGAATGTACAATTGTTGCAAAAAGAAATCTTTGAAACCTTCTCTAAAAGTCTGCCCTCATCCACCACTGGGAATTTTATCTGGGCTAGACCCACGAGGATGGTTCCAAAGCATCACCCACAGCATTGGGTCTGGAACTGTAACTCTGGCGATTGTCTTGGCAATTATACTTGTTGTTTGCCATTGCTTTTCTGAAAAAATTGCTAAAACTAAACAAACTCAAATGGTCAGGACCTTTTTTACAAATATAATAAAATAAGGGGAATTGTCAGGGAATGTTTAACAGTAGGGTTCTGTGTGCTGTTTCCTATCTCGCTTGAGCCCTCTGTTCCTTATCAGTTCCTGTCAGGAGCCAGAGGAGGGGCAAGCCACTCCCAGGACTGAGATCATAGAGTTGGGATGCTTGCCTAGGATTTCCTTCATTAGCTTTTGCATGTGGTAAAAGGGATTATCTATGACCCTCTTCTGATACGGATTGCCTTTTGGCTTTATGGTCCCAGTTGCTCCTTGTTTCCTTGATAACTTGTAATGTCAGGTCTTTTGATCTTTATCTGAAGAAGTATTACCTTGTAATACAGTATATATACTCACACAGAGTTCAGTAAAGCACCCTTGTTCCACCAGAGACTTGGATCCCCATGTCCTTCTTTCTCTCTCCCTCTTTCTCTCTATTTCTGGCTGATTCCCTGAAGCACGAAGGCTTCAGGCCAGCTGCATAACCCAGGGAATATTAGCTTTTTTCCTTCTTTCACTTTGTTATCATTGACTCCAGACCACCAGGTTCCAGTCAATTAAAGGACCCCAACAGCTGTCCAGTGACCAGTAGAATCCCCAGGACCAGGGTTGTCACTCAGCTGCCTCTGGAGGGACCTCTGGTCCCCTACCACCTCCTGCTGCCTGTGCCTCTTCAGAGCTGCTATGAGGGGAGACAGGATTAGGTCCTCTAATCATTTTTGTGAAAATAAGTGTCCCAGTTATGCCATGCAGAGCTGTGACCATGTTAGAAGCATGACTGAGTAGTAGACTCACAAATGTCTGCCTATTAAAAAAATTCCTTCATGTTGAGAGCAATTCCCAAAATGATCCTTTGGCCTCAGTGATAATATCTGATGCTGAATAAGATGGCAACTTCTATGTACTGATTCCATATGGCCAGTTACACTGTTGGTGGGAATAGTCAAGGTTCTGAGATGACCTTATTAGGACAAGGATTTACTTTCTCCACCAAAGTGAGGACCTTGGAATTTAAATATTTTTAGCAGCATCCTAAAATCACTTGTTTTCTCTTCTAGATTGGTGGACCCCAAAAACTACAACCACACAGAGTAAGTAACACATTTTTCCACCTGACCTACAGGCCTTGGGATTCACTCCAGTCCACAGACAGGGGTGCAGTTCCTGCCTCTTGGGTCCAGGTTCTGAGCTCACCTCCTCATCTACTCTGGACGGTTGCCTTCACTTTCCAGAGTTATGGATAAGCTTTACCTATGAGTTGTGCCATAAGATACCCAGAAAGCTTTTGTTTGCAATTATTAGGATGGCCACTCACACTCTCTTAATTGGGGCTGGTGCCACGGCCTACATATCCAGGGTATTGAGCCGTAGGGCAAATGTCAGGTACACCTGGATCCAGAAGTCCTAATACTCTATGTCCCCACGCACTTTTCTGACCTCTGCTTGGTTTGTTTATGAGCTTCAGTGTCACGTTCCTTCCTGCCCGGGGGCACTTGTCAGCCACAAGTCTCCTGCCACAGGAGGAAAGAGTCTTGTTCTCCACATTGAGCAGAAAGTCCTGCAGGGATTGTGAAGAGTCTGCTGGTAATAGGTGCCTTCTCCCCAGTCATCTCCAAGTCCTCCAGTGATATCCAACAATTCCAAGCTTGTTTCAGGGTTCAAGCTTAAAAAAAAAAAGAAGATTCATGCTAGACTTTGTGTGTGAAAGTACCTGAATATGCACTGAGTGGAAAAGTGTTCTGAATAACCCTGGGCTGATGGAGTGGGTTCCCACGTGGGGTGAATGGCCGAACTCAGCACCTTGGTGGGAACTGGGAAGCTGTGTCAGTGGTCTCCTGCTGCAGAATGTCATTCTATCCCAGAGGTCTCGGATGTAGGCTGTGGGCTTCCCCTCCTCCCACCCGCATCCTGAGACAGGATTCAGTCTCTGAATTGCTGAATTTGGGGAGGATATCAGAGAACCCGCAGAGCGAGTCCACAGTCCACAGTCAAGCTTTCTATCACACAGTCATCAGAGACAGAGAGTGATGAACACGCTCAGTGTCGTCCGTATGGACTCACTACCTAGACCTCAGCAGCCTTTCCCTGGAAGAATTCTGAATCTCAGTCCTCAGTGCCTTTTCCTTCAGGGGAAACAGGAGGGTGACTTTTCCTGTCTCCTTCCAGGAACCGAATCAAGTTTGGCCCTGAGGCTGGTGAACGGAGAACACAGGTGTCAGGGCCGAGTGGAGGTCCTGTACCGAGGCTCCTGGGGCACCGTGTGTGATGACAGCTGGGACACCAACGACGCCAACGTGGTCTGCAGGCAGCTGGGCTGTGGCTGGGCCATTTCAGCCCCAGGAAGTGCCCGGTTCGGTCAGGGCTCTGGGCCCATTGTCCTGGACGAAGTGGGCTGTTCAGGGCATGAGACCTACCTGTGGAGCTGCTCCCACAACCCTTGGAACACACACAACTGCAGACACAGCGAGGACGCCAGCGTCATCTGCTCAGGTGGGTCTCAATAAGCTGGGTGTGCTTCTCTGGAGGTGCTTTCTTGCTCACATTTGGATCCTCTCGCAAAGCACTCTCTACATTTCCCTTTCCTTTGAAATCCTCCGAGTGTTTTGCTTATTTAGTGTATTAGCTTTTATCTGGCCTCTGGATATGTAGTTTGAGAATTACAAAAACAAAACAAAACAAAACAAAAAAAACGGAAAGTGCCATTTCGCTCCATGCCCCAGTGCGAACCAGCGGCAAAAGAGCTCAGGTCTGCCAGGAGGTCCCTGAGCAGAGGGCATGGGCTGGGGCTGCCAGTGGCCCCGGTTCTGCCTCCTGAGTCCCGGACCATGGCCCTGCCAAGGAACCGGGAAGCACGGTCTGGGCACCAGGACTGCTGTGAACAGGGCAGTGGCCCCTGTATGACCTGCCAGGCACCGCCTTGTCACCCCCTAAGGTCGAGCCTGACAGATCACACACGGGACGTGACCTGGAGCTGGAGCCCTGTCTCACTGCCTCAGTGGATCCATAAAACGTGTGAGCCTGGCAATTGACTGGATGCCCTGTGTCAGCAAGACATAAATTCAATCACCTTGATTTTGGATATAAGGGGTGCTAGTCTGCCGGGATATCTCAGAAGGAGTATCTCTGAGGGTCGAGAACAGCAGAGGCCCCGCCCTCCATGACAGAGCAGGTGCACGGACTGACCCCTCACCTGGACTGCATCTTAACATCACCCCCGTTATACCCTTGGAGCCAATTCTGTACTATGTGTCTGACGTGCCTTCTTTCTCCCCCAGCTGCCCAGACCCAGTCCACAGTTGTGCCAGGTGAGTCCTGCTGCCTTTTGACCCCAGGATGTCCTCTCCCCAGCAGTCAGCCCCTTGGCCCCCAACCAGTAGCCCCAGGAGGGGACTGAGCAGGTTTATCACGTCTCAGTACCGGCCCTGGGCACTCTAGAGCATGTAGATAGTTCCAGATGATCCATAACACAGGCGTCCTCTGGACTGGCTCAGTGATTTCAGGACTTCATGGCTACACAGTGTCTCACCAGAGCTTTGCGTGACAGGGTGGTCTGTCCTGGGGTCACTTCTACTTGAATGTATTCTCTGGACCAACATTTATGTGTATGGAGAGGACAGAGCTTTTTCCTGTCCTCCACCCCAGAGGCAGAGTAGGCAATGATCTTACCAAGAAGTACCCAGTCAGCAGGACATGCTGATGGCTCTGTGGGCTGTGCTGCCTCCTTAGATGAGTGTGTACCTTTGATGACAGGATCTGGCTCACAGCAAACTCTCAGAAAAGGCCTCTTCTCCCCAGACGGTGGAGCCCATGAGACCCACTGTCCTGTTCCCGGTGATAGGAAAGAGACCAGCCTTGATTCTCCCGACCTTCTTTGTAATCCTGCTCTGTTTCCCCTGTAGATTGGTGGTATCCGACAACTGACTATGGTGAGTGTCATTGAGATCCTGCTAAAGTCCCAGCAGCCACACTCCAGTCCACAGACATGGGTGCAGTTCCTGCCTATTGGGTCCAGGTCTGAGGTCACCACCAGATCTAATCTGGATGGTTGCTTTCGCTTGCCAGAGTTATGGATAAGCTTTAATATAAGTTGAGCTATATGCTACTTAGAATGCTTTATTTTGCAAGTATTAGGATGGCCACTCACACTTTCTTAATTGGGGCTGGTGCCACGGCCTACATATCGAGGGTATTGAGCTGAAGGGCAAATGTCAGGTACACCTGGATCCAGAAGTTCCAATACTCTTTGTCCCCACCCACTTTTCTGACCTCTGCTTAGTTTGTTTATGAGCTTCAGTGTCAGGTTGCTTCCTGCCCGGGGGCACTTGTCAGCCACAAGTCTCCTGCCACAGGAGGACAGAGTCTTGTTCTCGATGTTGAGCAGAAAGTCCTGCAGGGATTGTGAAGAGCCTGCTGGTAATAGGTGCCTTCTCCCCAGTCATCTCCAAGTACTCCAGTGATATCCAACAATTCCAAGCTTGTTTCAGGGTTCAAGCTTAAAAAAAAAGAAGATTCATGCTAGACTTTGTGTGTGAAAGTACCTGAATATGCACTGAGTGGAAAAGTGTTCTGAATAACCCTGGGCTGATGGAGTGGGTTCCCACGTGGGGTGAATGGCCGAACTCAGCACCTTGGTGAGAACTGGGAAGCTGTGTCAGCGGTCTTCTGTGGCAGAGGCTCATTCTACCCCAGCGGTCTGGGATGTAGGTTGCCCACTCAGGCTGTGGGCTTCCCCTCCTCCCACCTGCATCCTGAGACAGGATTCAGTCTCTGAATTGCTGAATGTGGGGAGGCCATCAGAGAACCTGCAGAGCGAGTCCACAGTCCACAGTCCAGGATTCCATCACACAGCCATCGGAGATAGAGAGTGATGCACACGCTCACTCACGTGCGTATGGACTCACTACCTAGACCTCAGCAGCCTTTCCCTGGAAGAATTCTGAATCTCAGTCCTCAGTGCCTTTTCCTTCAGGGGAAACAGGAGGGTGACTTTTCCTGTTTCCTTCCAAGTAAGCGAATCGGGTTTGTCCCTGAGGCTGGTGAACGGAGGTGACAGGTGTCAGGGCCGGGTGGAGGTCCTGTACTGAGGCTCCTGGGGCACCATGTGTGATGACAGCTGGGACACCAATGACGCCAACGTGGTTGCAGCCAGCTGGGCTGTGGCTGGGCCATTTCAGCCCCAGGAAGTGCCCGGTTCGGTCAGCGCTCAGGGCCCGTTGTCCTGGACGACGTGGGCTGTTCAGGGCATGAGACCTACCTGTGGAGCTGCTCCCACAACCCCTGAAACACACACAACTGCGGACACAGCGAGGACGCCAGTGTCATCTGCTGATGTGGGTCTCAATAAGCTGGGTGTGCTTCTCTGGAGGTGCTTCTTGCTCACATTCTGATCCCCTCGAGAAGCACTCTCTACATTTCCCTTTTCCTTGAAATCCTTCGAGTGCTTTGCTTATTTAGAATATTAGGTTTTGTCTGGCCTCTGGGTATGTAGATGGGAATTAGAACAAAAACAGAAACCGAAAGTGTCGTTTCGCTCCATGCCCCAGTGTAAACCAGAGGCAAAGGAGTGCAGGTCTGCCAGGAGGTCTCTGAGCAGAGGGCATGGGCTGGGGCTGCCAGGGGCCCCAGTTCTGCCTCCTCTGTCCTGGACCGAGGCCCCGGCAAGGAACTGGGAAGCACGGTCTGTGCACCAGGATTGCTGTGAGCAAGGCAGTGGCCCCTGTGTGACCTGCCAGGCACCGCCTTGTCACCCCCTAAGGTCGAGCCTGACAGATCACACACGGGACGTGACCTGGAGCTGGAACCCTGTCTCTGCCTCAGTGGATGTATAAAAAATGTGAGGCTGACGATTGGATCCGGGTCCACTCTGTCATCAAGATATAGAGTCCATTACCTTGATATTGGAAATAATAGATCATAGTCTGCTGGAACTTCTCAGGAGGAGCCTCCTGGGAGGGCTGAGGATGGCAGAGGGTGCCCCATCCACCCCTGGCAGAGCAGATGCACGGACTGACACCTCAGCGGCTCTGCAACTTAGCATCACCCCTTTGCCCACGTGAAGCCCCTTCTGTGCATTGTTTCTGACCTGCGTTCTCTGTCCCCCAGCTACCCAGATGCTGTCCACGGCTATGCCAGGTGAGTCCTGCTGGCTCTTGACTCCGGGAAGTCCCTCCCCCACAGTCACCCTCAGAGCCCTCATCCAGTAGCCCCAGGTGGCGACTGTGGAGGTTTTCCACCTCTCAGTACCAGCCCTGGTCACTCTGGACCACAAAGACAGGTACAAATGAGCCATAACACAGGCATCCTCTGGACTGGCTCAGTGATTTCAGATCTTTGTGGCTACACAGTGTCTCGCCAGAGCTTTGGGTAAGAGAGTGGGGTGTCACTGTGGTCATTTCCTTTTGAACATATTCTCTGGACGAAGAGCTATGTGTATGGAGAGGAGAGAGCTTTTCCCTGTCCTCCACCCCAGATGGAGACTAGGCGATGCTCTTACCAAGAAATACCCAGTCAGCAGGACATGCTGATGGCTCTGTGGGCTCTGCCGCCTCCTTAGATGAGTGTGTACTTTTGATGACACGATCTGGGCTCACAGCAAACTCCCAGAAAAGGCTTCTTGTCCCCAGATGGTAGAGCCCCTGAGACCCCACTGTCCTGTTCCCGGTCATAGGTACCAGACCAGCCTTGATTCTCCCGACCTTCTTTGTAATCCTGCTCTGTTTCCCCTACAGATTGGTGGAATCCGACAACTGCCTATGGTAAGTGTCTCTCAGGTCGTGCTAGAGTCCCAGCAGCCACACTCCATTCCACAGACATGGGTGCGGTTCCTGCCTCTTGGGTCCAGGTGCTGAGGTCACCACCGCATCTACTCTGGACACTTGCCTTCACTTTCCGGAGTTATACCTCAGCTTTACCTACATGTTGTGCCATATGTTACTCACAATGCTTTTGTTTGCAAGTATTACGATGGCCACTCACACTCTCTTAATTGGGGCTGATGCCACAGCCTACATATAGAGGGTATTGAGCCGTAGGGCAAATGTCAGGTACACCTGGATCCAGAAGTCCCAATACTCTTTGTCCCCACGCACTTTTCTGACCTCTGCTTGGTTTTGTTTAAGAGCTTCAGTGTCAGGTTCCTTCCTGCCCGGGGGCACTTGTCAGCCACAAGTCTCCTGCCACAGGAGAACAGAGTCTTGTTCTCCATGTTGAGCAGAGAGTCCTGCAGGGATTGTGAAGAGCCTGCTGGTAATAGGTGCCTTCTCCCCAGTCATCTCCAAGTCCTCCAGTGATATCCAACAATTCCTAGCTTGTTTCAGGGTTCAAGCTTTAAAAAAAAGAAGATTCAAGCTAGACTTTGTGTGTGAAAGTACCTGAATACGTACTGAGTGGAAAAGTGTTCCGAATAAACTTGGGCTGACGGAGTGGGTTCCCACGTGGGGTGCATGGCCGAACTCAGCACCTAGGTGGGAACTAGGAAGCTGTGTCAGCGGTCTTCTGTGGCAGAGGCTCATTCTACCCCAGAGGTCTGGGATGTAGGTTGCCCACTCAGGCTGTGGGCTTCCCCTCCTCCCACCCGCATCCTGAGACAGGATTCAGTCTCTGAATTGCTGAATGTGGGGATGCCATCAGAGAACCTGCAGAGCGAGTCCCCAGTCCATAGTCCAGGATCCATCACACAGCCATCGGAGACAGAGAGTGATGCACAGGCTCAGTCACATCCGTATGCACTCACTACCTAGACCTCAGCAGCCTTTCCCTGGAAGAATTCTGAATCTCAGTCCTCAGTGCCTTTTCCTTCAGGGGAAACAGGAGGGTGACTTTTCCTGTCTCCTTCCAGGAACCGAATCGGGTTTGGCCCTGAGGTTGGTGAACGGAGAAGACAGGTGTCAGGGCCGAGTGGAGGTCCTGTACCGAGGCTCCTGGGGCACCGTGTGTGACGACAGCTGGGATACCAATGACGCCAACGTGGTCTGCAGGCAGCTGGGCTGTGGCTGGGCCATTTCAGCCCCAGGAAGTGCCCGGTTCGGTCAGGGCTCAGGGCCCATTGTCCTGGACGAAGTGGGCTGCTCAGGGCATGAAACCTACCTGTGGAGCTGCTCCCACAACCCCTGGAACACACACAACTGCGGACACCACGAGGACGCCAGCGTCATCTGCTCAGGTGGGTCTCAATAAGCTGGGTGTGCTTCTCTGGAGGCCCTTCTTGCTCACATTCTGATCCCCTCGAGAAGCACTCTACATTTCCCTTTTCCTTGAAATCCTGCGAGTGCTTTGCTTATTTAGTACATTAGGTTTTGTCTGGCCTCTGGGTATGTAGATGGGAATGAGAACAAAAACAGAAACTGAAAGTGACATTTCGCTCCATGCCCCAGTGTAAACCAGAGGCAAAAGAGTGCAGGTCTGCCAGGAGGTCTCTGAGCAGAGGGCATGGGCTGGGGCGGCCAGGGGCCCCAGTTCTGCCTCCTGTGTCCTGGACCGAGGCCCCGGCAAGGAACTGGGAAGCACGGTCTGTGCACCAGGATTGCTGTGAGCAAGGCAGTGGCCCCTGTGTGACCTGCCAGGCACCGCCTTGTCACCCCCTAAGGTCGAGCCTGACAGATCACACACGGGACGTGACCTGGAGCTGGAGCCCTGTCTCACTGCCTCAGTGGATCCATAAAAGCTGTGAGGCTGATGATTGTCTCTGGGTCCACTCTGTCATCAAGACACAGAATCAATCACCTTGACTTTGGAAATAATAGATGCTGGTCTGCCGGGACCTCTCAGGAGGAGCATTGGAGGGTTGAGGATGGCAGAGGCCCTGCCCTCCATGGCAGAGCATGGTGCACGGATTGACCCCTCACCTGGTCTGCATCTTAGCATCACCCCTTTGCCCCCGTGGAGCCCATTCTACACAATGTGTCTGACCTGCCTTCTTTCTCCCCCAGCTGCCCAGACCCAGTCCACGGTTGTGGCAGGTGAGTGTTGCTGCCTCTTA
Organism: Capra hircus; assembly: GCF_001704415.2. Lineage (NCBI taxonomy): Eukaryota > Metazoa > Chordata > Mammalia > Artiodactyla > Bovidae > Capra > Capra hircus. The sequence continues at coordinate 9,562,809 of NC_030833.1, read as the reverse complement.
ACTCTGGGATGTCCCCTCCCCCCAGTAACGTCCTGGGCCCCCAACCAGTAGCCCCAGGAGGGGACTGTGGCGGTTTTTCATCTCTCAGTACCTGCCCTGGTCACTCTGGACCACAAGACAGTCCAAATGAGCCAAACAGAGGCATCCTCTGGACTGGCTCAGTGATTTCAGGACTTTGTGGCTACACAGTGTCTCGCCAGAGCTTTGGGTGACAGGGTGGTCTGTCCTGGGGTCATTTCTGCTTGAATGTATTCTCTGGACCAAGAGCTATGTGTATGGAAAAGACAGAGCTCTTTCCTGTCCTCCACCCCAGATGGAGACTAGGTGATGCTCTTAGAAGTACCCAGTTAGCAGGCATGCTGATGGCTCTGTGGGCTGTGCTGCCTCCTTAGATGAGTGTGTACCTTTGATGACACGATCTGAGCTCAGAGCAAACTCTCAGAAAAGTCTTCTCTTCCGGTGAAGGTGGAGCCCCTCAGATCCCACTGTCCTGTTCCTGGTCATAGGAACAGGACCAACCTTGATTCTACTGGCGTTCTTTGTAATCTTGCTCTGTCTCCCCTCCTGACTGGTGGGATCCGACAGCTGACTATGGGGAGCATCACTTGATGCTGCCGCACTATCAGGGTTCAATGTCTAAATCTTGGCTTAAAGCTCTGTGTTCACCACCTCATTCAATGTCAGGGATTCCGTCTACTCATCTGAACTGTGAATAACCACGACCTATCCGATAGAGAATGTATTCATTAGGCTGTTTCAGTTTCCATGTGGCAGAATTTCAACTGACACTCAAGCTGGGCTAGGACCTAGTAACTTTCATGTCCAAGACATGTAGTCACAGTTCTGTCTTCAGGTAGAGCTGGGTCCAGAGGTTCCAGGACTACCTGTCTTAACCACTGTTTATACCTCTGATTTTTATGTGTTTGTGCTTCATTCTAAGTTTACTTCCTGTCATGGGGACAGGGGTCAGCTCCAAGTCTACATCCCATCAAAGAGAAAGATGCTCTTTGTTCTAGACCTTCAGCTGACAAGTCCTAGAGAGACTGTCAGACTCAGGTTTTGCCTCCTGAGTCTGGGACCGTGGCCCATCTGAGGAGCCTGGAAGCAGGGTTTAGGTACCAGGTTTGCTGTGAACAGGGCAGTGGCCCCTGTGTGACCTGCCAGGCACCAGCTTGTCACTGGCTAAGGTCGAGCCTGATAGATCACACACGGGACTTGACCTGGAGCTGGAGCCCTGTGTCTGCCTCAGTGGATGTGTAAAAGCTGTGAGGCTGACGATTGGCTCCGGGTCGACTCTGTCATCAAGACATAGAGTCCATTACCTTGATATTGGAAATAATAGATCATAGTCTGCTGGAACTTCTCAGGAGGAGCCTCTTGGGAGGGTTGAGGATGGCAGAGGGTGCCCCATCCACTCCTGGCAGAGCAGATGCATGGACTGACACCTCAGCGGCTCTGCAACTTAGCATCACCCCTTTGCCCACGTGAAGCCCCTTCTGTGCACTGTTTCTGACCTGCGTTCTCTGTCCCCCAGCTACCCAGATGCTGTCCACGGCTGTGCCAGGTGAGTCCTGCTGGCTCTTGACTCCGAGATGTCCCCTCCCCCACAGTCACCCCCAGAGCCCCCATCCAGTAGCCCCTGGAGGCGACTGTGGAGGTTTTCCACCTGTCAGTACCTGCCTTGGTCACTCTGGACCACAGAGACAGTTCCAGATGAGCCATAACACAGGCATCCTCTGGACTGGCTCAGTGATTTCAGATCTTTGTGGCTACACAGTGTCTCCCCAGAGCTTTGGGTGACAGGGTGGGGTGTCACTGGGGTCATTTCTGTTTGAACATATTCTCTGGACCAAGAGTTATGTGTATGGAGAAGAGAGAGCTTTTCCGTGTCCTCCACCCCAGATGGAGACTAGGCGATGCTCTTACCAAGAAATACCCAGTCAGCAGGACATGCTGATGGCTCTGTGGGCTCTGCTGCCTCCTTAGATGAGTGTGTACTTTTGATGACACGATCTGGGCTCACAGCAAACTCCCAGAAAAGGCTTCTTGTCCCCAGATGGTAGAGCCCCTGAGACCCCACTGTCCTGTTCCCGGTCATAGGTACCAGACCAGCCTTGATTCTCCCGACCTTCTTTATAATCCTGCTCTGTTTCCCTACAGATTGGTGGAATCCGACAACTGCCTATAGTAAGTGTCTCTCAGGTCGTGCTAGAGTCCCAGCAGCCACACTCCAGTCCACAGACATGGGTGCAGTTCCTGCCTCTTGCGACCAGGTGCTGAGGTCACCACCGCATCTACTCTGTACACTTGCCTTCACTTTCCGGAGTTATACATCAGCTTTCCCTACATGTTGTGCCATATGTTAGTCACAATGCTTTTGTTTGCAAGTATTAGGATGGCCACTCACACTCTCTTAATTGGGGCTGATGCCACAGCCTACATATAGAGGGTATTGAGCCGTAGGGTAAATGTCAGGTACACCTGGATCCAGAAGTTCCAATACTCTATGTTCCCACGCACTTTTCTGACCTCTGCTTGGTTTTGTTTAAGAGCTTCAGTGTCAGGTTGCTTCCTGCCCGGGGGCACTTGTCAGCCACAAGTCTCCTGCCACAGGAGGAAAGAGTCTTGTTCTCCATGTTGAGCAGAAAGTCCGGGAGGGATTGTGAAGAGCCTGGTGGTAATAGGTGCCTTCTCCCCAGTCATCTCCAAGTCCTCCAGTGATATTCAACAATTCCAAGGTTGTTTCAGGGTTCAAGCTTTAAAAAAAAGAAGATTCAAGCTAGACTTTGTGTGTGAAAGTACCTGTATATGTACTGAGTGGAAAAGTGTTCCGAATAAACTTGGGCTGACGGAGTGGGTTCCCATGTGGGGTGCATGGCCGAACTCAGCACCTTGGTGGGAACTAGGAAGCTGTGTCAGCGGTCTTCTGTGACAGAGACTCATTCTACCCCAGAGGTATGGGATGTAGGTTGCCCACTTAGACTGTGGGCTTCCCTCCTCCCACCCACATCCTGAGACAGGATTCACTCTCTGAATTGCTGTGTGGGGATGCCATCAGAGAACCTGCAGAGCGAGCCCACAGTCCACAGTCCAGGATCCATCACACAGCCATCGGAGATAGAGAGTGATGCACACGCTCAGTCACATCCGTATGCACTCGCTACCTAGACCTCAGCAGCCTTTCCCTGGAAGAATTCTGAATCTCAGTCCTCAGTGCCTTTCCCTTCAGAGGAAACAGGAGGGTGACTTTTCCTGTCTCCTTCCAGGAACTGAATCGGGTTTGTCCCTGAGGCTGGTGAACGGAGGTGACAGGTGTCAGGGCCGGGTGGAGGTCCTGTACCGAGGCTCCTGGGGCACCGTGTGTGATGACTACTGGGACGTGAATGATGCCAACGTGGTCTGCAGGCAGCTGGGCTGTGGCTGGGCCATTTCAGCCCCAGGAAGTGCCCGGTTCGGTCAGGGCTCAGGGCCTATTGTCCTGGATGACGTGGGCTGCTCAGGGTATGAGACCTACCTGTGGAGCTGCTCCCACAACCCCTGGAACACACACAACTGCGGACACCACGAGGACGCCAGCGTCATCTGCTCAGGTGGGTCTCAATAAGCTGGGTGTGCTTCTCTGGAGGTGCTTCTTGCTCACATTCTGATCCCCTCGAGAAGCACTCTCTACATTTCCCTTTTCCTTGAAATCCTGTGAGTGCTTTGCTTATTTAGTGTATCAACTTTTGCCTGACTCTGGGTATGTAGATGGGAATTAGAACAAAAACAGAAACCGAAAGTGACATTTCCATGCCCCAGTGTAAACCAGAGGCAAAAGAGTGCAGGTCTGCCAGGAGGTCTCTGAGCAGAGGGCATGGGCTGGGGCGGCCAGTGGCCCCAGTTCTGCCTCCTGAGTCCTGGACCGAGGCCCCAGCAAGGAACTGGGAAGCACAGTCTGTGCACCAGGATTGCTGTGAGCAAGGCAGTGGCCCCTGTGTGACCTGCCAGGCACCGCCTTGTCACCCCCTAAGGTCGAGCCTGACAGATCACACACGGGACGTGACCTGGAGCTGGAGCCCTGTCTCACTGCCTCAGTGGATCCATAAAAGCTGTGAGGCTGACGATTGTCTCCGGGTCCACTCTGTCATCAAGACACAGAATCAATCACCTTGACTTTGGAAATAATAGATGCTGGTCTGCCGGGACCTCTCAGGAGGAGCATTGGAGGGTTGAGGATGGCAGAGGCCCTGCCCTCTATGGCTGAGCAGGTGCACGGAAGGACCCCTCATCTGGTCTGCATCTTAGCATCACCCCTTTGCCGGCGTGGAGCCCATTCTGTACAATGTGTCTGACCTGCCTTCTTTCTCCCCCAGCTGCCCAGACCCAGTCCACGGTTGTGCCAGGTGAGTCTTGCTGCCTCTTAACTCTGGGATGTCCCCTCCCCCCAGTAACATCCTGGGCCCCCAACCAGTAGCCCCAGGAGGGGACTGTGGAGGTTTTCCACCTCTCAATACCTGCCCTGGTCACTCTGGACCACAAAGACAATTCCGGATGAGCCGTAACACAGGCATCCTCTGGACTGGCTCAGTGATTTCAGGATTTCGTGGCTACACAGTGTCTCGGCAGAGCTTTGGGTGACAGGGTGGTCTGTCCTGGGGTCATTTCTGCTTGATCATATTCTCTGGACCAAGAGCTATGTGTATGGAGAGGAGAGAGTTTTTTCCTGTCCTCCACCCCAGATGGAGACTAGGTGATGCTCTTAGAAGTACCCAGTCAGCAGGGCATGCTGATGGCTCTCTGGGCTGTGCCGCCTCCTTAGATGAGTGTGTACTTTTGATGACACGATCTGGGCTCACAGCAAACTCTCAGAAAAGGCTTCTCTTCCGCAGAAGGTGGAGCCCCTCAGATCCCACTGTCCTGTTCCCGGTCACAGGAACGTGACCAACCTTGATTCTACCGGCCTTCTTTGTAATCGTGCTCTATCTCCCCTCCTGACTGGTGGGATCCAACAGCTGACTATGGGGAGCATCACTTGATGCTGCCGCACTATCAGGGTTCAATGTCTAAATCTTGGCTTGAAGCTCTGTGTTCACCACCTCATTCAATGTCAGGGATTCCGTCTACTTATCTGAACTGTGAATAACCACGACCTATCCATTAGACAATGTATTCGTTAGGCTGTTTCAGTTTCCATGTGGCAGAATTTCAACTGACACTCAAGCTGGGCTAGGACCTAGTAACTTTCATGTCCAAGACATGTAGTCATAGTTCTGTCTTCAGGTAGAGCTGGGTCCAGAGGTTCCAGGACTACCTGTCTTAACCACTGTTTATACCCCTGATTTTTATGTTTGGGCTTCATTCTAACTTTACTTCCTGTCATGGGGGCAAGGATCAGCTCCAAGTCTCCATCCCAACGGGGAGAAAGATGCTCTTTGTTCTAGACCTTCAGCTGACAAGTTCTGGAGAGACTGGCAGGCTCAGGTTCTGCCTCCTGAGTCCTGGACCGTGGCACGACCATGGGGCGTAGAAGCACGGTCTAGGTACCAGGTCTGCTGTGAGCAGGGCAGTTGCTCCTGTGTGACCTGCCAGGCACCAGCTTGTCACTGGCTAAGGTCGAGCCTGACAGATCACACACGGGACTTGACCTGGAGCTGGAGCCCTGTCTCTGCCTCAGTGGATGTGTAGAAGCTGTGAGGCTGACGATTGGCTCCAGGTACACTCTGTCATCAAGACATAGAGTCCATTACCTTGATATTGGAAATAATAGATCATAGTCTGCTGGAACTTCTCAGGAGGAGCCTCTTGGGAGGGTTGAGGATGGCAGAGGGTGCCCCATCCACTCCTGGCAGAGCAGATGCATGGACTGACACCTCAGCGGCTCTGCAACTTAGCATCACCCCTTTGCCCACGTGAAGCCCCTTCTGTGCACTGTTTCTGACCTGCGTTCTCTGTCCCCCAGCTACCCAGATGCTGTCCACGGCTGCGCCAGGTGAGTCCTGCTGGCTCTTGACTCCGGGATATCCCCTCCCCCACAGTCATCCCCAGAGCCGCCATCCAGTAGCCCCTGGAGGCGACTGTGGAGGTTTTCCATCTCTCAGTACCTGCCCTGGTCACTCTGGACCACAGAGACAGTTCCAGATGAGCCATAACACAGGCATCCTCTGGACTGGCTCAGTGATTTCAGATCTTTGTGGCTACACAGTGTCTCCCCAGAGCTTTGGGTGACAGGGTGGGGTGTCACTGGGGTCATTTCTGTTTGAACATATTCTCTGGACCAAGAGTTATGTGTATGGAGAAGAGAGAGCTTTTCCGTGTCCTCCACCCCAGATGGAGACTAGGCGATGCTCTTACCAAGAAATACCCAGTCAGCAGGACATGCTGATGGCTCTGTGGGCTCTGCTGCCTCCTTAGATGAGTGTGTACTTTTGATGACACGATCTGGGCTCACAGCAAACTCCCAGAAAAGGCTTCTTGTCCCCAGATGGTAGAGCCCCTGAGACCCCACTGTCCTGTTCCCGGTCATAGGTACCAGACCAGCCTTGATTCTCCCGACCTTCTTTATAATCCTGCTCTGTTTCCCCTACAGATTGGTGGAATCCGACAACTGCCTATGGTAAGTGTCTCTCAGGTCGTGCTAAAGTCCTAGCAGCCACACTCCAGTCCACAGACACGGGTGCGGTTCCTGCCTTTGGGTCCAGGTGCTGAGGTCACCACCGCATCTACTCTGGACACTTGCCTTCACTTTCCAGAGTTGTACCTCAGCTTTACCTACATGTTGTGCCATATGTTACTCACAATGCTTTTGTTTGCAAGTATTAGGATGGCCACTCACACTCTCTTAATTGGGGCTGATGCCACGGCCTACATATCGAGGGTATTGAGCCGTAGGGCAAATGTCAGGTACACCTGGATCCAGAGTCCCAATACTCTATGTTCCCACGCACTTTTCTGACCTCTGCTTGGTTTTGTTTATGAGCTTCAGTGTCAGGTTGCTTGCTGCCCGGGGGCACTTGTCAGCCACAAGTCTCCTGCCACAGGAGGAAAGAGTCTTGTTCTCCATGTTGAGCAGAAAGTCCGGGAGGGATTGTGAAGAGCCTGGTGGTAATAGGTGCCTTCTCCCCAGTCATCTCCAAGTCCTCCAGTGATATCCTACAATTCCAATTTTGTTTCAGGGTTCAAGCTTAAAATAAAAGAAGATTCAAGCTAGACTTTGTGTGTGAAAGTACCTGAATACGTACTGAGTGGAAAAGTGTTCCGAATAACCTTGGGCTGACGGAGTGGGTTCCCATGTGGGGTGCATGGCGAACTCAGCACCTTGTTGGGGACTAGGAAGCTGTGTCAGCGGTCTTCTGTGGCAGAGGCTCATTCTACCCCAGAGGTCTGGGATGTAGGTTGCCCACTTAGACTGTGGGCTTCCCTCCTCCCACCCGCATCCTGAGACAGGATTCACTCTCTGAATTGCTGTGTGGGGATGCCTTCAGAGAACCTGCAGAGCGAGTCCACAGTCCACAGTCCAGGATCCATCACACAGCCATCGGAGATAGAGAGTGATGCACACGCTCAGTCACATCCGTATGCACTCACTACCTAGACCTCAGCAGCCTTTCCCTGGAAGAATTCTGAATCTCAGTCCTCAGTGCCTTTTCCTTCAGGGGAAACAGGAGGGTGACTTTTCCTGTCTCCTTCCAGGAACCGAATCGGGTTTGGCCCTGAGGTTGGTGAACGGAGAAGACAGGTGTCAGGGCCGAGTGGAGGTCCTGTACCGAGGCTCCTGGGGCACCGTGTGTGACGACAGCTGGGACATGAATGATGCCAACGTGGTCTGCAGGCAGCTGGGCTGTGGCTGGGCCATTTCAGCCCCAGGAAGTGCCCGGTTCGGTCAGGGCTCTGGGCCCATTGTCCTGGACGACATGGGCTGCTCAGGGCATGAGACCTACCTGTGGAGCTGCCCCCACAACCCCTGGAACACACACAACTGCGGACACCACGAGGACGCCAGCGTCATCTGCTCAGGTGGGTCTCAATAAGCTGGGTGTGCTTCTCTGGAGGTGCTTCTTGCTCACATTCTGATCCCCTCGAGAAGCACTCTCTACATTTCCCTTTTCCTTGAAATCCTGCGAGTGCTTTGCTTATTTAGTACATTAGGTTTTGTCTGGCCTCTGGGTATGTAGATGGGAATTAGAACAAAAACAGAAACCGAAAGTGACATTTCGCTCCATGCCCCAGTGTAAACCAGAGGCAAAAGAGTGCAGGTCTGCCAGGAGGTCTCTGAGCAGAGGGCATGGGCTGGGGCGGCCAGTGGCCCCAGTTCTGCCTCTTGAGTCCTGGACCGAGGCCCCAGCAAGGAACTGGGAAGCACGGTCTGTGCACCAGGAATGCTGTGAGCAAGGCAGTGGCCCCTGTGTGACCTGCCAGGCACCGCCTTGTCACCCCCTAAGGTCGAGCCTGACAGATCACACACGGGACGTGACCTGGAGCTGGAGCCCTGTCTCACTGCCTCAGTGGATCCATAAAAGCTGTGAGGCTGATGATTGTCTCTGGGTCCACTCTGTCATCAAGACACAGAATCAATCACCTTGACTTTGGAAATAATAGATGCTGGTCTGCCGGGACCTCTCAGGAGGAGCATGGAGGGTTGAGGATGGCAGAGGCCCTGCCCTCCATGGCAGAGCAGGTGCACCGATTGACCCCTCCCCTGGTCTGCATCTTAGCATCACCCCTGTGCCCCCGTGGAGCCCATTCTGCACAATGTGTCTGACCTGCCTTCTTTCTCCCCCAGCTGCCCAGACCCAGTCCACGGTTGTGCCAGGTGAGTCTTGCTGCCTCTTCACTCTAGGTTGTCCCCTCCCCCCAGTAACGTCCTGGGCCCCCAACCAGTAGCCCCAGGAGGGGACTGTGGAGGTTTTCCACCTCTCAGTACCTGCCCTGGTCACTCTGGACCACAAAGACAGTCCAGATGAGCCAAACAGAGGCATCCTCTGAACTGGCTCAGTGATTTCAGGACTTTGTGGCTACACAGTGTCTCGCCAGAGCTTTGGGTGACAGGGTGGTCTGTCCTGGGGTCATTTCTGCTTGAACGTATTCTCTGGACCAAGAGCTATGTGTATGGAAAAGACAGAGCTCTTTCCTGTCCTCCACCCCAGATGGAGACTAGGTGAATGCTCTTAGAAGTACCCAGTTAGCAGGCATGCTGATGGCTCTGTGGGCTGTGCTGCCTCCTTAGATGAGTGTGTACCTTTGATGACACAATCTGACTCAGAGCAAACTCTCAGAAAAGTCTTCTCTTCCGGTGAAGGTGGAGCCCCTCAGATCCCACTGTCCTGTTCCCGGTCACAAGAACGAGACCAACCTTGATTCTACCGGCCTTCTTTGTAATCGTGCTCCGTCTCCCCTCCTGACTGGTGGGATCCGACAGCTGACTATGGGGAGCATCACTTGATGCTGCCGCACCATCAGGGTTCAATGTCTAAATCTTGGCTTGAATCTCTGTGTTCACCACCTCATTCAATGTCAGGGATTCCGTCTACTCATCTGAACTGTGAATAACCATGACCTATCCGATAGAGAATGTATTCATTAGGCTGTTTCAGTTTCCATGTGGCAGGATTTCAACTGACACTCAAGCTAGGCTAGGACCTAGTAACTTTCATGTCCAAGACATGTAGTCATAGTTCTGTCTTCAGGTAGAACTGGGTCCAGAGGTTCCAGGACTACCTGTCTTAACCACAGTTTATACCTCTGATTTTTATGTGTTTGTGCTTCATTCTAAGTTTACTTCCTGTCATGGGGACAGGGGTCAGCTCCAAGTGTACATCCCATCAAAGAGAAAGATTCTTTTGTTCTAGACCTTCAGCTGACAAGTCCTAGAGAGACTGTCAGACTCAGGTTCTGCCTCCTGAGTCCGGGACCGTGGCCCATCCGAGGAGCCTGGAAGCAGGGTTTAGGTACCAGGTTTGCTGTGAACAGGGCAGTGGCCCCTGTGTGACCTGCCAGGCACCAGCTTGTCACTGGCTAAGGTCGAGCCTGACAGATCACACACGGGACTTGACCTGGAGCTGGAGCCCTGTCTCTGCCTCAGTGGATGTGTAGAAGCTGTGAGGCTGACGACTGGCTCCGGGTCGACTCTGTCATCAAGACATAGAGTCCATTACCTTGATATTGGAAATAATAGATCATAGTCTGCTGGAACTTCTCAGGAGGAGCCTCTTGGGAGGGCTGAGGATGGCAGAGGGTGCCCCATCCACCCCTGGAAGAGCAGATGCACGGACTGACACCTCAGCGGCTCTGCAACTTAGCATCACCCCTTTGCCCACGTGAAGCCCCTTCTATGCACTGTTTCTGACCTGCGTTCTCTGTCCCCCAGCTACCCAGACCCAGGCCACGGCTGTGCCAGGTGAGTCCTGCTGGCTCTTGACTCCGGGATGTCCCCTCCCCCACAGTCACCCCAAGAGCCCTCATCCAGTAGCCCCAGGTGGCGACTGTGGAGGTTTTCCATCTCTCAGTACCAGCCCTGGTCACTCTGGACCACAAAGACAGGTCCAAATGAACCATAACACAGGCATCCTCTGGACTGGCTCAGTGATTTCAGGACTTTGTGGCTACACAGTGTCTCGCCAGAGCTTTGGGTGACAGAGTGGGGTGTCACTGTGGTCATTTCCTTTTGAACATATTCTCTGGACCAAGAGCTATGTGCACGGAGAGGACAGAGCTTTTTCCTGTCCTCCACCCCAGATGGAGACTAGGTGATGCTCTTAGAAGTACCCAGTCAGCAGGGCATGCTGATGGCTCTCTGGGCTGTGCTGCCTCCTTAGATGAGTGTGTACCTTTGATGACACAATCTGGGCTCACAGCAAACTCTCAGAAAAGGCTTCTCTTCCACAGAAGGTGGAGCCCCTCAGATCCCACTGTCTTGTTCCCGGTCACAGGAACGTGACCAACCTTGATTCTACCGGCCTTCTTTGTAATCGTGCTCTCTCTCCCCTCCTGACTGGTGGGATCTGACAGCTGACTATGGGGAGCATCACTTGATGCTGCCGCACCATCAGGGTTCAATGTCTAAATCTTGGCTTGAAGCTCTGTGTTCACCACCTCATTCAATGACAGGGATTCCGACTACTCATCTGAACTGTGAATAACCACGACCTATCCGATAGAGAATGTATTCATTAGGCTGTTTCAGTTTCCATGTGGCAGAATTTCAACTGACACTCAAGCTGGGCTAGGACCTAGTAACTTTCATGTCCAAGACATGTAGTCATAGTTCTGTCTTCAGGTAGAGCTGGGTCCAGAGGTTCCAGGACTACCTGTCTCAGCCACTGTTTATACCCCTGATTTTTATGTTTGGGCTTCATTCTAACTTTACTTCCTGTCATGGGGGCAAGGATCAGCTCCAAGTCTCCATCCCAATGGGGAGAAAGATGCTCTTTGTTCTAGACCTTCAGCTGACAAGTTCTGGAGAGACTGGCAGGCTCAGGTTCTGCCTCCTGAGTCCTGGACTGTGGCACGTCCAAGGGGCGTAGAAGCACGGTCTAGGTACCAGGTCTGCTGTGAACAGGGCAGTGGCCCCTGTGTGACCTGCCAGGCACCAGCTTGTCACTGGCTAAGGTCGAGCCTGACAGATCACACACGGGACTTGACCTGGAGCTGGAGCCCTGTGTCTGCCTCAGTGGATGTGTAAAAGCTGTGAGGCTGACGATTGGCTCCGGGTCGACTCTGTCATCAAGACATAGAGTCCATTACCTTGATATTGGAAATAATAGATCATAGTCTGCTGGAACTTCTCAGGAGGAGCCTCCTGGGAGGGCTGAGGATGGCAGAGGGTGCCCCATCCACGCCTGGCAGAGCAGATGCATGGACTGACACCTCAGCGGCTCTGCAACTTAGCATCACCCCTTTGCCCACGTGAAGCCCCTTCTGTGCACTATTTCTGACCTGCGTTCTCTGTCCCCCAGCTACCCAGATGCTGTCCACGGCTGTGCCAGGTGAGTCCTGCTGGCTCTTGACTCCGGGATGTCCCCTCCCCCACAGTCACCCCCAGAGCCCCCATCCAGTAGCCCCTGGAGGCGACTGTGGAGGTTTTCCACCTCTCTGTACCTGCCCTGGTCACTCTGGACCACAGAGACAGTTCCAGATGAGTCATAACACAGGCATCCTGTGGACTGGCTCAGTGATTTCAGATCTTTGTGGCTACACAGTGTTTCCCCAGAGCTTTGGGTGACAGGGTGGGGTGTCACTGGGGTCATTTCTGTTTGAACATATTCTCTGGACCAAGAGTTATGTGTATGGAGAGGACAGAGCTTTTCCGTGTCCTCCACCCCAGATGGAGACTAGGCGATGCTCTTACCAAGAAATACCCAGTCAGCAGGACATGCTGATGGCTCTGTGGGCTCTGCCGCCTCCTTAGATGAGTGTGTGCTTTTGATGACAGGACCTGGGCTCACAGCAAACTCCCAGAAAAGGCTTCTTCTCCCCAGATGGTGGAGCCCCTGAGACCACACTGTCCTGTTCCCGGTCATAGGTACCAGACCAGCCTTGATTCTCCCGACCTTCTTTGTAATCCTGCTCTGTTTCCCCTACAGATTGGTGGAATCCGACAACTGCCTATGGTAAGTGTCTCTCAGGTCGTGCTAAAGTCCCAGCAGCCACTCTCCAGTCCACAGACACGGGTGCCATTCCTGCCTCTTGGGTCCAGGTGCTGAGGTCACCACCGCATCTACTCTGGACGGTTGCCTTCACTTTCCAGAGTTATACCTCAGCTTTCCCTACATGTTGTGCCATATGTTACTCACAATGCTTTTGTTTGCAAGTATTAGAATGGCCACTCCCACCCTCTTAAATGGGGCTGGTGCCACGGTTACATCTCGAGGGTATTGAGCCGTAGGGGAAATGTCAGGTACACCTGGATCCAGAAGTTCCAATACTCTATGTTCCCACGCACTTTTTGACCTCTGCTTGGTTTGTTTATGAGCTTCAGTGTCAGGTTGCTTGCTGCCCGGGGGCACTTGTCAGCCACAAGTCTCCTGCCACAGGAGGACAGAGTCTTGTTCTCGATGTTGAGCAGAAAGTCCTGGAGGGATTGTGAAGAGCCTGGTGGTAATAGGTGCCTTCTCCCCAGTCATCTCCAAGTCCTGCAGTGATATCCTACAATTCCAAGGTTGCTTCAGGGTTCAAGCTAAAAAAAAAAGAAGATTCAAGCTAGACTTTGTGTGTGAAAGTACCTGTATATGTACTGAGAGAAAAAGTGTTCCGAATAACCTTGGGCTGACGGAGTGGGTTCCCACGTGGGGTGAATGGCCGAACTCGGCACCTTGGTGGGAACTGGGAAGCTGTGTCTGCGGTCTTCTGTGGCAGAGGCTCATTCTACCCCAGAGGTCTGGGATGTAGGTTGCCCACTCAGGCTGTGGGCTTCCCCTCCTCCCACCCGCATCCTGAGACAGGATTCAGTCTCTGAATTGCTGAATTTGGGGAGGGCATCAGAGAACCTGCGGAACGAGTGCACAGTCCACAGTCCAGGATCCATCACACAGCCATCGGAGATAGAGAGTGATGCACACGCTCAGTCACATCCGTATGCACTCGCTACCTAGACCTCAGCAGCCTTTCCCTGGAAGAATTCTGAATCTCAGTCCTCAGTGCCTTTTCCTTCAGGGGAAACAGGAGGGTGACTTTTCCTGTCTCCTTCCAGGAACCGAATCGGGTTTGGCCCTGAGGTTGGTGAACGGAGAAGACAGGTGTCAGGGCCGAGTGGAGGTCCTGTACCGAGGCTCCTGGGGCACCGTGTGTGACGACAGCTGGGACATGAATGATGCCAACGTGGTCTGCAGGCAGCTGGGCTGTGGCTGGGCCATTTCAGCCCCAAGAAGTGCCCGGTTCGGTCAGGGCTCAGGGCCCATTGTCCTGGACGACGTGGGCTGTTTAGGGCATGAGACCTACCTGTGGAGCTGCCCCCACAACCCCTGGAACACTCACAACTGCGGACACCACGAGGACGCCAGCGTCATCTGCTCAGGTGGGTCTCAATAAGCTGGGTGTGCTTCTCTGGAGGTGCTTCTTGCTCACATTCTGATCCCCTCGAGAAGCACTCTACATTTCCCTTTTCCTTGAAATCCTGCGAGTGCTTTGCTTATTTAGTACATTAGGTTTTGTCTGGCCTCTGGGTATGTAGATGGGAATGAGAACAAAAACAGAAACTGAAAGTGACATTTCACTCCATGCCCCAGTGTAAACCAGAGGCAAAAGAGTGCAGGTCTGCCAGGAGGTCTCTGAGCAGAGGGCATGGGCTGGGGCGGCCAGGGGCCCCAGTTCTGCCTCCTGTGTCCTGGACCGAGGCCCCGGCAAGGAACTGGGAAGCACGGTCTGTGCACCAGGATTGCTGTGAGCAAGGCAGTGGCCCCTGTGTGACCTGCCAGGCACCGCCTTGTCACCCCCTAAGGTCGAGCCTGACAGATCACACACGGGACGTGACCTGGAGCTGGAGCCCTGTCTCACTGCCTCAGTGGATCCATAAAAGCTGTGAGGCTGATGATTGTCTCTGGGTCCACTCTGTCATCAAGACACAGAATCAATCACCTTGACTTTGGAAATAATAGATGCTGGTCTGCCGGGACCTCTCAGGAGGAGCATTGGAGGGTTGAGGATGGCAGAGGCCCTGCCCTCCGTGGCAGAGCAGGTGCACCGATTGACCCCTCACCTGGTCTGCATCTTAGCATCACCCCTTTGCCCCCGTGGAGCCCATTCTGCACAATGTGTCTGACCTGCCTTCTTTCTCGCCCAGCTGCCCAGACCCAGTCCACGGTTGTGCCAGGTGAGTGTTGATGCCTCTTAACTCTGGGATGTCCCCTCCCCTCAGTAACGTCCTGGGCCCACAACCAGTAGCCCCAGGAGGGGACTGTGGAGGTTTTCCACCTCTCAGTACCTGCCCCGGTCACTCTGGACCACAAAGACTGTTCCAGATGAGCCATAACACAGGCATCTTCTGGACTGGCTCAGTGATTTCAGGACTTGTGGCTACACAGTGTCTCCCCAGAGCTTTAGGTGACAGGGAAGGGTGTACTGTGGTCATTTCATTTGAACATATTCTCTGGACCACGAGCTATGTGCACGGAGAGGACAGAGCTTTTTCCTGTCCTCCACCCCAGATGGAGACTAGGTGACGCTCTTAGAAGTACCCAGTCAGCAGGGCATGCTGATGGCTCTCTGGGCTGTGCTGCCTCCTTAGATGAGCGTGTACTTTTGATGACACGATCTGGGCTCACAGCAAACTCTCAGAAAAGGCTTCTTTTCCGCAGAAGGTGGAGCCCCTCAGATGCCACTGTCCTGTTCCCGGTCATAGGAACGAGACCAACCTTGATTCTACCGGCCTTCTTTGTAATCGTGCTCTGTCTCCCCTCCTGACTGGTGGGATCCGACAGCTGACTATGGGGAGCATCACTTGATGCTGCCGCACCATCAGGGTTCAATGTCTAAATCTTGGCTTAAAGCTCTGTGTTCACCACCTCATTCAATGTCAGGGATTACGTCTACTCATCTGAACTGTGAATAACCACGACCTATCCATTAGAAAATGTATTCGTTAGGCTGTTTCAGTTTCCATGTGGCAGAATTTCAACTGACACTCAAGCTGGGCTAGGACCTAGTAACTTTCATGTCCAAGACATGTAGTCATAGTTCTGTCTTTAGGTGGAGATGTGTCCAGAGGTTCCAGGACTACCTGTCTTAACCACTGTTTATACCCCTGATTTTTACGTTTGGGCTTCATTTTAACTTTACTTCCTGTCATGGGGGCAAGGATCAGCTCCAAGTCTCCATCCCAATGGGGAGAAAGATGCTCTTTGTTCTAGACCTTCAGCTGACAAGTTCTGGAGAGACTGGCAGGCTCAGGTTCTGCCTCCTGAGTCCTGGACTGTGGCACGTCCAAGGGGCGTAGAAGCACGGTCTAGGTACCAGGTCTGCTGTGAACAGGGCAGTGGCCCCTGTGTGACCTGCCAGGCACCAGCTTGTCACTGGCTAAGGTCGAGCCTGACAGATCACACACGGGACTTGACCTGGAGCTGGAGCCCTGTCTCTGCCTCAGTGGATGTGTAAAAGTTGTGAGGCTGACAATTGGCTCCGGGTCGACTCTGTCATCAAGACATAGAGTCCATTACCTTGATATTGGAAATAATAGATCATAGTCTGCTGGAACTTCTCAGGAGGAGCCTCTTGGGAGGGCTGAGGATGGCAGAGGGTGCCCCATCCACCCCTGGCAGAGCAGATGCACGGACTGACACCTCAGCTGCTCTGCAACTTAGCATCACCCCTTTGCCCACGTGAAGCCCCTTCTGTGCACTGTTTCTGACCTGCGTTCTCTGTCCCGCAGCTACCCAGATGCTGTCCACGGCTGTGCCAGGTGAGTCCTGCTGGCTCTTGACTCCGGGATGTCCCCTCCCCCACAGTCACCCCCAGAGCCCCCATCCAGTAGCCCCTGAAGGCGACTGTGGAGGTTTTCCACCTCTCAGTACCTGCCCTGGTCACTCTGGACCACAGAGACAGTTCCAGATGAGTCATAACACAGGCATCCTGTGGACTGGCTCAGTGATTTCAGATCTTTGTGGCTACACAGTGTCTCCCCAGAGCTTTGGGTGACAGGGTGGGGTGTCACTGGGGTCATTTCTGTTTGAACATATTCTCTGGACCAAGAGTTATGTGTATGGAGAGGACAGAGCTTTTCCGTGTCCTCCACCCCAGATGGAGACTAGGCGAAGCTCTTACCAAGAAATACCCAGTCAGCAGGACATGCTGATGGCTCTGTGGGCTCTGCCGCCTCCTTAGATGAGTGTGTACTTTTGATGACACGATCTGGGCTCACAGCAAGCTCCCAGAAAAGGCTTCTTGTCCCCAGAAGGTAGAGCCCCTGAGACCCCACTGTCCTATTCCCGGTCATAGGTACCAGACCAGCCTTGATTCTCCTGACCTTCTTTATAACCCTGCTCTGTTTCCCCTACAGATTGGTGGAATCCGACAACTGCCGATAGTAAGTGTCTCTCAGGTCGTGCTAAAGTCCCAGCAGCCACACTCCAGTCCACAGACACGGGTGCGGTTCCTGCCTCTTGGGTCCAGGTGCTGAGGTCACCACCGCATCTACTCTGGACACTTGCCTTCACTTTCCAGAGTTGTACCTCAGCTTTACCTACATGTTGTGCCATATGTTACTCACAATGCTTTTGTTTGCAAGTATTAGGATGGCCACTCACACTCTCTTAATTTGGGCTGGTGCCACGGCCTACATATCGAGGGTATTGAGCCGTAGGGCAAATGTCAGGTACACCTGGATCCAGAAGTTCTAATACTCTTTGTCCCCACACACTTTTTGACCTCTGCTTGGTTTGTTTATGAGGTTCAGTGTCAGGTTGCTTGCTGCCCGGGGGCACTTGTCAGCCACAAGACTCCTGCCACAGGAGGAAAGAGTCTTGTTCTTGATGTTGAGCAGAAAGTCCTGGAGGGATTGTGAAGAGCTGCTGGTAATAGGTGCCTTCTCCCCAGTCATCTCTACGACTTCCAGTAATATCCAACAATTCCAAGGTTGTTTCAGGTTTCAAGCTTAAAAAAAAAGAAGATTCAAGCTAGACTTTGTGTGTGAAAGTACCTGAATACGTACTGAGTGGAAAAGTGTTCCGAATAACCTTGGGCTGATGGAGTGGGTTCCCACGTGGGGTGAATGGCCGAACTCGGCACCTTGGTGGGAACTGGGAAGCTGTGTCTGCGGTCTTCTGTGGCAGAGGCTCATTCTACCCCAGAGGTCTGGGATGTAGGTTGCCCACTCAGGCTGTGGGCTTCCCCTCCTCCCACCCGCATCCTGAGACAGGATTCAGTCTCTGAATTGCTGAATGTGGGGAGGCCATCAGAGAACCTGCGGAACGAGTGCACAGTCCACAGTCCAGGATCCATCACACAGCCATCGGAGACAGAGAGTGATGCACACGCTCAGCCACGTCCGTATGCACTCACTACCTAGACCTCAGCAGCCCTTCCCTGGAAGAATTCTGAATCTCAGTCCTCAGTGCCTTTTCCTTCAGGGGAAACAGGAGGGTGACTTTTCCTGTCTCCTTCCAGGAACCGAATCGGGTTTGGCCCTGAGGCTGGTGAACGGAGGTGACAGGTGTCAAGGCCGGGTGGAGGTCCTGTACCAAGGCTCCTGGGGCACCGTGTGTGACGACAGCTGGGACATGAATGATGCCAACGTGGTCTGCAGGCAGCTGGGCTGTGGCTGGGCCATTTCAGCCCCAGGAAGTGCCCGGTTCGGTCAGGGCTCAGGGCCCATTGTCCTGGACGACGTGGGCTGTTCAGGGCATGAGACCTACCTGTGGAGCTGCTCCCACAACCCCTGGAACACACACAACTGCGGACACAGTGAGGACGCCAGCGTCATCTGCTCAGGTGGGTCTCAATAAGCTGGGTGTGCTTCTCTGGAGGCGCCTTGTTGCTCGCACACTGATCCCCTCGAGAAGCACTCTCTACATTTCCCTTTTCCTTGAAATCCTCCTAGTGCTTTGCTTATTTAGTATATTAGGTTTTGTCTGGCCCCTGAGTATGTAGATGGGAATTAGAACAACAAAAAATAAAAAAACAGAGGGAAAAAAAAAAAAACAAAACAAATGGAAAGTGACATTTCGCTCCATGCCCCGGTGCAAACCAGAGCCAAAAGAGAGCCAGTCTGCCAGGAGGTCTCTGACCAGAGATCGTGGGCTGGGGCTGCAGGTGGCCTCTGTTCTGCCTCCTGAGTCCTGGACCTTAGGAACTGGGAAGTGTGGTTTTGCCGTGAGCAGGGCTGTGGCCCCTGTGTGGCCTGCCAGGCACTGCCTTGTCTCCCTTAAGGTTGAGCCTGACAGATCACACACGGGACTTGCCCTGGAGCTGGAGCCCTGTCTCACTGCCTCAGTGGATCCATAAAAGCTGTGAGCCTGGCAATTGACTCTGGATCCACTGTGTCATCAAGACATATTGTCAGTTACCTTGATATTGCAAATAAGAGATGCTGGTCTGTTGGAACTTCTCAGGAGGAGCCTCTTGGGAGGGTTGAGGATGACAGAGGGTGGCCCATCCATCCCTGACAGAGCAGATGCATGGACTGACACCTCAGCTGCTCTGCAACTTAGCTTCCCCCTTTGCCCACGAGAAGCCCCTTCTGTGCACTGTTTCTGACCTGCGTTCTCTGTCCCCCAGCTGCCCAGACCCAGCCCACGGTTGTGCCAGGTGCGTCCTACTGCCTCCCGACTCCAGGATGTCCCCTCCCCCACAGTCACCCCCAGAGCCCCCATCCAGTAGCCAGAGTTATGGATAAGCCTTACTTACGACTTGTGCCATATGTTACTCAGAATGCTTTTGTTTTCAAGTATTAGGATGGCCACTCACACTCTCTTAATTGGGTTGGTGCCACGGCCTACATATCGAGGGTATTGAGCCGTAGGGCAAACTTCAGGTACAGCTGGATCCAAAAATTCCAATACTCTATGTCCCCACGCCCTTTTCTGACCTCTACTTGGTTTCTTTATGAGCTTCAGTGTCAGGTTGCTTCCTGCCCGGGGGCGCTTGTCAGCCACAAGTCTCCTGCCACAGGAGGAAAGAGTCTTGTTCTCTTCCATGTTGAGCAGAAAGTCCTGGAGGGATTGTGAAGAGCCTGCTGGTAATAGGTGCCTTCTCCCCAGTCATCTCCAAGTCCTCCAGTGATATCCTACAATTCCAAGGTTGTTTCAGGGTTCAAGCTTAAAAAAAAAGAAGATTCAAGCTAGACTTTGTGTGTGAAAGTACCTGAATATGTACTGAGTGGAAAAGTGTTCTGAATAACCTTGGGCTGACGGAGTGGGTTCCCACGTGGGTGCTTGGCCGAACTTGGCACCTTTGTGGGAACTGGGAAGCTGTGTCAGCGGTCTTCTGTGGCAGAGGCTCATTCTACCCCAGAGGTCTGGGATGTAGGTTGCCCACTCAGGCTGTAGGCTTCCCTCCTCCCACCCGCATCCTGAGACAGGATTCAGTCCCTGAATTGCTGAATGTGGGGAGGCCATCAGAGAACCTGCAGAGCAAGTCCACAGTCCACAGTCCAGGATCCATCACGCAGCCATCGGAGACAGAGAGTGATGCACATGCTCAGCCACGTCCGTATGCACTCACTACCTAGACCTCAGCAGCCTTTCCCTGGAAGAATTCTGAATCTCAGTCCTCAGTGCCTTTCCCTTCAGGGGAAACAGGAGGGTGACTTTTCCTGTCTCCTTCCAGGAACTGAATCGGGTTTGGCCCTGAGGCTGGTGAACGGAGGTGACAGGTGTCAGGGCCGGGTGGAGGTCCTGTACCGAGGCTCCTGGGGCACCGTGTGTGATGACTACTGGGATGTGAATGATGCCAACGTGGTCTGCAGGCAGCTGGGCTGTGGCTCAGCCATTTCAGCCCCAGGAAGTGCCCAGTTCGGTCAGGGCTCTGGGCCCATTGTCCTGGATGACGTGGGCTGTTCAGGGCATGAGACCTACCTGTGGAGCTGCCCCCATAACCCCTGGAACACACACAACTGCGGACACCACGAGGACGCCAGCGTCATCTGCTCAGGTTGGTTTCCATGACCTCCATTTTAGTCAGTGATTTTTTCCCAAGAAAAACTCTTCTTTGCACGGGCTCCCATCACACTGAGTTTCCATGGAAGATGGGCTCTTTTCCTTCCTCCATCATTGATAGATGTCAGTCCTGGATTTCATGTATCCACTGCAGCCCCTTCTGTATTGGACCCCCAGAGCAGGGGTGTGATTACAGGTTTTAAGAGCAAATTCCTCTCAGACTTTTTTCATTTGTGGAGATGATGTCTGAGCTTGATATTTCATATTCAGTTCTCCTGGACAAATCCCAGGCTGCCCTTTTCAGGCCTTGGAGGGACTGGGCATTCAGCATCTCTATCTCAGGGACCTGATGGGTTTCTTGTATTGAGCCTGCGTGATTAGGTTCATCATGCTTCCTCTTTCTTGCAGCTGCACAGATCAACTCCTCAACTCCAGGTGAGTTCCAGCAGCCACACGCAGTGAGGTTCCTCTCTGGGATTCCACTATTCATGTTTATAGAAGAAGAACACCCTCTTCCTAGGGATTCATTTCCCTCCGAGGACTCTGGAGGCTGTTCAGTGACCAGTGGAATCCCCAGGACCAGGGATGTCACTCAGCTGTGCCTGGAGGGACCTCTGGCCCCCTGCCACCTCCTGCTGCTAGTGCCTGCTCACAGCTACTATGAGGGGAGACAGGATTAGGTTCTCTGATCATTTCTTTCAAAATAAGTGTTCCAGTCATGCCATGCAGACTGTGACCACTTAGAACCATGACCAAGTAGCAGACTCGCAAATATCTATCAGTTAAAAAATTTCTTCAGGTTGAAAGCAATTCCCCAAATGATCTTTTCCCACAGTGATAATATCTACTCCTGAATCAGGTGGGAACTTCTATGTACTTAACCCACGTGGCCAGTAACACTGTAGGTAGGAATAGTCAAGGTTCTGAGTCATCCTTATTAGGACAAGGATTTCCTTTCTCCACCAAAATGATGACGATGGAATTTAAAAATTTTCAGCAGCATCCTAAAGTCACTTTTTTTTCACTCTAGGTTGGTGGCCCCCACAAACCACAACCACTCAGAGTAAGTAACACATTTTTCCACCTGACCCACAGACCTTGGGTTTCCTCTCCCCAGGCTTGGCTGCTGGTCTCCAGGCTGCAGTCAGGGTGCTCACTCTCCAATGAGTCCACCTCTCCTGACTTTATGCCACGTGATGTCCCCCAGCTGATGTCCCAACCCCAGGAGTGCTGGGCCTCTCTCCAGGCTCTTCTTCGTCATTTACTAGTCTGACCAGAATGAGATTCCTACGTCTAGTCAGTCTCTAGATGATGCTGACCACCTGTTTATGTCCAACTCCTCACCTGGGACACTAGTCGGGGGTCAGCACAAACTGGATGGACCTTGCTTCACTGCTGAGCTTGGTGTGTCACCAGCAAAGGCTCCCAACAGCCCGCTTCTGAGTTGCCATTGAATCACCCTTCACTACCCCACCCTGCTTCCAGATCTTTCTGCTGCATCCTCACCCTTCCCTCCTCACCACTGGGCTCCCTACAGCAGCAGCAGCTTCAGGCTGCCCCCTCCCCATGATCCATTCTCTCAGTGATGGTCGCCTTCAGCCAATGGCAAGGTCAATCCCTTACATTGAGGAGGGGATATCAAGTTTGTAAGAGTGAAATTGCCCAAATATTTGCTGTTGTTTGTGAAGAATGATGTGTAAGATTGATGTTTCCTATGCAGCTCCCTGGTGCAACTCCTAGGCCTCCCTTCTCTGGCCACGGAGGGGCTGGGCACTCAGCATCTCTCTCAGGAAACTGATGGGATCATTGCAGCCCATCGTGGATGCTGAGGCTGATCATGCTTCCTCTTTTCTTGCAGGACCAGGAATCAACTTCTCCACTCCAGGCCCCGGCAGCCCCACCCAGCCAGGTATGTCTCTGGGATTCCACCTCTCAGGTTTCCAATAGAAGAGCAGCCTCCTCCTGGGGAGTCATTTCCCTCTGTGCCAGGGTCCAGCCCTGGTGGATCCAGGGAATTCGAAGTGGGGACGGAGTCAGCATCCTAGGAATTAATTGTTTAATTAAAGATATGGAGGGAGATTAGAAAGAAATAGTGTAGTAGGAAAATACTAGTGGAGAAAAAAAGGCTGAATAACTTGGTTTACATGGAATACCAATAAAACTCCAAGACAAGGAATTTGCATCATCTACATAGGCCACTGGTGCCCTCTTGAATAGCGGAGGGTGCCCCGCCTTGGGCTCCCTCTCGCGTGGGTCTTAGAAGCCAGGGCAAGTAAGTAGACATGGTGAGCATCCACACTCCAGATGGGAATTCAGCCAGAAGGGGAAAGAAAGAACGACACGGGGTAATCAGTCTTTCCAGAAACTGATCCATTTTATTTATTTTCAGGTTTGCTTATATACCTTTTGTTACACATAGAGACAAATGGAAATTTTAAAGTCACAGGGGAGTCAATAGTCCTGACCTTTATCAAAATCAGGTGCTTCATATAAATGTATACAGAAAGGTCTTAGGGGTTTTACATCATCTTCTGGCCAGGGGGCCTGCTAACATGTTATGATCCGTTCTTTTCTGATAACGGTCAGTCAACCAGAAACTTATTTTCCAGGGGTGATTTTTCTTAAACCAGGCACCACCCTCTGAAGGTACCAGATAAAGTTGCATTCCTATAGGGTGAGGGTGTAGTGTGTTACAATTAAGAAAGGAATTTACTTAGCCTAAGGTTAGCATGATTAATCTTAAAGATTAATACTTATTTCTCCTATATGCTAGTTATATTCATTATAAGGGCAGGGAATATGGAGATTTAGCAGCAAACATTGGCCCAATAAATTAAAAACTCTTCACCAACATGATTTTTATCTTTAGAAAAACCCAATGCTAAGACTTTCAAAATACTCCAAACTCTCCGTGCTGTTTATGATTGAGAGGTTGTAAACAATCATGTGCATAGTAGCAAGAGTGTGGATAATCCTGTCGCACAAGCTAGTCCGCCATCAGAGAGGTTTGACCTGAGACACCCCTGTCACGCCCAGGAATTTTTATTAACTGGAGCTGTAGGTTAACTCCTTCTCTGATAGAGGTGGTGGGGGATAGCTCCCCGTAAAGTCAGAGGTATAGGTGGGAGCATAAAGCAGTAAAGTAGGCAGACTCTGGTTTTGGGGGTAGATGCTCGGGAACAGGGGGTTTCCTGAGGCTCGGTCCCACCTTTGTGTATGCCAAAGCCTCCTTCCTCATGACCTTTGCCACGGGCGGAGTTCCTCACACTGGCTCCCGGCACCTCTGAGGACTCTGGAGGCTGTTCAGTGACCCGCTGAGTCCCCAGGACCAGAGCTGTCACTCAGCTGTCCCTGGAGGAACCTCTGGTCCCCCGCCACCTCCTGCTGCCTGCACCTGTTCAGAGCCGCTGTCGGGTGGAGAGGATTAGGTCCTCTGATCATTTCTATGAAAATAAGGGTCCCAGTCTTGCCATGCAGAACTGTCACCATCATAGAACCATGACCGAATAGCAGCCCTACAGAGGTTTATCTCTTAAATAATCCTTCATGTTGAGAGTAATTCCCCGAATGATCTTTATGACACAAGGATAATGTCTGGTGCAAGCATGTTTGGATGTGGTGTGTTCTCTAACCCCTTTTGGCTGGTCACAGTGTAAATTGGTATAATCAAGTCTCTGAGAAGTCCTGAAGTAAGGAGAACAATTTACTTTCTCCATCAAACTCTTGAGTATGGAATTAAAACATGATCCAGCAATATCCTAAAATCACTTGGTTTTCTTTCTAGATTGGCTGTCCTCAACAACTACAACCACTCCGAGTATCACATTTTCCCACCTGGCCCACAGGCCTTGGGTTTCCTCTCCCCAGGCTTGGCTGCTGGTCTCCGGGCTGCAGTCAGGGCACTCACTCTCCAGTGAGTTCACCGCTCCTGACTTTCCTGCCACGTGGCATCTCTGTAGCTGATGTCCCAACCCCAGGAGGGCTGCATCTCTCTCCAGGCTCTTCTTTGTCCTTTAATCACCTGGCCATCTGGCGATTCGGGTCTCTGGTCAGTGTCTAGGTGAAGTCTCCCACTGTGTATGTCCCGCCCCTCGTCTGGGACACTAGTCCCAGGTCAGTGCAGCCTGGATGGAACCTGGCATGTAATCAACAAAAGTTCCCAATAGCCTGCTTCTGAGTGGGTGCTGAACCGCCCCCCACTGCCCCCCCCACCCTGCCCCAGAGGTCTCCTTTGCATCCCTAGTCTCCCCTCCTCACCACCTGGTCTCCTACAGCAGCAGCAGCAGCTTCAGGCTGCCCCTCCCCCTGACCCATTCTCTGCAGTGCTCTAGGATATCTTCCTCAAATGCCAAGGTCTGTCCCTGCCTCGAGGCCGGAATCCTCAGCACCATCTGGACACAGATCCTCAGTGCTCAGGGTAATCTCTAGGGCTTGCAAATTCTTTCCCATTGTGGAGTTGATTCCTGCCATCCTTCCCATCCCTGCTCCATCCACATCGGGGTTCCCCAGTTATGCCAACTACTCTCATACCTACTCTCATACCAGCATGTTCCTTCGCACATGCTGTTCGCTCTGCCTGGAACACACTTCTGACCTTTTGGCCTCACCTCCCCGTGTACCCGTCCCCTTTCCCTCCTCAGTTTGGGTCAGGAGCCAAATCTCGCAGCTCCTAGCACCTCCTAGGCTCTGCTCCATCACAGTCCCACCCCTGGAGGCTGGGATTCACTCTTTTCCAGCCTCTTCTTTAGGCTGTGAGCTCCCAGAGGGCAAGTCCCACATCTGGCATCTCGCTGGGAACCTGGCGTTGGCACATTTCCAGCGCAGAGCTGACAAGGACTCAGCAGCTGAGCCAAGGGTGCCAGGAAACTGATCATTATCTTTTCTGTTTGTCAACAGATCCTGTTTATGATGTCACCAACCCAGCCAGTAAGTTCTGAGCCCCATTGACCAGTCCCCCTTCCCTTCTCCTTGATGACAGTGACACTGGGGAGGGACGAGGAGAACCGTGAGGAGATGGCTTCCCTAAGTACAGCCGCCCTGTAGGGGCACTGCCCTGACCCTCAGTAGGTAGTCCAGGTGTAGGCGCCTCCTGGTGGATTTCCCCTGTGTGACTACACGGTGTACACTGCGGGTCATCGGCATTTCTCCCTTTGTCACAACAGCAAATTATTCCTGTGGAGGCTTCCTGACCCAATCTTCAGGGAACGTTTCCAGCCCATTCTACCCTAGGAACTATCCGAACAACGCCAAGTGTGTGTGGGACATTGAAGTTCAAAACAACTACCGAGTGACTGTGACCTTCAGAGATGTCCAGTAAGTGCGTGTGACGGTGTGGTTGAGCACCTTGCAGACAGTTTAGGAGGAGAGAAATGGCGCTTCAGAAGAGATATTTGCCCCACTGCCCTTTTTTTCCCTACGGGTTCCATTTTTGACCGAGCCTAGAAGCAGCTGTGGAGGGGACTCCAGGATCAGAGTCCTGGGTCAAGTGGCCGGCCTGTCACTACCTTGCTGCGTGACCTCAGGAAATCATTTAACTCTCCTGAGCCTCAAAAGAGGATAATAAAATACCCACTCCCCTCTCTTCCTAGTTCCTGGGAAAGTCACAGGAGAAATATATGAAAATACTTGGGCAAACCAATGGGAGGGATTATTGTTAGAAGTAGTAATAGCACAAAGAATCCTATTAACAACCACACTAGTTTTTCTGAACTCTTTTCTCTCGGCTCCCTCTTTCTTGGGGGAGTGGTTTCAGGCAGAAGAGGAATAATTCCTGTGGCAGAGAATAGGTTATCTGTTGCTCATCCAATGAAGGGTGGGAATCCTTGTTTTAAGCAGAGGAGACAACATCAGAACCACTGGGATATATGATTGGCTCAAGGGGCGGGGGTGACCACACAGAGACACCAATAGCATGTAGTGTCCTGGAAAGCGGTACCATCATTTTTTCTCTAACAGTCACCACTGAACAAAGTAGTTTTTTCTCTAGATTTCTGGTTGCAGTGGCTTGGGAGTTTCTGCCTTGGAAATTCGTGTGGAGTTTTGCAAAAGATATGATGCTATGTTAATCTCTTCATCATTACTATTCATTTGGGGGATTGTACTTAAAGCTCATGAAGTTCTACAGAGGAAGGTTGACCGTGACTAGTTCTGAGCCAGCATCTTAATAACAATGATCACCATTTGTGGCATTTTAGGAAGGCACTTTTCCACTGTTAGAGCCTCATGATCGCTCTCTTTAGTATACTTGCATTGGGAGATTTCACCTTTATAAATAAGAAATCTGAGCTGCAGAGAGGTTATCTGACTTGCCCAGTATTTATTTGTTCAATTCTTTGTTTCTGTCACTATGAATTCATGGATTTTAAGAAAAAAATTCTATGGGAAACTGGGGTCTTTTTGATCAAAGAAAAAGTTGAAGGTGGGATGTCATTCTTTCTTACGAACTGTGAAGGGAGTTGCCAAGAGAGCAGCTGTAGATTTCATATGCATGACCCCAAAAGGCAGGACTAAGAGCGATGTATGGAGGTCATGGGAGGATGAACCTCCACTGGATTTAAGAAAGTCTAACAAACTGGTGGTTACCAGTGGGGAGAGGGGTTGGGGGAGGGGCACTTGGGGTAGGGGATGAAAAGGTACAAATCATGCTGTAGAAAACAAACCACAAGGCTCTATGGTATCAATACAGCCCAGGGAGGAGAGCCAATATCTTTTAAATAAGTATACATGGAGTATAGCCTTTAAATATTGTAATCACTATATTTACACCCATAACTTGTGTAATATTATACACTGACTCTACTCCGGTAAAAAATGAAAGTCTATTCCTTTCGATTATTAATTTTGTTGGAGTTTCTGGCTTAGAGATGTAACACCTCTGACCGCCGGCATCAAATCCTGGCTGAAAGTGAAGCCAGACTGTGCCTTCCATCTCTGCAGGCTGGAAGGCGGCTGTAACTACGATTACATCGAAGTGTACGACGGCCCCCACCACAGTTCCCAGCTGCTCGCCCGGGTTTGTGACGGGGCAAGGGATTCCTTCACCTCATCGTCCAACTTCATTTCCATCCGCTTCATCAGCGACACCTCCGTCACCAAGAGAGGGTTCTCAGCTGAATACTTCTCCATTCCTTCCAATGGGAACACAAGTAAGTCCTCGCCCATCCGGGGTGATGCCTCTGAGTGCCTTTGGTGGCTCAGCCATCCCAGGGCTGTGGAAGGAGAAACGAGAGCCGCCCCGTCAGGTCATCAAGGCTTGGTGTGGGGCAGAAGGGGGCCAAGAGCAAGGGGTCTGGGGACTCTGGCTCCCCAGGACTGGCTGATGGGTGGTGGGTTGGCCTTTCTGTGGTCAGCAGAGACAAAGCAGAAGGGGCGAGAGGATGCTGTCATCAGTGAGATGTCAGTGCCAAGGGCAGAGGGGACCACCTGGCTTGAGACCTTGTGGCCTTCCCAGAGTGTGGGACACTGTGGCCTTGTTATGAGACCTAGCACATTTGGCTGATTCCTGAAAGTAGTCTGAGCTGCTCTCTCAGCCACGTCCAGCAGAGGCTGGCGGCCACAGTTGGATCTGTTAAATGGACTGATGTACAGATTGACCACGGGCCCGGCAAGGAGATGTGCTGGCTATCTTTGTGGTCAGGATTTTAAGCACTGACCTGCCCTTAGCTGCAGGACCTATGCTAAGTCCGCAGCTAAAGACGTTGATTTCCCAACATCCCTGAAGGTTGCCCCAAGTGTTACTGTGTGTGTGTGTGTGTGTGTGTGTGTGTGTGTGTGTGTGTGTGAGTCACTTAGCTGTGTCTGACTCTTTGCAATGCCATGGACTGTAGCTCATCAGACTCCTCTGTCCATGGAATTCTCCAGGCAAGAATACTAGAGTGGGTTGCCATTCCCTTCTCCAGGGGATCTTCCCCACTCAGCCATTGAACCTGAGTTTTCCGCATTGTGGGCAGATTCTTCACCATCTGAGCCACCAGCAAGGCCCAAGTGCTATCCTACCAAAAGGATAAATGGCAACCTGGCAGAAACATTTTGTTGTTTTGCATCTTGCCTCCATTTCTCCATCAGAGGAATCCTTGTCCCTGTGCCCTTATAGGGGTCTCAGGAGAATGAAACTGACTTGAGCCCCAGGGCACCTGGGGGTATGGTGAGCTGTGTCCACAGGAAGACCATGTGTCAGCCATCTCAGTCTTTTTCTGTGGGCTTAGCGGGAGGTGCGCTGACTGACTGCACCATCTGCCTTTGGTCTCCAGAGCTGATTTGCCTGCAAAATCACATGCAAGCCAATGTGAAGACGAGCTACCTCCAATCCCTGGGCTACTCTGCCAGGGACCTTGCCATTCCCGGCTCGGACACAAGCTACCAGTGTCAGCCCCAGATTACATCGAGCCAGGTGACGTTCATGATTCCCTACTCTGGCTGCGGCACCACCCAGCAGGTAAGCCTGGAGCCTCCCCCCACCTCCTGCCAAGCAAGCTTTCTTAGCAACGGCTGCTATGCTTTGGAAATCCTGGGGACCCAGAAAACATGACTGTAGTATAACCAGAACATAATCTGGATGAGGATATAAATGTGTTCCTTGGTGTCATGACGTGGCTGCAGCCACGTTCAAACAGAAAAAAAAGGGTCAGTGGGGAGTTTTCTCCCACAGTGTCCAGCAGAGAGGGTGCCTGGTAGGCTGCCATCAGATCAGCAAGAACAGTAGCAACTCCCAGAGGCAGTTCCAGGTTTTGAAGGTCCTAGAGCTTACATAGGTTGAGGTTGGGGTGGGTGAGAGGGACGGGTGCCTCCTTTGTGGAAAGAACGCAAGCATATCTTACTTTTAGAAATCTTACAGAAACGCATGGTGGTGCCAGCGCATTGCTGACCCCTGGGAGGACCTGTGCATGGGGTTGGGGTGAGGATGGGGGTGCTGAAGCCTAAACTTAATTGTTTTTAGTCACTAAGTCTTGTCCAGCTCTCATGAACTATAGCCCACCAGACTCCTCTGTCCATGGGATTCTCCAGGCAAGAATATTAGAATGGGTTGCCATTTCCTTCTCCGGGGGATTTTCCTCATCCAAGCATCAAACCCAGACAGATGCTTTTTACAACTGAGCCGCCAGGGAAGCCCTTAAGCTTATTAGCTTCACAATACATCCGCCTCTGCAGGTGCCACTTGTTGGTCTGTCACCTCCTAGGGTGACCAGCTGTCTTGGCTGACCTGGGGCTTGGCCAGTTTTAGCGAGGAGAAGTCCCATGTCCCGGGAAACTCCTCGATCCTGTCACCCTACAAGTGACAGACCCTGAGATTAGTCCCTGTAAAACTCCCGAAGTCCTCCAGCAACAAGATACAAGCAACAAGCCTCCCCTCATTGTCATCCCACTTGAAAAGCAGGGAAACTGGGCTTCCAGGAGTCAAGCAGGTTGCCCAAGGCTCCTTAGCCAGGTAGGTAGTGGCAGGGCTGACGTCAGACTCCGAGAATCTCAAAAATGTGGCAGTGGGTGAAAGAAGGCAGGCATGCCAGATCCCCTGCCCTGTGATTCCATTTCTGCAAAGCTTAGAAATGGAGAGTCAGTGTGTGATGGGCCAGCCTTGTGGGGGCGATGCCTGCAAAAGGCAGATGGAGCTCTGGGATTATGAGAATGTCAGGCCTCTTACTGCCAGCAGTATAGGGGGGATGATGAGAATGTCGGGGATGATGAGTATAGCCCTGCTGGCACTCTTAGAGTTGTTGCATTTAACTTCATGCAAATTTATTTCAAACTCTCCATTCTAGTTCTGAATTTTTGAGTGCCACCTAAGTAACCACTTCCAGATCTTGTCTTTCAGGGAACAGTTCAGTTCAGTTCAGTTCAGTCACTCAGTCGTGTCCGACTCTTTGCAACCCCATGAACCGCAGCACGCCAGGCCTCCCTGTCCATCACCAACTCCCAGAGTCCACCCAAACCCATGTCCATTGAGTCAGTGATGTCATCCAACCATCTCATCCTTTGTCATCCCACCATCTCATCCTTTGTCATCCCCTTCTCCTCCTGCCTTCAATCTTTCCCAGCATCAGGGTCTTTTCCAATGAGTCAGCTCTTGGCATCAGGTGGCCAAAGTATTGGAGGTTCAGCTTCAACATCAGTCCTTTCAATGAACACCTAGGACTGATCTCCTTTAGGATGGACTGGTTGGATCTCCTTGCAGTCCAAGGGACTCTCAAGAGTCTTCTTCAATACCACAGTTCAAAAGCATCAATTCTTCAGCACTCAGCTTTCTTTATAGTACAATTCTCACATCCATACATGACTACTGGAAAAACCATAGCCTTGACTAGATGGACCTTTGTTGACAAAATAATGTCTCTGCTTTTTAATATGCTGTCTAGGTTGGTCATAATTTTCCTTTCAAGGAGTAAACGTCCTTTAATTGCATGGCTGCAAGCACCATCTGCAGTGATTTTGGAGCCCCCCAAAATAAAGTCAGCCACTGTTTCCCCATCTATTTGCCGTGAAGTGATGGGACCTGATGCCATGACCTTAGTTTTCTGAATGTTGAGCTTAAGCCAACTTTTTCACTCTTCTTCTTTCACTTTCATCAAGAGGCTCTTTAGTTCTTCTTCACTTTCTGCCATAATGGTGGTGTCATCTGCCTATCTGAGGTTATTGATATTTCTCCCAGCAATCTTGATTCCTGTGCTGCATTCAGCCCAGCGTTTCTCATGATGTCAAGGAACAGACACAGAGCAAATGCTTTTATCAGGTTTATTGTTATTTAGTTGCTGGATCATGTCCGATTCTTTGGGGACCCCATGGACTGTAGCCCCCCAGGCTCCTCTGTCCATGGGATTTCCCAGGCAAGAATACTGGAGTGGGTTGCCATTTCCTACTCTAGGGGATCTTCTTGACCCAGGGATCCAACCTGCATCTCCAGCATTCACAGGTGGATTCTGTACCATGGAGCCACCTAGGAAGTTTTTTATTAGGTTTAGTCTGCAGCGAATATACAGCATGAAATGCTCAAATGTGTACAGTGTGTGTGACACACATGATCAGAGGGTTTGTCAGTCACCAAAGACATTCTGCCCATTTTTTGTGTGCCAGGCAAGGGGGCCACGAGGGTGCTGTGCCTTGTCTGTTCCAGTCACAAGGAACAGTGACAGAGACAGGGGACTCTCGACTAGCTAACTAGATGAGCCTGTGGGCGGCAGATGGGTGCCTGGGCCCGAGGGTCTGCAGTCAACACTGCGGTCACCCAGCTCCCATCGGATCTCTTTCTGGGAGGACCTGAGTGGGTCATGGAGGCATAAGTGCAGAGAAGCGTACAGATGAGTCACGCCCTGCAAACACTCTAGTCCACCTGATTTACATTTTGCAAATCAGTCATGTTGGATTCTGGTTTGTCCTGAGTTTAGTCAGTGGGAGTCAGTCCACCACAGGCAACCACCCCTCCTGGCTCCAAATGTACAGCCTGGAGCCTTTGATGTCTGGGCTATTCCATCTGTGTTCCTTCATTTCTGTTAGAAGATGCCAAAGCCACAGGGCAGCCCCGGTCTTCTAACCTGGATGGTCGTGGGCCGCATAGGTTAATTCTTATTCTTCTGCTTATTTAAATACCTGTATCCTCTACAAACCATGCCTCCAAGGCAGGCCCACATTTCCTTCATCTTTGCCACAGCCTACGCCCCTTGGTGTGGAGCCTAAGCCTTTACAATCAGATTACTAACGGCTAGTTTGTGTGCCAGACACTGAACTCTGAGTTTCAACGAGACTTTCAAAATTATTGAGACAATCTTTATTCCCATTTAATCAAGAGGAAACAGAGGCTTACAGAGGTTAAGCCACTTGCTCAAGGCCACATGGTCACGAGCTGAGATTCAAAGACAGGATAGTGTGATCTGTAGCTGAAACTTTCTGCATCTCCTCCAGGTACCCTGTTTAGGCGGTGTCGGGCAAATGTAGAGGCCAGGACAGCCTGCCCTCCCCATCCATCCCATGCCTTGCACAGTGTGGGCGTGCGTGCTTAGTCACTTCAGTAGTGTTCGGCTCTTTGTGACCCCTTGGACTGCAGCCCACCAGGCTCTTCTGTCCATGGGATTTCTCGGGTGAAAATACTGGAGTACGTTGCCATGCTGTCATCCAGGGGATCTCCCCAACCCAGGGATCGAACCCACCTCTCTTGCATCTCCTGCATTGGCAGGTGGGTTCCTTACCCCTAGTGCCACCTGGGCAGATGTCTAATAATGAATTTTAATTTAAAGTCAGAACTGCTTCTTATGATCAAGAACTAAACCCTCATGCCACGTGGCTTGGTGTGCATTCAGAATCTAGCTTGAGCATGGAAACCAGAGACAAATATGGATTCAAAAACACTTCCATGTGTATGTCCAAACTGAAGACACTTCAGTTCAGCTTTGAAGGAGTAACAGGATGAAAACATTTATGTGGTTTATTGTGCTGATCACTGGCACGCCAATATAAAGTTCCCCATTTTTTTAAAGAAAATGTAAATACAGCGTACTTCCCATAGAGGCTTCCCTGGTAGCTCAGGTGGTGAAGAATCTGCCTGGAATGTACGAGACTGGGGTTTAATCCCTGGGTCCAGAAGATCCCCTGGAGAAGGGAATGGTTACCCGCTCCAGTATTCTTGCCTGGAGAATCCCATGGACAAGAGGAGCCTGGTGAACTATAGTCCACATGGTTGCAACGAGTCAGACAAAACTGAGCGAGTAACAGTTCCCATGGAGGCCTGGAAGGCACAGAGCCCCTTCTAGGTTCTCCTCCAGACCTGAGGCCAAAGTGCAGGCTCTGGCATCCCCTGCAGCCCAGAGACTCATTCTGACAGGAAAAAAGGGAAACCAAGGTGAGAGAAGAGGCAAGGTTCCCCCAGCAGCAAAACCACTTTGAAAGTGAAAGTGACATTGCTCAGTCGTGTCTGACTCCTTGTGACCCCATGGACTGTAGCCTACTAGGCTCCTCTGTCCATGGGCTTTTCCAGGCAAGAGTACTGGAGTGGGCTGCCATTTCCTTCTCCACTAAAACCACTTTAGTTACCTGTTAAACTTTTCTCTTTTCACAAGTCTTTCTGGAAGGGACTAACTCAGAGCTGAGCTCTGCAACTTCAGATATGGAGTGAAAGCCTCTGCAACACATGCTGTTCTAAAGAATAATTATATTTAGGTTGTACAAGTGCTGGCTTCAGAAGGGAACTTGTCTAATCTCCCAAATGGCCAGGAATGTACTTTTGTTCCTCACGGTGTACACGACTGTGACTCAACGACTCACTTTTTTTGTTGTTGTTGACTCAGCCGCAGGGCATGTGGGACCACAGTTCCCTGACTAGGCATTGAACCTTCGCCCCCTGCATTGGAAGCACTGTCTTAACCACTGGACCACCAGGGAAGTCCCCCTTCCATTTTTTTTTTTAAGAGTAAGGTTGTCTTACATTTTACAAGGGCTTCTATCTAGGCCACTATTTTTGTGTCCATTCCTGCAAAGGCGCCCACAGCTGGTGGGAACTCGTACCAGGCAAGGTTCTGACCATCACAGCATTTGGGAGGGAGTCCTCCCCCCTCCCCTGTCTCCACCTGGGAATGCTGCTCTTGTGCTCAGCTCACCTGCGGCCAGATGATCGTGACCGTGGGGCTTCCAGGGGCACTTGTTCACTTGTGACCTTTTGGCCATTTGGGCTTGCTACTGCCAGCTCCATCCTTCTTTCATCACAGTACTTTTGCTGGGCTTCTATGCCCCAGGTCTTTCCTCCATTCCATGAATTTTTATTGATGCTAGTAATGCTATCATCAACACTACCAAGCTCTGGGAAAAGAGAGATGCTTAGACATCACCCTTTCCTTGAGTTGCTCACAGAGCATCAGGTTGCGAGACTTTTTCCCCTGGAGATGTTGTTCTTACAAGACGTAAGCCCATCAAGCAGCATGAGAGACCTACTGCTGCTTCCTGAAAGGTGCAGTAGGAAATGGTGGTGTGGTTTGGGGAGCAGAGAGGCAAAGCATGACCGAAATGCTCCTGTGTGGCCATGGCGCCCACCCCATGCTCCATAAGAGCCTCTGGGGAGGTTCCTGCCCAGAGGTCAGCTGCCATGGCTATAAGTCTGGATCTCTGTTGCTTTGGGCTCCAGCAGCTTCAGACACCAAGCTGCACTAGCTACACGCATCCCCACAGCACAGTGAAATAGAATCCCGCCAGCCACCCCTCCCTCACAACTGCCTCCCTTTATTTCTCCCAGCAAGAGTGAGACTGAAACAGAACAGCCCAAAGGGCCCCGAGCCAGGCAGATCAAACTCAACTTAGTCATACAGCCAGGGTAGGGGTCATCCAGACACACCCATCCTTCCTTGAGCAGCAGCTCCCGGGAGGACCACCAACCTCGTGGTCTGTATCATGAGGCAAAGGAAAGGGGCAGTGTGAAAGGAGGGAACCTTGCTGGGAAGTGTGTCTACCCCAGGTGACAGTAGCCATAGTGACAGATACCTCCTATCTCTCTGAGGCTTTGGGAGCATTTTGCAGTCTTGCAGCATCACTTCAATCTCCTCCTAACCCAAACCAGCAATGAGATGCCCTCAGTGGATGACATTTGCCTGAGTCTGCTCTCCTTCCTGCCCCTCCAGGTGGATAATGACACCATTACCTACTCCAACTTCCTCAAAGCGACTGCTTCAAGCGGCATCATTAACAGGAAGAGGGACCTCCAAATTCACGTCAGCTGCAAGATGCTCCAGAACACCTGGGTTAACACGATCTATGTTACTAATGACACCATCGAGGTTGAGAACATACAATATGGCAATTTTGACGTGAACATGTCCTTTTATACATCCTCTTCGTTCCTGTATCCGGTGACCAGCAGCCCATACTATGTGGACCTAAACCAGAATTTGTACCTTCAGGCTGAAATCCTCCGTTCTAGAGCCTCCCTAGCCTTATTTGTGGACACCTGTGTGGCATCACCGAATCCCAATGACTTTACATCTTTGACCTACGATCTCATCCGGAGCGGGTAAGTAGCATCTTCTGGGAGTGGACTTCGGCCTTTACCTGATAAACGCATGCCCAGCTAGCCCAGAGTGCAAGGAAGGCAGACTGGGCTCCAGCAGCTCAGGCTTCAGCAGCCAGGCTATCATTTCTGGGTATCTGAAAAACTCAGGGAGTTGTCAGTTGCCATCCAGCAGGTTAGCTGTAAAGTAAAATTAGACCAAGTGACTAAACTCCAGGCGAGCCTTAAGGTTCCAAAGATATGCATATAGCAGGAGCAACACTGATTTTGAAGCAGACTGCGGTTGAGAAACCAGCTCAGCGCCATGCTAGCTGCATCACCCTGGATGAAAAATCACACCTCTCTGAGCCAGTTTCTTCAGCCATCAGATGAGCGTAGTGAAGCCCTTATCCCAGTCTGTTGGGAAGGTTAAACAGGGGTAGATGGGGCAGTGGACAAAGAGCCTGCCCAGCAGGTGGCCCACAGGAGGGTTGTGAAAGGCAGCAGGTGGCCTGGTGACCGCCATCCTCCCCGGAGGATGTGCCGCGCATGGTTGGGTGGCGTGAGGAGCGCAGCGCCTTGCTGAGAGCTCACGGCAACTCCTCTGCTCCTCCAGGTGTGTGAAGGATGAGACCTACCGACCCTACCACCAGCCCTCGTCCAACATCGTCCGCTTCAAGTTCAGTTCCTTCCACTTCCTGAACCGCTTCCCCTCCGTGTACCTGAAGTGCAAGATGGTCGTGTGCAGGGCGTATGACCCCTTCTCCCGCTGCAACAGAGGCTGCATTGTGAGGGGTAAGAGGGACGTGAGCTCCTACCAGGAGAAGGTGGACGTCGTCCTGGGACCCATCCAGCTGCAGGCCTCGCCCCAGAAGAGGAAGCTGGGTAGGTGGCCCCCCTCCCACCCCGCCATCTGCCTGGGCCCTGGACCGTGAACCACAGGGACTTAGGCTGCTTCCGTGGGTGTCCTATTTCCCCTTGAATAGGGCACCTGTGCTATATGACACGGAGTCGATACAGAGTTGAACTAGACCTGGTTCCCATGTTCTTCCAAGGGCTTCTGGTCTGTGGGGGGATGCTTGTGAGGGGTTTGGTCAAGATAGTTCTAACCTGGGACACAGCACACCTGACACCTTTATCCTGCGGGTTCTGAATACAAATCTCACACTCATCCATGAAACAAAAACGTTAATACTCTTAGGACTGCAGAGAGGGTTACATAAAACACCATTAGTTACACTACTTTGGCCTCTGCCTGGTACAAGTCATTGGCTGCAAAGAGCAGTGACTTTGTTCCTATCATATTGTCATCAATGTTAACATTAATGATCACGTTATTACCTATGATGAGGACAAACCTTCCCCTCAGGGTCGTGAACACAGGGTCTGTGCAGGGCCGTGTAGATGCAGGCAGGACTGGTTTATTCTGACAGCTCCCAGCGGTTGACCCTGGAAAAGCCATTTCATTTTCTGCACCTGGAATGGGGAGCAGAGTTCCCCTGCTGTGCTGTTCTGTTGTGGGTGTGGATGAGGTTATGTCTGCAGAGGGATTCCCATCATTTCTGGTCCAGGCTGGGCCAGGTCAACAAATGTGGTGGCGTTAGTGATGGGGCAGCAGTAGCTGCCACAACTCCCCCTGAAGGCACAGGCTCCTCCTCACAGAGGTTCTTTGACAGTTCCCTCCCTCCCAGGGCCCAGACCCAGGCCCTGCCCTAGTCTGGCTGCTTCCAGGCTCTTCCCTCACATTTTCAGCATTCCGGGCATCTTTGTTGTTCAGTCGCTCAGTCGGGCACTGTCCTTCACTATCTCCCAGAGCTTGCTCAAACTCATGTCCGCTGGGTCGGTGAGGCCATCTGACCATCTCGTCTTCTCTCCTCCTGCATCCAATCTTTCCCAGCATCAGGGTCTTTTCCAATGAGTTGACTCTTTGTATCAGGTGGCCAAAGTATCGGAGCTTCAGTTTCAGCATCAGTCCTTCCAGTGAATACTCAGGGTTGATTTCCTTTAGGGTGGACTGGTGTGATCTTTGGAAGATCATCTCTGGAAGATCTATTGTGTGCCAGGAGATAGAGCTAAATAAATCAAAACCCCTGCAGCTCCAGCAGGAGGAGACACAGCTCCATCATATGTCACCCGCCTTGAGGGGTGGAGCTACAGAGAGAAGGAAGGTGGGGCAGGGACCAGGCAAAGGGTGCCAATGGGGACCAATCTTATCTCTCCCCTCTCTCTATTCCCACTGGCAGGGCAGTAACTTAAGTCCTGTGTCTCTCTTGCTGGGACTTTGTAGCCATTCCCAGATGGGGTCAAATGCCCCAACTCCCTCCCTTCACATCCATTAGGAGCCTTCAGCCAGAAAGACTATCTCAAAGCCCATCTCTGCCCTTCTGCTTAGAATCCTTCATTGCTCCTGAGAGCTGACAAGACACTGTGAAATCTCCCAGGGCTGATACTCAGCTGCCTTGAGGTGGGGGCAATCTGGCCTCACTTTCCTGAAAAGCACACCTCTCTCCCTTTATTTTTCTTCCCTCCCACCAAACAGTTCTGATTGCCATCACCGTGCCCTGGGACACCCCCCCCCCCCACCTAGCCCTTACTTGTATCCCCTTCTCCTTCCCTGCTGGGCTCATCCTGACCCCGAGTCTCCTTTCCTTCCCAGACCGGCAGGTGGTGGACACGGAGGAGGAGACCAGCACCCATGGGAGCTACCACAGTGCCACCATTTTTGCCGGGGTCCTCGTGGTCATGGTCGTGGCCGTGGCAGCCTTCGCACTGGGGCGGAGAGTGCGGGCAGCCCGTGCCCAGCCTCCAAGCACTAAGATGTGAAGCAGGAGGACATGGTGCTCAGACCCAAGTCCCTGTGCTCTGGAGCGCGTGAGGAGGGAAGAAACCAGTGTTCAGAGCTTGGTACCCAGAGCACATAACTGTGTTAAACTCTGGCCCGGTGCATGGTGGGGGTGGACGAAGGAGGGGGCTGAGAAAGATGAGAGCAGCTTTCCTCCAAAACACAGGCTCGGCGCAGGGACAAAATGTCAGGCAAGCAGGCTGGGGACCTAAAAATCCCGCCTGCAGCTGGGAGCTTACACACTAGGAGCACTCGTTGTGGATAGAATTTCTTTTCTGACCTTTTAGGAACCAAATTCTTTGCCCTGTGGTGTATATATCTTAGCCTTTCCTTGTTATAGGGCAAGCTGAATAAAGAACTTTTTTCAAAGCAGCTGCCAGATTGGTCACTTGTTTCCGGGGCTGCACCCAGAATGGACCTCTTCGTGTTTGGTGGATGGCTAGAGGGGCTCCCGCAGGAATGGAAATGGCCATGGGGCCCTGCTCTGTAGTGACGCTAAGACTGAGGAGACTGTGGAGTGAGCAGTGGACAGACGGGACCAACACAGCTTCCCAGCCTTTTCCACTCACAGCCCTTGGGGGTCTTCATAGGCAAGTTGATCGTGGGTGGGCAGACTGCCACCCACCCCCACATCTGCCTGCCTCCCCTCCCAGGACACATTACAGCCTCTGTAGAAGAGCCTTGGGGACATTTCCTTCTTGCTACGAGTCCCTGATGGAGCAGGTAGTTTCAGGAGGCCGAGGCTGGCCTGAGGGTCAAGCTGGGACTGTGGGTTGAGAGGGTAAAATGTCAGGAGCTTACAAGGGGTCACAGGAGAGAAACCAGCAGTGACCCTGGACACATCTCCTTCCTCCCATATGGTCTCCTGGAAGGTGTGAGGAGGAGAGTGGATTTGGTGGAGAGTCAGGGAATATAGGAAGTGGGAACCTTTGAAGTCTTTGTGAAGGCATCTCCCACCAGGCTGACAGGGGCCAGGCTGATGCTGCGGCAGAGGGTTGGCCATGTGGCCAATAAAACCTCTGTCCTCTGTCCTTTGGCCAGTGGATCCTCATTTAAATCACCCTTGTTTGGGAGAAGGCCACTCACCCCTGCTTTCCTGGGACCTTCTTGGTTTAGCACAGCTCTCCTGTGTCCTGAGAACACTCTCTGTCCCCAACAAACTGGGAGGGTTAGTCAACCTAGACTTCTGGTGGCAGGGCTACAGGGGAGCTGGTGTCTAGCTTCCCATGACAACCACCAAAAGCAGATAGGAAGGAGATGGAGGCAGGAGACCAGGTCACAGTGCAGGGTCTAAGGTGGCTGCTACCTACCTTGGTCCCAGCACAGAGTTTGGGAGACCACCCGTGGCTCAGGTCATTGGTCATTTTTGTGATTTTGGTCTCTAGGAGCCAAGAACAGATGGGTGAGAAAACTTGAGGTTTTGCTCTGGACAAGATCAAGACCCTGAGTTACAAAAGCATGTGGGCCTTTGCGGTGTGTGTGTGTGTGTGTGTCTCTGTGTGTGCCTGTGTGTGTATGTGTGTGAGTGTGGATCTGGAGTAGTCTGGACACTGTCTTCCAGCACCATTTGAGGATGTTGAGTCATCACTCATGTTCAGTCTCCACCTGCAGAAGAAATGGAAAAAAAAGTCTCTAATTGAGAAGGGTCCCTGGTGGCTGGAGTCTCAGGACCCAGTTCTAACAGGAAGCCCATTTCAGGAGGAAATTCCTGGAAGGGAGGCTAGTCTTGCTCTGACTTCCCTGGAGGGAAGAAGGCATTTGGGAGTTGTCTGCCTTTTCAGAAGGACCAGCTGGCATTTACTAACAGGCTGTGTCCATAAAGCCCATGGCGCTGAGCTCACCCTGGGCTGAGCTTTGCAGGGATGGAGAGCAGTCAGATAAGGCCCAGGGCTCATCCCTGGACTTGTTCTCAGCTTGTAACTGTGTCAGTAATGTGTCTGACTCTGTTCTCTAACACGGGAAAGCAGATGGACACCATTCCTGGAGATAAGGCTGTTGAACTGGAGTCCAGTTTAGCTTGAAGGGGAGGCAAAAGTTTACCTTTACCCTATTAGGATTTTATGTGTCAGGGCCTGTGACTTCAGCTGACAGCAGACAACTCAACAGGAGAAAAGCAGACAAGCTTATTTAGTGCAAGTTGAACATAATATGAGGGGAGACTTCTTAAGAAATGAAAAATCCCCAAATTGGGAAATTCACTTGCTTTTATATGTGTTTCAACAAAGAGAAGCAACTGTGGAAAAGTAACTACATCATGTGGGGAGGATAAAATAGGATGATTTTATCAAGATCTCTGTGTGCAAAATTCTCTGGACTCAACTTTATGTCCTGATGATAAGAATGTTATTTCCTTCTGGCATAAAGGGGATGCATTTCAATGGCAACTTATTTCCTGCTTAGAAGGAAAACAAAGAAGGTCAGAGTATGCATGTATGTTTGTGATTGTTTTTCTGGATTTGCTTTTTTTCCAAGTGTCTTTAAATCAAAATAGTCAATATGCCATATCAACATATTTTACAGTGGGAAGTTTTGAATTCCTTCAGGGGTAAACATAAAAACATGTTCAAGACTTTAAATAGGCTCAGCTGTTTTAAAACTAAGTCATTTCACACTTTAGAGTCACTCTGGAGCTTCTTTGGCTGACCTGGTCCAGGCCAGTGGTTTGCTGTCTTCACTGCTCCCAACTTCAGCTCTTACAAAGGCGGCTTTCCAGTCACTTTGAGAAACATTCCTTGGCCTTTGGGTAAAAACCTCCCTGCAATTCAATGCATGACAATATGGATAACATAGGGGGGAAAAATAAAAAGCTCAAGTGGCTTCAAATAGAAGAGCAACGTTTCTAAGACCTGGAAACATTGATGAAATACTAATGGCTGGTGGAGTGAAGCTCAGGGGTTACATGGGAGCTGGGACCCCCTGTCTCTCTCACAGGCAGGACCTACTGGAAGGACCAGGAGTGGGCCAACCTCATGGGGACTGATGAGCATCAACCCAACCAATGACCATCAGCCAAGAGAGGCTGATGAAAATCTGCTGGGTCTGGGGCCCCACTGTGGGAGGCACAAGACAGACCCAGCTGGTACTCTTGGATCTCTGATCGGATCTCCTACTAGAGCTGCCCTTTCCCAGTCTCTCTGCAGGAGGTTCAGTTGATTCTGGGCTCATGGCCCAGGAAAGAGTCACATGGAGGTCACTGCAAAACTGCTAAGACAGGAGAGGAGAGTGTGGGGATGGAGGATGGGGACAGGGCAGAGGAAGAAAGACACGGAGGTTCACAAAAACATCCCACTCCAAATGGACCTGTGAAACCAAACGACAACACATAAAGTAGACAAAATGCTGAACATGTTGGCCAATGAAGTCAACAAGTGGAACAGATATTCACTCTGGATTAGCTTGTTTGCGTGAATGTTTTAACAAGGTGGATTTTATATAACATAGGATGAACCATTTTAAAGTGTACTTCAGTGGAATTTGGTATAATCACCATGTTGCTGCTGCTGCTAAGTCGCTTCAGTCAAGTCCGACTCTGTGTGACCCCATAGACGGCAGCCCACCAGGCTCCTCTGTCCATGGGATTTTCCAGACAAGAGTACTGGAGTGGGTTTGCCATTGCCTTCTCTGAATCACTAGGTTGGGCAACCACCATCTTTGTCAACTTGCAATGCATTTTCAGCAGCCCTAAATGAAGCCACGTGCCCATAAATGGTCATCCCTCTCCCCCTCCATCCAATTGGAAGATTAACACTACCTCGCAACCATGAATCTTTTATGTCTTTATGGATTTACCTAGCATTCTAGATTAATTTTTTTAAGATTAATTTTTAAGAACACTCCTGCAAAGACTGTAATTGGAATCTTAAAGGTGACCAATGGTATCATTGAAAGCATAACTTCTGATATTTCTAAAAAAATTATTTTGAAATAACTTAAAACTTATACAGGCTCAAATTCTCAACAAAATCTTAGTATACTGAATCCAGCAATGTATAAAAAGAATTATGCTCACAGTCATGTGGGATCTATTATGAGTACACAAGTCTGGTTCAACATTCAAAAATGAATTATTGTAATCTAGGACATCAAAAAGGCAAAAAAGAAAAATCACATGATCAGAACAATATATGCATGAAAACACTTGAAAGAATTCTGCTCATTCATCAGAAGTATTCAGAGTGAAATAGGAACAGAGGGAAACTTCCTCAGCTTGTTAAAGAATATGTATAAAAACCCCATAGCTGACATCATACTTACTGAGAGACAACGCTTTCTCGCAGATATCTGGGTCAGGGCACATATATCCTCTCTTACTACTCATTTTCAGTATCATACTAATTACCGAAAACTTTTGCTTCTAGTATGCAATAGGCAAAGAAAGTAAGTAAAAAACATTCAGATTGGTAAGGAAGATATAAACTTTGTTCACAGATAACATGATCATTTCTTAGATAATATGAAAGAATTGTTTAAAAAAAAACTACTGGAAGTAATACATGATCATAGTAAGGCTGCAGAATGAAAAAGTTAATACACAAAAGTCAATTGCTTGCCTATATATTAGCAATGAACAAGCAAAAATTTGAAATAAAACCTATATAATTTACTTTAGAACCCCAAAATGAAATGCTTAGGGTTTAATCAAACAAAATTTTTTCATGATTTATATGAGAAAAACTACAAAACTCCATTGAAAGAAATCAAAGGCCAGCTAAGTGAATGGAGAAGCAATCCATGTTCACAGCCAGGAAGACTCAGTACTGTCAAGATCCC
Source organism: Capra hircus (assembly GCF_001704415.2). Taxonomy (NCBI): domain Eukaryota; kingdom Metazoa; phylum Chordata; class Mammalia; order Artiodactyla; family Bovidae; genus Capra; species Capra hircus. Next base: position 9,519,686 of record NC_030833.1, on the reverse strand, counting down.
AAATTGAGCTACGAATTCAATGCAACTCCTTTTGATATCCCAGCATGTTATTTTGTGGGTATTGACAAGCTGATTGAAAGCTTTTTTTGTGGAGGGAGATGATTCAAATAGATGAGAAATTATTGAAGGAGAAGAACAAAACTGGGAGACTGACACTATCTGACTTCAAAATTTACTACAATGCTACAGTTACCAAGAGAGTATGATCAGCTCACACAGCTTAATTAAAACAAAACAAAACAAAAAATCACTCAAAAAAATGCGGAAGTCCTAAATAGACAGTTCTCCAAAGAAGACACACAGAGGGCCAATAGACACATGAGAAGAATCAATACCACTAATTATTAGAGAAATACAAGTCAAAACCACAATGAATTATCACCTCATACTGATCAAAATTGCCATGATTAAGGTATCTACAAATAGCAAATGTTGGAGCTTGTGGAGAAAAGGGAACACTCCTACACTGTTGGTGGGAATGTAAATTGGTGATGCCAATATGGAGAACAGTACAAATGTTCCTTAAAAACTAAAAATAGAGTTAACATATGATCCAGAAATCCCACTCCTAGGCATATATCCAGAGAAAGCTCTAATTTAAAAAGATATATGTACTTCCCCTGGTAGTACAGTGGTTAAGAATCTGCCTTCCAATGCAGGGGCCACGAGTTTGATCCCTGGTCTGGGAAGATCCCACATGCCACCACGGAGCAGCTAAGCCTGTGCGCCACAGCTACTGAAGCCTGTGCCCCACAAGAGAAGCCACTGCAACAAGAAGCCTGTTCACCGCAACGAAGAGTAGCCTCAATGTCCACAACTAAAGAAAGCCCGCAGCAATGAAGACTCAGTGCAGTCAAAAATGAATACAGAAAAATAATTTTAAAAGATACATGCACTCTAATTAAAAAATATACATCATTGCAGTACTGTTTACAAAAGACATGACATGGAAGCAATTTAAAAGCCCATTGACAGGTGAAAGAATAAAGAAGATGTGGTGTGTATATACATATGTAGAGAGATATATGCATACCATGGAATACTACTCAGCCATAAAAGAATGAAATAATGTCATTTTCAGCAACACAGATGGACCTAGAGGTTGTCGTATGAAGTGAAGTAAGTCAGAGAGAGAGACAAATGTCATATGATACCAGTTACATGTGGTATCTAATCATATATCTTGATTCTTACACACAAGAGTTGAAAACATGTTCACACGAAAGTCTGTGCTCAGATATTATGCAGCTTTATTAACAATTGTCATAACTCAGGAGTAACCAAGATGTCCTTTGGAAGGTGAATGGGTCAGTAAAGTGGACTACGTCCAGAAATGGAACATTTTGTAGCACTAAAGAGAAATGAGCTATCAAACCACAAAAAGACACGTGGAAGAAACTGAAAGGCTTATTGATAAGTGAAAGACGCCAATCTGATAAAGCTATGCACTGTGCCATTATAGCTACTTGACATTCTAGAAAAGGAAAAGCTATGAAGACAATAAAAAGGTCAATGGTTTGTAGGGCTTAAGGGAGAATGATGACAATGTGGAGCACAGAGGATTTTGAAAACTGATAATTCTCTGTGTGCTATTATAACAATGGATCCATGCCATTATATGTTGTCCAAACCCATGGATGTTCAACACCAAGAGTGAACCCTCATGTAAACTATGAACCTCAGATGAGTATGACGCTTCAACTCTGTTTCATTATTTATGACAAATGCTGCACTCTGATGAGTTTTGATGACAGTAGAGGAGGCTGTGCATGTGTGGAGCATGGGTTATGTGGGGAACCTCTGTTCCTGCCTCACAACTGTGCTCTGAATCTAAAACTGCTTAAAGAAATAGCCTCATGATGGGACTTCCCTGGTGGTCCAGTGGTTAGGACCCTACCCTTCCACTGTGGGGGCCCATGTGTGATCCCTGGTCAGGAAACAAAGATCTCACAAGTGGTACGGCATGGTCAAAAAATGGTTTTATGGAAACAAGCATAATGAGACAGATTTTAAAATAAGTATTTTACCCATTCATCCATTCATTACTTCTTTGATTCAATAAATATCTTTGTCAAAAAAAGAACTAGCAATTCAAACTTTTCTGCTTCAAAAAACCATGCTTCCTGAGAGTTTTTTCTAATAGTACAAAGTGAGTTTTATTTAGCACCTAACATATGAGATAATTTCACATAAATTACAAGAAAGACTTGACAGAGAAATGAAGGGTACTTGGTGCATATTTTGTCACAGGATGTAATGGATTACAATTTCCTGAGAGTTTTTAAAAAAAGAAATATAACTCTCAACAAAGTGTATATAGAGGGAACACAACTCAACATAATAAAAGCCATATATGACAAGTCCACAGCTCATATCATAGTCAGTGGTAAAAAGTTGAAAACGTTTCCATCCAAGATGAGGAACAAGTCAAGGATGCTCACTCTCGCCACTTTTATTCAACATGGTATTGGAATTCCTAGTTACAGCAAGCAGAAAAGAAAAAAATAAAAGGAATCCAAACTGGAAAGGCAGAAGCTAAATGTCACTGCTTACAGATGTCATCACAGAATATGTGTGTTCAGTCACTCAGTCGTGCCCGACTCTGCAACCCCATGGACTGCAACTCACCAGGCTCCTCTGTCCATAGAACTTTCCAGGCAGGACTAGTGGATCAAGTTGCCATTTCCTACTCCAAGAGACCTTCCTGACCCAGGGATTGAACCCACTTCTCCTGCACTGGCAGGAATTTTGTCAAATGTGTTGCACTGAACTTTGACTGTATGGATCCCAACAAACTGTGGAAAATTCTTTAAGAGATGGGAATACCACACCACTTTACCTGCCTCCTGAGAAATCTGTATGCACGTCAAGAAGCAACAGTTAGAACCAGACATGGAACAACAGGCTGGTTCCAAATTGAGAAAGGAGTACATCACGGCTGTATACTGTCACCTTGCTTATTTAACTTATATGCAGAGTACATCATGCAAAACGCCAGACTGGATGAAACACAAGCTGGAATCAAGATTGCCGGGAGAAATATCAATAACCTCAGATATGCAGATCACAGGCAGAAAGTGAAGAGGAAATGAAGGGTCTCTTGATGAAAGTGAGAGAGTGAAAAAGTTGGCTTAAAGCTCAACATTCAAAAAATTAAGATCATGGCATCCAGTCTCATCACTTCATGGCAAATAGATGGGGAAACAATGGGAACATTCATAGACTTTGTTTTCTTGGGCTCCAAAATCACTGCAATGGTGACTACAGCCATGAAATTAAAAAATGCTTACTCCTTGGAAGAAAAGCTATGACAAAGCTAGATAGCGTATTAAAAAGCAGAGACATCACTTTGCTGACAAAGGTCCGTCTAGTCAAAGCTATGGTTTTTCCAGTACTCATGTATGAATGTGAGAGTTGGACTATAAAGAAAGCTGAGTGCCAAAGAATTGATGTTTTTGAACAATGGTGTTGGAGAAGACTCTTGAGAGTCCCTTGCACTGCAAGGAAATCAAACCAGTCCATCCTAAAGGAAATCAGTCCTGAGTATTTGTTGGAAGGAGTGATGCTGAAGCTGAAGCTCCAATACTTTGGCCACCTGATGTGAAAAACTGACTCATTGGAAAAGACGGTGATACTGAGAAAGACTGAAGTCAGGAGGAGAAGGGGTTGAAAGATGGTTGGATGGCATCACTGACTCAATGGACATGAATTTGAATAAGTTCCAGGAGTTGGTAATGGACAGGGAAACCTGGCGTGCCATGGGGTCACAAAGAGTCAGATACAACTGAGCTGAAGTGAACTCGTACATTGGCAGGCTGATTCTTTACCACTGGCACTACCTGGGAAGCCCCATAGTACAGATGCCACCCAAGAACTACTAGAACTCATTGATAAACTTGGCAAATTTGCAGGATACAAAATTAATATATAGAAATCTATTGCACTTCTACACACTAATAACAAACTATCAGAAAAAGAAATTAAGAAAACAATCTATTCATAATCACATCAGAGATTATTTAATAAAATGTGATGACTGATGCCCTGAAATTGTCTACAGAGCAAAAAAAGTTTTGTGCTCAAAGGCCATACTTTCAGGCAGTTTTACAAGGAAATATTGCTGTTTTTAATTATCTTTATCTTATTCAAAATATCTTAGAGATCTCAAAAAGGCTACCCAAATCATTTTAAATATAGAAAAATCTGATAAAACTATGATCTGATATGAGTAATAGGCAACGATAGTACAGGAAAGGAAATCAGTAAATAAAATTTATGAACAAAGGTGCAAACATACAATAAAAAGGATAGGACAGAACTTCAGGAGACTAAATTCCATAATTTAAAAAATATTCTTAAAAATAAATATTTATCCTAAAGATGCAAAGAGAACTTGAAATAAAAAAAAAATCTGTGAAAGTAACTTCTCATATTAATAGAATAAACCCTAAAATCCATATTAACACCTCAATGGATACAGAAACAAACTCAAAAAAATTGAATAACTGTTAATGTTGTAACAAAGCTATTAGAAATTAGTCATTGAAGGAAACAAGTTTGCTTTCATAAATCACTAGAAAGAACACACAGCAAAACATACAGTTTATGATTGAGACATAAAGAGCATCCCTAGGAATGTCAGCCCACTCCAGTGTTCTTGCCTGGAGAATCCCAGGGACGGCGGAGCCCGGTGGGCTGCGTCTGTGGGGTCTCCCAGAGTCGGACACGACTGAAGCGACTTAGCAGCAGCAGCAGTAGAGTGAAAAATACTGCAAGACGGCTGTCATCACGTTTCATCAATAATGTGCTGGAAGATTTAGGAATGATGGCCTTTCCTCCAAAGAAAAGCAGAGCTAGAGCAGGTCTGCTTAGCTTGGGGGCTCAAACAAAAGAGAGTTGTTCTTCTAAGACTCTCTAGGGAATCTTAGAAAAACTTTGCGTCCCTCGTATCCTGGGAACCTGAAGGGGTAAGGTTGTCTTTTCTGCACCTGTCAGTCAGGTTCCTTCTGACTGGGACCCCCATCTCGAATGCCGTCAACCGCAAGGACGGGCGGTGCCTCCTGGAGCTGGAAGGGAGGGGGCTTTGGGGTGAGCTTGCCCAGTGGCTCTGGACTGGCGGCCCCACCATCCTCTTGTTCTGCCTCCCTCGTGACTTGGCTACTTGGCTTCACCCTCAGTTGGGAGGACGTGGAGCAGAACTTTCCCACCTCCCCTGCAGCCAGACCTTCCCTGTCCCTTCACCTGGGGACATGCTCATTCCGGCACCATCGCCAGGACAGGGACTCCCTGTTGACCTCCTCTCAGAGCTCGATCTGGGGTCAGCTTTTCCCGCGGTCCATGGCACACACAAGGGGAACAGAAACGGAATGAAATTGCAGTTCTCTGTCAATGAGGAGGGAATCCGGGCTGGGAAGGCAGCTTACAAAATGCCCAACAGACCCTTCAGAGCCTCCCTGGGAATAAAACCACGGTCACTGAGAAGGAGGCGATGCCTATCCATGGGATGGTCTAGAAAGAGAGCAGCTGGGAAGATTTGATGAGATGGGAGACACTTAGGGAGGGCCTGGGAACCGGGTGCAGACACCCAGCGCATCTCATGGAGAGGAGAGGAGAGGAGAGGTGTGCTGGGGAGCAGGCCACAGGGAAGGGGCTAGAAGCAAGGCAACCAGGCTTGTCTAGGAACCTCAGAAACCAGGTATGAGCTTTGGGACAAACATCTGAGGGATGGAAGTCCTCAAAAACTATTACGTCATAAATTTCCTCCAGGGGGCACAGACACTTCAGGAACCTAAGACTGATTCCTGAGGCTCCCTGGGAAAGGGACTGTAGTTTCTTTTCTCCCCAGGCAGTCACAGCCCTGCTTGGACGCTGCTGGGGAGGACAGCGGGCCTGACACATGGGGACTGAAGGTAGGATGCTTGGGCTGGGATGGAAGACAAGCAACTGCCTTCCCCCCACAGCTCCCGCATTCCCTCCATCCAGGCGTTTACAGCCATGGGGTGCTCCTTGTTCTGTCCACAGACCGGAGCCAGGGAGTATTCTGTGTGTAGGGAACTGCAAGGGACAACAGAGAATGGAAAGGGAAGGGAGATTCTAGATGGAAGGAGAACTGTGAGGAATGATTATATTTTATACAAATAGCAACCAGGGAGCCTAACCAACTGGAGCAGAATCAGCATTGTTTTCTGAGAGGGAGACCCTGTCCACTAAACTTCCTCCTCCATTCATCAGTCAGAAGAGCCTGAGTGAGCAGATGGCTCAGACAGCTTCCCTGTGTTCTGCTGGAGGTGGAATGTCCCTCCCATTGGGAGCCCATTAGGGCTCCTGTAAAGAAAGGTATGAGTTAGAAAGAGCAGGAAGTTTCTGCAACTCATGAGGAAGAATGAATGATGCGACAGTAATAAAAGCTTGGCTCAAACATATGTATGAACAGACATTTCTCACAAGAAGTGGGGTTGGACTGGAAACACTGGAGAAGTGGCCGAATGCCCTGGAGTTGGAGAAATGCACATTTTAATAGAGGACATTATTTCAAACAATTGTAATCATCAAGATGCTTTGAAAGACTTGGTAAAATTCAGAGCTGTTTAATCAGGAAACTGGACAAGGGCTTCTCCTGGTTGGTGTGTATGTAGCTGGTAATGGTCCTTGGAAGGCAAGTGGGCTGCCATTCCTTTTGATGGCTGAATGGTTATCATTTTAGGGATGGACCATGTTTTATTTATTTATCAGATGATGGAAATTTGGATTTTTTTCACTCTCTTATGAATAATGCTGCTATGAATATTCATGTACAATTTTCTGTCTGGACGCACGTTTTCATTTCCTTGGTAAATACCTAGTAGAAACCTAGGCCATATAGAAACTAGTGTGGAACATTCAAGAACCTGCTAGACTGTTTTCCATAGGGGCTTCTGCTGGGTTCTCACAACTGTGACAATCATCGGACTGAGCCACGTGGTCTCCATATAACAAATATAGAAAGAATTCCGACATGTGCGCCCAGGTCACCCTTGTGGACACACCACACACAGGCTATGTACTTCAGCTTCCCCATCAATTGTGACCCACACCTGGAGCAGACAGGGGCTGTTTACCTGCCTTTGCCCTGAGTGACACAGAAGGGCTCTTAAGACCGGGCAGCCTGGATGTCAGACTGGTCCTGCGTCTGCCACTGGTGCCCTGGGATGTGGGCGAGTCCTTTGGCCTCTCTGGGTCTCAGTTCCTCTCCATCTAAGTCGTACTGAGGTTTATGAAGTAACTAGAGGTGGACACGCTGCAGCTGAGCCCCAGGGAAGAGGGCCCTGCAAACAGGGCACCCTGGTGGTCTGTGGCTGATTTGCCAGCCTTCATCGAGGACCACAGAACAGGAGAGGGAGAGACCAGGCCATCACTCCCCAGTCTGAGTGGGAAAGGACACAGAAAGTTTCTGACAAAGACAGGGGGGAAGCAGCAGGCGCCTCCCTTCTGGAGAACCTGGGGCTCCTGCAGCCCTGCGGGGCTGGGCTCCAGGGGAGGAGGAGGTCAGGCGTCAGCTGCTGTGTGTATATAGCCCCAGGCCTCCGGGGCCAGGCTCAGTGCTGAGGCTGGTGCCAGGCTGCGAAGATGAAGCTGTCCAGTGTCATCCCTTGGGCCTTGCTGCTCAGCACAGGTAAAGCCTGGCCCCCAGCCCCTTGCCTCCTGGCCTCTCTGCTTCCTGTTCAACCTAGAGAGTCTGTGCAGTTTCGTGTGTTGCCATGGAAAAGGGTCTGCAAGCTGCCCTCCTCCAAGGAGATGCCACCCTCAGCCTGGCCTGGAGGAGGAGGGTCCAGTAGCATGGCCATGACCCAGGGCTGCGCATATAATGATTTTTAAGCATTTCCTGGGCTGTCCGTCCTTGTTCTGGCATGCATTCCCTGGGCCCCCTCTGTCTTAAACAGTGTACCCTGGGATGCTTCCCTGGTGGCTCAGCTGGTAAAAATCTGCCTGCAATGCGGGAGACCTGAGTTCACCCCTGGGTTGGGAATATCCTCTGAAGAAGGGAAAGGCTACCCACTCCAGTATTCTGGCCCAGAGAACTCCATGGACAGTATAGTCCGTGGGGTCGCAAATAATGGGACACGACTGAATGACTTTCACTCACCTGGGATGCCCTGCAGAACAGCCAGCCCTCATCCACACCTGGATGAAGTGAACCAGTCATGGTCTGCTTTTCAGGGGTCTTGGTGGTGTGACAGCGTGGGTGCTGTATGTGGGACCCTGGCTGGACCTGATTGGAGGGTGGCATCCAAGGGGAAGCGGGGGCCCCTGGAGAAGCCCCTGGACAGGTGGGAGTGCTTTGCCTCTGCCCCCGGGATGGAGATGTAGCAGCAACATGAGCTCAGGAATGACCCACAGGAGCAGCAGCTCCCAGCAGGGCGGAGGACATCCTGACAGGTAGTCATAGTCCTTCAGGGGGCTCGGTGTTGGGCCTTCACTGAACACAGAGGGCCCCATGCTGGCTTGGGCTCCCCAGGTGGTGCTAGTGGTAAAGAATCTGCCTGCCAATGTATTCAACTCAAAGGAGATGCGGGTTCGATCCCTGGGTTGAGAAGATCCCTTGGAGAAGGCAACGGCAACCTGCTCCAGTATTCTTGCCTGGAAAATTCCTTGGACACAGGTGGCGGGCTATAGCCCCTGGCATCTCAAAGAGTCTGACACGACTGAGGGAGTTGCTACTCATGCTGGTTCCCAGTGCTGGTGGGAAAGAATCGGAAGGCAGCCATTTCTTCAGGGAAACCTCTGTCTCCTCCTTCCTGCTTCTCTCTGTCTGTCTCATTTTGTCCTTCCTCCTCTGCCCTTTTCAGCTCCGTCTCCTCTTTTCCTCTCTCCTCACTCAGCTTCCCTCCCCTTCTCCCTGCTCACCTTTACCGCTCACACTTCCGGTAAGGGACTGTCCCCATGACTAGGCTCTTTCTTCCCTCCCCCCTTTTCTCCCTACAGTCAGTGGTGGGTCACGACTAGGAGCTGAGTGGGGGCCGAGTGGAAGGAGAGGGTCGTGCCATCAGTGTGTGCGCCCAGATCCTTCTCAGGGTCCCTCCCAGGCTCCTGTGATGAGGCCCTTCCTGTCTCCCTGGCCCGGGGTGGGGGTGTGGAGGGGCAGCCCTTCTCCTGGGACACTTCGTGGGTGCCTTGTAGGTAGAAACGGGTCCATCAGAGCCCCTCCTGCTTCTGCTCTTTCTCAAGTGCCTTCAGTTCAAATGGTCAGTAGGTCAAGATGGCATGTTTTGGGGTGATGTGTCTTGAACTCCTACAAGGGGCTGTTCATCCCCTGCTTCAAAGTCAGGACCTCAGACTCTAGATCAGAAGAGGTCACTGTACGTGTGGGTCCAGGACAGATACGGCACCTGAAGGGACAGGAATGATTTCTGCTTCTGTCCTTGAGGCCTGCTTTCAGGCAAATCTTCATTTGTGTCTTCCTAAGCAGACAGTGATGGATGCCCCAGGGTGGGGAGGATTTTTTTAAAATATATTTTAATTTTTATCCTTTTCATTATGAAAGTATGATAACACATTTACAGGAGGCTTGGAAAATACAGAACAAAGTTACATATAGTTTCGCTATTACAGTTATTTTTTTAATAGGTAAATTAAGATGTTTCATTGGAGCTTTAATATCAAACTCTCAAAATTAATAGAATGAATATACAGAGAAGTAAAAGGATAGAAACAGACCTGAGAAGCCCTGTGAACCAATTCAACATAATTAAGATTTATAGATTTTTCACACAACAGCAAGATACCATTCTATTCAAGTTTCTATAGACTGTAAACTAGGAGACACTGGAACCCATCCAGGGACATAAGACAAGGTACAAAACTTTCATGGTGTAAAGGTATTGAAATCATAGTCTCTTTTCTTATCACTGTGGAATTATGTTAGAAATCAATATCAAAAGAAATTTGAAACTAACTGTGCCCCCAAACCAATGAGACTTCAGGACTCAGGAAGGGTAGGTGGAGATGGACCCCAGTGTCCTGGTTGACATTTAAGGTCAAATAGTTTCCAGAGGGCTTGTTGATCTCGATTGACTAAGGAAAGCAGTTTCTATGGGCAAGGAAATGAATGAGTGGCAGGTTACCTAGTAGGGAGCATCCCTGGGCCGGGCACTGAGCTATGCATGTGTGGACTGTTCTCTGGAACCGAGGAGGCTCCTACTGTTCAGTTTCCATTTTAGAGATGAATGGATTGAGGCTTAAGGAGAGAAAACAACTTGTCCAAAGCCATGCATCCCTCGTCCCCACAGGGCTATGACCCAGGGCCAAGAATCAGATATTCTTAAGCTTTGCTACGCCTGATTGTTGTATCGTGAAGGTAAGCCACAGCGCAAGTGCACCCTGGGAGACCATGTGATTGAAATCAGGGCCCTTGATCCATGCACCTAACTCAGGTCCCTGATACAGTGAAACTTCTACAAATTAAGATGGCTCACTTCTCCTCCACTGAAATTTTACTCAGTGTGTTCACTCCAACATCAACTTCACCACCAAAGGATTAACAAGAAACGTTCATGTCCTAGTTGGGTGAAATACTCTCTTAGTTTGGCTGGGACTGAGACATTTTCTGGGAGAAGGTAGTTCAGTGCTGAGATCTGGATAGTCCTAGGCTAAAGGGACAAGGTGGTCACCTTCCTGGGGGCTGACTCTTTCAAGTCTGGCTGCAGAGAGGGAACATTGGCCCTAAACTGAGTAGATCTGGCGAAAACAAAGACATCAAGATGAATGGGCTAGCTTTCGAAGGCCCTCCTTCTGGCCTTCCCCTGTGTGACCAGGACGGTCCCCAGGGTGGAGAACAGTAAAGCATTTCTCTCATCTCACTGCCATCCCTTGGCACACAGCTCCTCCTCACAGGGTTGTGAGTTTTCCATTCTCTTACCCTGACCCCTCTGTAACCTCTCATTTTCACGATGTTTTCCCGTTTTGCTACCTTTCAGCCACACTGGTTTCAACAGAATCGGATGAAGGTAAGTGTAGACGATGTGATTTCACCACTTCCCCTCATCACGTAGAGATGAGTCTTAAAGTTGAGGCGCAAGAGGCTTCTCTACAAGGGAAACGTACGTACCCATTACCAAAAGAACGTAGCTTTCTGTACTTCACAGCCTGGTTGCATCATCACAGTCCCTAACTCCAGTCTCTCCAGACCTCTGAGGACTCCCCCTTCTGCCTCATTCCTTCTCTCCACCCCACCACATCTTCCAAACTCGGGAGAGGCCTCATGGTGGGGGAGGAGGAAGGGGCCGCCTCTCCATGCAGCGGGTGGCCAAGGTGGATGGAGCCGCCTCCTAATGGCTGGGGGACATCACCGTCTTCAGGGTCAGAGATGAGAGTTTCTCAGGGAGAGCGAGTGAGGACATCGTGATGGACCAGGTCAGAGGGTGCAGCTGACCAGAGATGGGTTGTGTGCTCGAGAGGTTTCCAGGCCCAGGCACTGGCTGAGCACCTTCCAACCAGGAGCTCATTAGATCCAAATGCCCGAAGGAGTGCTCCTTTTATCCTCACATACAGATGCGGAACCTGGGCGCCACTGAGTGGGTCCCAGTGCTCCCTGCACGTCTGCACAGTGAGTGGGTTTTCATGCCTGGGAGGGGTCTGGCTCCTCAGGCTGTTCCTCTGCTGTTTCTCAGGCTTCACGGGGAAGAGACACACAGGACACAGAAGGAGGGTTTGTGTGCACCTTTTGACTTCCAGTCTGGCCATGCACTTGATGATAAAGATTTATTTGCTGAAGAGGGATTCAATATATCTGTTTTCAGGGATCAAAACAAATTTCAGTGATGGGTATGGTTCCCTTTAAAATGTTTCAAAGAGTAAAACATTAAAATCACTTTTTTGGAGGTCACTAGACTTGGATCACTGATGTTGATTTGTGATTTCTGGAATCTGGAAATCACAAGGTTTAATGATGGTGTGGAGCCCAAGGATGGTAGAGCGACCCCCGCCCCCCAGCGCAGGGGTTCTCACAGCCTCTGGGTACCAAGAAACCTGTCTTCTGTTGTAGACACTAGAAAATGTGGGGGCGTCCACAGAGACTTCTCTGGGAGGATCTCCAGCAGTTTCTCATGGGGGCCAAAGTGTACCTGGACCATCCTCTTGAAGAGCGGTTATACAGTTGTACTGACAATTCCATTTCTCAGGTCAGTGCTCAGCTGAGTGCTCTTTGCTGATGTTGTGGTTTTATGGGAAGGTGTCCCTCTTTGCCCCTTCCCGTTCCCCCTGCACCACCCAGCACACACATCCGGACACATCCTGACCCCAGCTCACTCCTGCTGACGACCTGCATGGCCCCCTGCCCTCTGCATCAAGCTGACCCTCCTTGCACGGCTTTCAGATCCCTCCAGGGGACCCCAATCTCCCCTCCCTTCTAACCTCTCCTCCCCTCTGCCCCCTCTCTGAGCTGAGCCAGCACACACTGAGCTGTGGACCCATAGGACTGTTGGGCAGCTCTGAGCCTTTGCTCACACTGTGCCCTCTGCCTGGAAGGCACCTTCCACCTCTCCCAGACTCACCACCTGCTGCTTAGGGTCCTCATTTCCTAGTTCACGAGTTCACTGGAGGAAGAACTTTTCCATCACACCGGAAACCCCTGCTCTGACTCTGTCCACAGCTGGGCAGATCTTTCTCGGATTTGTGTCCCATCCGTTAATCCCTGCAAAACGCTGGAGGAATTGACAGCATCACATCACTCTTGCTGATGTCCGAGTGTGTCTCTCCTAGGATGCGTGTCTATCTCTTGTTTGCTTGTTTTACCGAGGAGTGAATAAATGAATGAAAGATCTAATCAATGTTTGAAAGTATGAAGGAAGTTATAACGCTCCAGAAGGTATTTCCAAACTAGCGATAGTTACAGCATTTCTGTAGCAGGGTATCCTTCATATAGTTTAACCTGGAAGTGACATTTTCATGATTTGTGGAATCAAGGTCACTGTCAGGGGAGGCTGAGATTAGTTCTATCATCTTATAACTGAAGGCCGTGTCCTTCTATGAAGTCAGGTCTCCCACTAGGCGGAGGAGCTGCTCCGTATGAGGAGGACAACCTGGAAATCCTTGCCTCACAGCAGGGCTCAGACCATCTATCAAAACCACATGCCGGGGCTGAAGGAGGCAGGCATTTCGTACATCACCATTTCTGTTAGGATCAAAGGGATAGATTATTCTAAAAGCTTTCATTATTGTCCCTTTGACCCTCTCCAAGACCAGTTTTGGATATGGGACTAGGAAGGAATCAGTCCGTCTAAGAGTGAGCTAGTACAGAGGGAGCCGAGTGTGTGTCCTGGTGAGATGTCCCTTCTATGTCTCGTTTTAGCCCAGAGAGGCAGCAACCTCCCTCCTGGGTGGGGCACACGCTGGTGGCTGAGAGAGGAAGACAGGGCGGGGTCAGGTCTGATGGGCAGGAGGAGGAGACGGAGACCTCGGCAGGAGTGTGACAACCCGTGGGTGCACTTTGCCTGCAGCAGCGAGAGCTGGATGCCCCTCTTGCCTCTGCAGGTCCTGGAGGCCAAGAGGGGGTCCTGGGCCCCCTGTGCCAGGGGTGCAGAGGGTGAAGCAGGAGTGGAGTCACACACGCCTGTCTGGGCCTCACCTGACTCCATGCTTGTTGCCCAAGCAAACAGTCCTCAGGGTTGGCTATACTGTGCCCTCCGGTGACTCCTGATCCCAGAGTCCTGGGTGGGCTTCCCTGAGCCCCATCAGTGGGGTTGCCCAGGAGGCAAGGAGTCACCTGCAGCCCCTGTAGGGGGGAGGGTCCTGGGGGACCACCACCCCCTCCTGAAGGATGAGTCTCCTTCCCCGTGGGCACCAGCCTGGGCAGTCTGGTGCGCAAACCTGTGTGATTGTGTGGGGTCTGGACAGGGGAGACTGCCTGCCAGAGGGACCACGATTCCCAAGGCTGATGCCTGCCCTTCCCTCTGCTCCAACAGCCTCAACTGTAATGAAGAGGATGTGGAAATCATAGACGGGCTGCCGGACAGTACTACATTTGGGAAGTTCTGTTCAGGGGGACCCCTGGTGTTTAAATCTTCTTCCAATGTCATGACCGTGAAATACTACAGAAGTTCCAACCAGCCAGTATCTCCTTTTGATATATTTTACTACGAGCGTCCATCAGGTAGGTGAGATGGACAGGGGTCTGCTGACGTGCCCTCTCCTGTCCGTGCGTGGTTCTGAGGGCACGTGGCTATTACGTGACTGCTGAAATAAGGTGGAATCTAAGTTCTGCATGATCATCACTGGGTGAGCCTGAGTCAGCATGACCCAGTGAGTCTCTGCAGAGACACCCACCCGCTCCTTCCCAACATTTTGCATCTGACATACTGGAATTGGAAAGACCCATATGAAAATTCTTTTCAAATTTTACTCTTTCCTTTGATTATGTCCCATATTCTTCCCAAATAGAAAATGTCCCTTTCTGGATCTTATAATACAATCTTAAGCATTTCTAGTGTGTACATTGAAAATGTGTGCTACACATAGTATACTATATCAAATGTATATATTTACCGGATATATAGATATAACACACATATATCTCTTTGTATATAGATATAGCAGGATGTATATTGGCCATTTACTACACAAAATGTATATTATGCATACAAATATATACATGTGTCACTTCGGGCAAGTCAGACACAGTTTCTCAAAACTGTTTCTTTTTTCTCATTAATGATCAGTTAAACTTTTCCCCCACTTATCAATGGGAAAAAAAAGCTCGTATAATCGAAGTGAAGTGAAAGTCGCTCAGTCGTGTCCAGCTCTTTGCAACCCCATGGACTATACAGTCCATGGAATTCTCCAGGCCAGGATACTGCAGTGGGTAGCCTTTCCCTTCTCCGGGGTATCTTCCCAACCCAGGGCTCGAACCCAGGTCCCCCGCGTTGCAGGCAGAGTCTTTATCAGCTGAGCCACAAGGGCAAGAAAGTGAAAGTGAAATCACTCAGTCGTGTCTGACTCTTTGCGACCCCGTGGATTGTAGTCTGTGAGGTTCCTCCATCCATGGAATTTCCCAGGCAAGAATACTGGGTGTGTTGTCATTTCCTTCACCAGGGGATCTACCTGACTCAGGGATCAAACCTGGGTTTCCTGCATTACAAGCAGATAGTTTTACCCTCTGAGCCACCAGCGAAGTTCCCCAAGCCACAAGGGAAGCCCATGAATACTGGAGTGGGTAGCCTATCCCTTCTCTAGCATATCTTCCCAACCCAGAAATCGAATCAGGGTTTCCTGCATTGCACGCAGATTCTTTACCGACTGAGCTATGAGGGAAGCCCCTGTGTAACTGACTCAACCAAACTCTAGTTAAGTTCTCCATCCACAGCTTAGTGATCGTGCTCACACCTAAGAGTGGACAAGTGTTGCCGATGAAAACAATCTTCCTGGAAGACTCTTCTGGAACCAGCTGACCACGAGGAGGGACACATCTTGGTCACCTGTCTGATCACACCTGCCCATCCCATCCCGTCTCCTCCATTCTTTTCCAGCCTTCTGTCTCTTCCCTGCAAAGGAAGATTGCTTACTCCTGAGTGTTCGATACTTGCCGGTCTTGTGGTTCGGTCATTCCGCTTGTCTTTATAATCATTTTGAATAAAGTCTCTTTACCTGAGTCTGGACTTGTTCTTTTACTCTGAATGTCCTCATGTCACAGGTTAGAGAATCAGACATCAGTGAGAACGAGAGGAACCTCTTCTGAAGTTCTTTAAAACCATAGGGTTTTTTATTTTTCATTTTTTGAAGACTGTCTTCAGATAGTTACTCTGCCTATTTACTATTTCCCTCTTGTGCCCAAGATAAACCTCTCAGACAGAGTAGAGACATTGGAGCATCTTTCTGCTAAACTTTCTGATGATGTGGTTGGTGATAAAGAATATTTGATGGTGATGCATTAAATTTCTTCTAATGCCCATTCGCCAACCAGGACTCCGTTCGGGTGTCTTAAAAAGATCTGCAAAGAGTAAAACATGTTTTGTTTGTGGGATCATCAGATTCAGGATTTTTTTTTTTTTTTGGTTGGTTGGTTTTTTGGTTTTTAATTTTTAGAATGTTGTGCTGGTTTCTGCCATGCAACAACATGAATCAGCCATAATTTCACATATATCTCCTCCTTCAGGAGCCTCCCTCCCCTCCTCCATCCTACCCCTCTAGGTCATCACAGAGCACCAGACTGGGCTCCCTGTGTTACAGAGCAACTTCTCTCCAGCTGCCCATTTCACACACGATATGCTGATGCTGCTTTCTCCATTCATCCCACTCTCTCCTGTCCCCAGGTCCAGTCTCTATATCTGCATCTGCATTCGCTTCAATGGCAGCCCACTCCAGCGTTCTTGCCTGGAGAATCCAGGGACAGGGGAGCCTGGTGGGCTGCCGTCTATGGGGTTGCACAGAGTTGGACACGACTGAAGGGACTTAGCAGCAGCATACCATTTTTCTGGATCCCATAAGTAAAGTACAGTGTTAGTCGCTGCGTCATGTCCAGCTCTTTGCAAACCCATGGACTGTAGCCTGCCAGACTCCTCTGTCCATGGCATTTTTCAGGCAAGAATCCTAGCGTGGGTTGCCATTCCCTTCTCCAGGGGACCTTCCAGACCCAGGGATCAAACCCAGGTCTCCTGCATTAGCAGGAAGATTCTTTATCATGTGAACCCAAGGCCCAAATCCCATCAGTTTCAATTCAGTCACTCAGTCATATCCAGTTCTGCGACCCCATGGACTGCAGCATGCCAGGCTTCCCTGTCTATCACCAACTCCCAGAGCTTGCTCAAACTCATATCCATTGAGTCGGTGATGCCATACAACCATCTCATCCTCGGTTGTTCCCTTCTCCTGCCTTCAATCTTTCCCAGCATCAGAGTCCTTTCCCAACTAGTCAGTTCTTCACATCTGGTGGCCAAAGTATTGGAGCTTCAGCTTCAGCATCAGTCCTTCCAATGGACATCCAGGACAGATTTTCTTTAGGATTGATGTGTTTGATATGGCCTTGCCATCCTGAACATGGCCAATCTCACCTGACCTTGGAAGCTAAATCCCATATATATGTGCTAATATACAATATTTATTTTTCTGACTTTCTTCACTGTCCTTAACAGGCTCCAGGTTCATGCACTTCACTAGAACTGACTCAAATTTGTGCTTGTATATGGCTTAGTAATATTCCCAGATTCAGGTTTTGATGTTGCATTTTACCAGAGGCCAGGATGTTAGGAGGACCAAGAAGCATAATGTCTGCCTGAGTGACACAAACCCCACACATGAGGGCACACTCGCATCCTCCTCTGTGTTATTTTGTTCTCTTTGGAGAGTTGGAGGATGTAGTCTCTTCCCAGACTTGGGCAGGGTCATCAACTCCCCTGAAAGCACCACTAGTCTATCCGGACCATCCTGATGAGAGCAGCTCAGAAAGTCAGGTTGGGGTCTCCCTTCCTCATGTGAGTTCCCTGGAGGTGGGGTTTCTCTGCTGATGTCATCGATTTTAGGACAGATCCCACCCGGGCCTCTTGCCGTTCACCATCCCACACACACATCTGAACACAGCTGATTCCATTTGCACTTCCTGTTGAAAACCCTTCTATGGGTCTCCGTCTTCAGGATACAGTTTACCCACCTTAGCCTACTTTCCAAAATCTCTCCTTTTCTGACCTTCCCTCCCTTCTAGCCTCTTCTCCCCTCTGCTCCTCTCAATGCCAGACCATCACACACTGAGTTTCGGAGACTGAAGAATTTGGGGCAACTCCATGCCTTTGTCACACGTCTCCTCTGCCAGGATTGTATCTGTCCAACCCTTTCGACTCACATTCCCTCTGCCAGAATCCCCCCATACAGGATACCATGGTTCGGATTGAGGGCTAACGTTACCTTGTCATCTTCCTGACACCTCTTAGGCGCAGGGACCTGGATCCTTCCCCCCCTCCCCCCACTTACCTTGTGTAAGTTCCTGGGTCATTTAACTTATCATTTGTTTATTAGCTGTGTGGCTGTACCATTGTGGGACTCCAAGGTCCAAGTTGCAATCCTTAAACGAATGAATGAGTGAATGAATATAGGTTCACACACGCACTTTCAATGATCCTGTAAAGTACTGCGTTTCTTTCCAGCCAGTCTTCACACAGGTTAACTTGGGAATCATATTTCCTTCCATTCTAGGCTGAGCTGAACATAACCTATACAAAACTTTGTTAATGTTTTCCAAATCTCTTGTAAATATGTTATCATACTTTCACAATTTAAAAAACAAAAAAATGGAATTAATAATGAGAAGATTTCTTTTCAGAAAGTTGATAGTTCCAGAGAGTTTAACAATGGAGATCACTGTTTCAATGACCTTTAACTTCTCCAAAATATGTTGAGGAAGTGAAAAGTGTACCCAGCTCATTTTATAAATTTAGAAGAAGCTGATGTAAGTATAATCTGATACGAGTAATGGGAAAGAACAGTAC
Organism: Capra hircus; assembly: GCF_001704415.2. Classification (NCBI taxonomy): domain Eukaryota; kingdom Metazoa; phylum Chordata; class Mammalia; order Artiodactyla; family Bovidae; genus Capra; species Capra hircus. Next base: position 9,501,240 of record NC_030833.1, on the reverse strand, counting down.
AGGAAAGAAAACTTCATGCAATCTAATTCAAGAACATAGATGTCAACATAAGGGCAAAAAATGAAATAGAATACAGTTTTAGAAACTGAACTTAGTAGTGTAATAATATTTGTAAAGCATAAGGATTTATTCTAAGAGTACAACGATACACCAAAAAACTATTTAGAGGAACTTGTCATGTTAGCAGAATAAACATAAAATCTATAATACACATCAATAGATTCAAAACAAATGAAACAAGATTCTGTAACTATTAACGATGTCAAATACAACTCTTAGAAACCACTCACTGATGGGCACAAGCTTAACATCATAAAGTGCAGCTATGAAGAACATCCAGCAAGATGGCTTCTTTACTGATGAGTCTTTGAAACGAATTCCATTACATTACGAGCAATAGAGAATGGCTGGCATCACCCTTGGTCAATTTTCTGCTGCAGGATTTGACATTTTTGCTTTTACTCCACACACACACACACACACACACACACACACAAACAGAGCTGGAGCAGGTTTGCCAGCTTGGGGATTCAAAAAGGGGATAGAAAGTTTTTCTTTTTTTAAGACTCTCTAAGAAATTTTAGGAACATTTTTTTGTTCTGGGATTCATGGTACCTTGAAGGGGTGAGGATATTTCCTCCTTCAAGAGACTGACACACCATCCCAAACACCTTCAAGCACAAGTACAGTGCCTCCTGGAGCTGGAAGGGAGGGGGCTTTGGGGGGAGCTTGCCCAGTGGCTCTGGACTGGTGGCCCCACCACCATCTTGCTCTGCCTCCCTCGTGACTTGGCTTCACCCTCAGTTGGGAGGACGTAGAGCAGACCTTTCTCACCTCCCCTGCAGCCAGACCTCCCCTGTCCCTTCACCTGGGGCCATACTCATTCCTGCACCATGGCCAGGACGGGGAGCTTCCTGGGGACACTCACACCATCTCCTTCACCACTGAGGCCAGTTCTTGGAGCTGGGTCTGGGGTCAGCTTCTCCCAAAGCCTGTGGCACATGCAAGGGGACCAGACACTGAATAAACCTGTGGTTCCAGGAAGGCAGCTTACAAAATGCCCAGCAGACCCTTCAGCTCCTCCCTGAGAATAAAATCGTGGTCACTGAGAAGGAGACAATGCCTACCCATGGGACGGTCTAGAAAGAGAGTACTGGGAAGCTCTGACGGAGCGGGAGGTACTTAGGGGGTCTTTGAGCCAGGTGTAGACACCCAGTGCATCTCATGGAGAGGAGAGGAGAGGTGTGCCGGGGAGCAGTCCACAGGGAAGGGGCTGGAAGCAAGGCAACCAGGCTTCTTTAGGAACCTCAGAAACCAGGTATGAGCTTTGGGACAACCATCTGAGGGACAGAAGTCCTCAACAGCTGCTGTTACCCCAGAAATTTTCTCCAGAGAGTGTTGTGAATTTAGGAATCTAAGACTTTGATTCCTGAGTGCCCCTAGAAAAGAGACTGTTTGGTTTTTTTTTTCCCCCCTCTAGGCAGCCACAGCACTGCATGGACACTGCAAGGGAGGACAGTGGGCCTGATGTGGGATGACGTAGGGTGAAGACAGGCTGCTTGGGCTGGGATGTAAGATGAGGAACTGGCCTTCCTTCCATGGTTCCTGCATTCCCTCCATCCAGGCACTTCCATCCATGGGCAGCTCCTTGACATCTCCACAGACCAGGGCCAGGAAGCATTCTGTGTGTTGTGGACTGTGAAAGGAATCTGGAAATGATGAGGAAAGAGAGATTCTAGATGGAAGGGGAACTATGAGGAATTACTGCATGCTATCAGAGTCCCAACCAGGGAGCTTAACCACTGGCGCAGAACCAGCATTGTTTTCTGAGAGGGAGACCCTGTCTAATCAGCCTCCTCCTCAGGAGAGCTTGAGTGACCAGATGGCTCAGCGAACTTCCCTGGGCTCTGCTTGAGGTGGAATGTTTCCCCCACTGTGAACCCATTAGGGCTTCTGTAAAGAAAGATATGACTTAGAACAGGAAGTTTCTACAACCCATAAGGAAAAGTGAGTGACGCAATAGTTAGTAATAGAAACTGGCCCAAAGATACGCATCAACAGGCATTTCAGCAAAGGCCTACAGTTGAGCTCAAGACATATGGAACAGAGACCAAACTTACTGAAATTTTGAGAAATGCACATTTAAAAAGATGTTTTATGAGCATTTCTAATCTGCAAGGAATTCTGAAAAATTTAATAAAATTCAGAGTCGCTAACCTTCAGGAATATGGACATTGTGTTCTCCTGGTCGGTGTGTAATTGTAATGGTCCTTGAAAGGCGATTGGCCTGCTGCTCCTTTAAATGGAAGAATGACTTCCATTGTATAGACAGACCATGTTTAATTTATCCACTCGACGATGGATGGATGGACATTTGGGTTTTTACCACTCTTTGATAGAATAAGGCAACTATGAATAGTCATACACAAAATACCTGGTAGAAAGGTGGCATATATCCTCCATGTGTTGAGATTCTGATGCATGTTTTCATCACGGAGCTCTTCTGGTTTCTCATAACTGTAATACTCTCACTAGTCTGAACCATGTGGGTCTTGGTATAAGTATAGCATAAATGCCAGCATGTGTACACCTTTCTCCCTTGTGGACACATCACACACAGGCTGACATGTGCTCCAGCTGCCCCACCAATCGTGACCCGCACCTGGAGCAGATGGGGGCTGTTGACCTGCCTTTGCCCTGAGTGACACAGGAGGGCTCTTAAGACCAGGCAGCCGGGACGTCAGACTGGTCCTGCGTCTGCCACTGGTGCCCTGGGATGTGGGCGAGTCCCTTGGCCTCTCTGGGTCTCAGTTCCTCTCCATCCAAGTCGTATTGGGGTTTATGAAGTCACTAGAGGTGGACACGCTGCAGCTGAGCCCCAGGGAAGAGGGCCCTGCAAACCAGGGCACCCTGGTGGTCTGTGGCTGATTTGCCAGCCTTCATCGAAGACCACAAAACAGGAGAGGGAGAGACCAGGCCATCACTCCCCAGTCTGGGTGGGAAAGGACACAGAAAGTTTCTGACAAAGACAAGGGGGAAGCAGCAGGCGCCTCCCTTCTGGAGAACCCGGGGCTCCCGCAGCCCTGCGGGGCTGGGCTCCAGGGGAGGAGGAGGTCAGGCGTCAGCTGCTGTGTGTATATAGCCCCAGGCCTCCGGGGCCAGGCTCAGTGCTGAGGCTGGTGCCAGGCTGCGAAGATGAAGCTGTCCAGCGTCATCCCTTGGGCCTTGCTGCTCAGCACAGGTAAAGCCTGGCCCCCAGCCCCTTGCCTCCTGGCCTCTCTGCTTCCTGTTCAACCTAGAGAGTCTGTGCAGTTTCGCTTGTTGCCATGGAAGAGGGTCTGCAAGCTGCCCTCCTCCAAAGAGATGCCACCCTCAGCCTGGCCTGGAGGAGGAGGGTCCAGCAGCATGGCCATGACCCAGGGCTGCGCGTATGTATAATGACTCTTAAACACTGTCTGCGCTCTCCCTCCTTCTTCTGACATGTGTTTTCTGGCCCCCCTGCCTAACCCCTACCTCAGCCTTATGCTGATATCCCCTGTGATGCCTGGTGGGACACCCAGTCCTCAGTCCAGACCTGGAGGAGGTGAACCAGTTGTGGGCAGCTTTTCACGGGTTTTGGAAGTGTGATGGTGTGGGTGTGGGAGGTGGGACTTGGGCTGGACCTGATTGGAGGGTGGCATCCAAGGGGAAATAGAGGGCCCTGGAGAAGTCCCAGGACAGATGGGGTGCTCAGCATCTGCCTCCCAGGCAGGGAGATGTGGCAGCAACATGAGCTCAGGAATGACCCGCAGGAGCAGCAGGTCCCAGCAGGGCTGAGGAGGTCCTATGGGGGTCGTAGCCCTGCAAGGGGGATGGGCGCTGGGCCTGCGCTGAACATGGAGGGACCCATGAGGATTCTTGGTGCTGGAGGGAAAGAAGAGACGGCCATGCCTTCAGGGAAGCCTGTCTCTTCCTCCTAGCTCTCTCTGTGGGTCTTACTCTGTCCCGTCCCCTTCTCTGTGCTTTTCTGCTCCAGCTCCTCTTTTCATCGACCCACACTCTGCTTCCCTCCCCATCCCCTGCTCCCCTGCAGGCAACTGTGGTCATGACTAGGAGCTGTGTGGGAGGCGGGTGGGGAGGACCGGCTTGTGCTGTCAGCGTGTGAGCACAGATCCCTCTCAGCATTTATCCCAGTCTCCTGTGATCAGGACCTTCCCATCTCCCTGGTCTTGGGTGGAGTGGGTCGTGGTTCTCTCCTGGGACACTCTGTGGGCAGCTTATAGGTAGAAACAGGTCCATCAGAGCCTTCCTGCCTCTGATGTTTCTCAAGCACCATCAGTTCAAATCAACAGATCCAGGCAGCATGTTTTGGGGGTGAACTCCTACATGGGGCTCCTTGTTCCTCTGCTTCAAAGCTGGGACCTCAGATTCAAATCAGAGGAGGTCACTGGATTATGCATCCATGATGGGAAGATGTGTGATTCTGCCCTTGAGATCTGCTTTCAGAGAAACCTCGATTTGTTATTTTCCAGAGCCGAAGTGATGGATGCCCCATCCATCCATGGAGGGTGGGGAGGTTTCCTCTGTGGCCCCCAATCCTGTGCCACTTCAGTACTCAGGATGGGCAGCTGGAGACGGACCCCCATGTCCTGGTTGACATCTATGGTCACATAGCTCCCAGAGTGCTTGTTGATTTCGACTTACTGAGGAAAGCAGTGTCTATGGGAAAGGAAATGAATGTGGTGGGAGGTTGACAGTGGCAGGGAGCGTAGTGGACAGCCTCTCTGGGCTGGGCACTGAGCTGTGTATGCGTGGACTGTCCTCTGGAACCAAGGACAGTCTATTATTAAATTTCCAGTTTACAGGTGAATGGACTGAGGTTTGTGAGAATAAATGCCTTGTCAAAAGCCATCCAGCTCTCACCCGAGCCACTCTGAGCCCCAGAGCCCATCTGATTCCTGCACTGTCTGTGCCCATTGGTCACATCATGAGGACAAGCCAGGGTCTCATCAATGGTGGAGCCTGAGAGGCTGAATCAGCACCCTTGACCCAAGCCCTGGACTCACTTCCCTGATACTGTGAAACTTCATAAATTCAGATGGTTCACTTCTCTCCAGTGGAAAATCGACTTCATTTTGTTCAACCTCAGATTAGTCACTGACCTCAGTGAAGAATTTTTCAAACAGTTCACATTCATTAGAGTGATGAAATGTCTTGTGACCAGGTTGGAGAGGTTTCTTGGGAGAGGGTCTTACAATGCTCAGACTGGGAAAATCTTGGGGAAATCAGGACAGGTGGGTCAGCATCCTGAGTGCTGACCTCTAATTGGCTCCAGAGTGGGGGCATCACAGAAGACATGTGGAATTGGAGAGACGAGGAGAAAGCAGCTGGATAAAGGAGTCTTGAAGGAGGAGGGCCAGACCTCCATGCTGCCCTGTCCCTATGAGACCAGGTTCATCCTGGGGACAGGGACAGCCAGGCTTTTCTGTCTGTGCTTGACTGCATCTTCCTTGAGACTCAGCCCTTCTCCACATTGTCTATGAGAAAGGCTTGGCTCTTCCATAACTTCCACCTTGTCATCTTGACTTTCTGTTTGTTTTTTTCTTTCAGCCACATCGGATTCAACTGACAGGCTTCCCTGTAAGTGCACAGATATTATTTCATTCTTTCCTGCTCATCACACAGAGAAGTGCTCGGGGGTTGCAGTTTCAATAGCTCTCTTGGAAATAGTAGTACCGGTTTACCATTTTGGTCAAAGGAACTTGGCATTTCCGGAGCTGACTGTCGGCCTCGGTTTTAACAGTCCTTAGGGCCACATACCCCCTGACCTCTCATGACTCCCACCGTGCTCCTCCTCCCCTCCCCACCTTTCCTCCTCCACAGCCCAAAAGCCTCCCCTGCCCTCCTGCCTGCACAACCTCACTAGGCAGGAGTGGGACTACCGCTCCACAGCACAGGGGTCCCAGGATGACAAAGCTGCCTCCAATGGCCGGAGCCTGGAGGGCTGAGGGGCATCACTGTGTCTAGGCAGAGGGTGTGCTGGCAGCAGGAGGGGTGCTGGGCAGAGGGACAGGCTTCCTCCTGACGAGAGGGCTGATTGATGATTGATAATTGATCGACTGATGATCACTTGGTTTCCCTGGTGACTTCTGGCCCAGGTACTCGAGGAGCATTTTTTATAAATAGGAAGTCTTTTGATGATAAACACCCCCGAGGAAAGTACTGTCTTTATCCTCACTTGATGAAAAATGTTTCATCATGCAAGGTTGAAGTCCTTCTATTTTCAGGTGTCAGATCAAATTGCAGTAACGTGTGTGTGGGTTTGCTATGTTCTGCAGAGTACAAGATAAGATTCACTTTTGGGGGACTCCAGACTTAGACCCTGGAGGTTCCTTTCTGATTGGCAGAAGGGGAAGTTAGGACCACGTACGGTGGTGTGGTGCCCAGGGGTGGTACCCTCCCCGCTGGCCTGGTGTTGCTCCTGGGCACCTGTAATTCTCTCTTCAGTTAAAGATAAAAATTTGTGTGGGGACCTTTATGAAGAGGAATATGGCGTGATCTACCCCTATCTGGGACTGCATACGGAATGCCTCTGGACCATCAAGATGGACCCAGGTCACAAAATTGTTTTGGCAGTACATGATCTCCAGTAAGTGTTCTTTGCTGATGTTGTGGTTTTATGGGAGGTGTCTTTCTTGGCCTCTCCCCGTTCCCCGTGGCCCCCTGCCCTCTGCATAAAGCTGACCCTCCTTGCACGGCTTTCAGATCCCTCCAGGGGACCCCGATCTCCCCTCTCTTCTAACCTCTCTTCCCCTCTGCCCCCTCTCTGAGCTGAGCCAGCACACACTGAGCTGTGGACCCACTGGACTGTTGGGCAGCTCTGAGCCTTTGCTCACACTGTCCCCTCTGCCTGGAAGGCACCTTCCACCTCTCCCAGACTCACCACCTGCTGCCTAGGGTCCTCATTTCCTAGTTCACGAGTTCACTGGAGGAAGAACTTTTCCATCACACCGGAAACCCCTGCTCTGACTCTGTCCACAGCTGGGCAGATCTTTCTTTGGATTTGTGCCCCATCCATTAATCCGTGCAAAACTCTGGGGGAATTGACAGCATCACTCCTGCTTATCTCTAAATTTGCTCTAGAGAAAGCAGCCTAATCTCTGGGGGATCAGGGAATGATTTTTTAACTGGTGACTGAATAAATGAATGAATGAACCATTGAAAGAAAGAAAGAGTAAATGAATGATAATATGAAAAGTGAGCAAAATGATGTGGCAACAGAAAGCATTTGCAATAAATTACAGCACTGCTATAGCAGGTTAGTCTTCACAGATACAAACGCAGGAGCCACATGTCCATGGCTGGCCACATGCGGTCCAGGGTGGTGGTTGAGACAGGTGATGTTCTCTAGTGACTGAGGGCCCTGTCCCTCCAGACCTTCTATGAGGTCAGTTCTCCCACTAAGTGGAGGAGCTGCTCCATGTGAGGCCAACCTAGGGATGCCTGCCCCACAGCAGGGCTCAGACCATCTACCCAAAGCACACTCCAGGGCTGAAGGAGGCAGGCATTTCCTGCATCATATTTCTATTATGGTCAGAGGGATAGATTATATGGAAAACTTCCCCTGATTGACCTTTCCACTTTTGCAGAGATTTTTTGTTTGTTTGTTTTCACTGTCCTTGGCACCAAGGAAGGAATCAGTCTAAAAGCAAACTAACTAAACAGGGGAGGGCACAGCTAACTAACTAAAAGTCAGCTCAGCTGACTTAGAGAGTGTCAAGTGTGTGTCCTGGTGAGATGTCCCCTCCGCGTCTCATTTTAGCCCAGAGAGGCTCCAGCCTCGCTCCTGGGTGGGACACATGCTGGTGGCTGAGAGAGGAAGACAGGGTGGGGTCAGGTCTGATGGGCAGGAGGAGGAGACAGAAATCTCAGCGGGAGTGTGACAACCCGTGGGTGCACTTTGCCCGCAGCAGGGAGAGCTGGACGCCCCTCTTGCCTCTGCAGGTCCTGGAGGCCAAGAGAGGGTCCTGGGCCCCCTGTGCTAGGGATGCAGAGGGTGAACCAGGAGTGGTGTCACACACTCATATCTGAGCCTCACCTGACTCTTTGCTTGTCCAAGGAAATGGTCCTCAGGGTTGGCCATACTCTGCCCTCCAGTGGGTCCTCATCCCAAAGGCCTGGGTGGGCTTCCCTGAGCCATCAGTGGGGCTTCCCAGGAGATGTGGAGTCATGTGAGGGGAGGGTCCTGGGTGATGCCCTGCTCCAGAAGGGTGAGTCTCCTTCCCTGTGGGCATCAAGCCTGAGAAGTCTGGTGAGCAAAGCTATGTGATTGGGTCGGGTCCAGGTGGGGAGGTTGCCTACCGGAGGGACCACGATTCCAAAGGCTGATGCCTGCTTTTTCCTTTGCTCCAACAGCCTCAACTGTGATAAAGAGTCTTTCGAGATTATAGATGGGCCACCAGAATCTTCTAGCTCACGGAAGTTTTGTGACAAGCCATATTTGGAATACGCATCTTGTACCAATACCATGATCGTCAAGTACACAAGAAAGCCCAACCACCCAGTCCCTAACTTCTTATTAACTTTCCGTCGCGTGTTGTAAGGTAGGTTTTAGAGGGCAGAGACCTGCTGCCGTGCCCTCCCCTGTCTGTGCATGGCTCCACGGGAGCTAGGTGTGTGGTATTTACGTGATTGTTGAAACAAACTTGACCTTCACTGGGTGAGTGACAGGCAGGGTGACCCACTGAGGCTCTCCAGAATCATCCACCAGTTCTGTCCCAGCCTTTCTGCAAACCCCGGATTTTTGAGTTGGAAAGTCCTGATATGAAAATTTTTTGACAAATTTTATTTTTCATCTTGATGATGTGAAAATTTCCTCCCAAATGTAAAATTTCCCTGCTCGATCTTTTAAAAATCCCTTTGGCATTTTCCAATAAATGTATTTTAACTTTGAGGTACAGATAGTATCGCATGTTTGTGCTCAGTCGTGTCCGACTGTTTGCGACCCCATCGACTGTTGACCACCAGGCTCCTCTGTCCATGGAGTCTTACAGGCAAGAATACTGAAGTGGGTTGCCATTTCTTCCTCCAGGGGATCTTCCTGACCAGAGATTAAACTCGCATCTCCTGCGTCTTTGTCATTGTAGGTGGATTCTTTACCACTGAGCCATCAGGGAATATACAATACATATATATAAGGTCTATAGGTGTATAGTAAATATGTAGATATATAGCAGCTATATATATCATATATATACATATATGTACATATATATGTATACTAGTATACTAATGGAAATTTATGTTCATTGTATAGGTGTTATGCAGGTATATAGATACATATGTAACCCACAGGAAACAAGACACAGTCCTCAAAATTGCTTTTTTCCTTATTAATGTTTTGCTGAAAGTTTCCCCCACTTATCAGTTGGAAGAAAATGCTTATTGATTTGAATACCCAAAGTCTATTTAAGCTGCTCTCCATCCCAGAGATTAGTGATATTTGCCTTGTGCCTAAGGGTGGGCAAGCATTACAAATGAAAACAACGGTCCTTGCAGAATTCAGGAATCAGCTGAACAAGAGGAGAGACGTCCACTGCTCACCTGTCTGATTACATATTGACTCCATCCCTCCCTCTGTGTCTGTCCCAGTCGTCTGTCTCCTCCATGGAAGGAAAGACTTACTCCTGAGCTTTAAAAACTTTAAAAACTCAGTCTAGAGGTTGGCTCACTCTACTTATTGCTGCAATCATTTTGAATCATTCCTGAGTCTGGAATTGTTTTTTTTGTTTGTTTTGTTTGTGAGTCCTCATTTCACAGTGTTGGAGCCTCAGGCATCACTGAGAGTGACTGAAATCCTCTCTGAAGGTCTTTAAAACCAGAGGAATTCTCCTTTGTCTGAGGCCTGTCTGGAGACAGGAGTTGTGCCTATCGACTGTTTCTCTCACCTTTCTCTTTCCCCAGAAAGAGAAACGAGATGCTGGCCCAAATCTCTGCTAAACTTTCTGGCAACGTGGTTGATGGTAAAGAATATTTGATGAGAATGGGTTGAATCCCTTTGATTCCCCCTAGTACTGTGTCAGGGTTACTTTAGAAGTTCTGAAAAGAGTAAAACATAAAGCCAGCATTGTTTGTCAGTTCATCAAAGTTGGGTGATCCTGCGTTTTATCAGATCAGATGTCAGGAGAATCAAAAAGCACAGTGGTGCCTGAATGGCACAGCCTCTTGTAGGCCTGGAACTGACCAAATTGCCTTCAAGTCTTTTACTTCTGCTCAGAGCGGAGGGGGTGGTGTGGGGGCCTCTTCATGGACCTTGAACTGGGTCATCAACTCCCTCAGGAACAACAATGCCTGATGAGGCTGGCTCAGAGGCATGCTGGGATCTCCCTCCCTCAGGTGAGTTTCCTGGGGGTGGGTTTTCTTTGCTGATGTTTTAGATATTAGGAAAGCTTTCATCCTGATCTCCTCCAGTTCACACGCCACTATTCAGCACATGTATCCAAACAGGATCTGATTCCATTTTCACTTCCTGTCGAAAGCCCTTCTGTGAATCCCTGCCGTTAAGATTGAGTTTACCCATCTTAGCAGAGTTTGCGGCTTCCCTGGTAGCTCAGCCAGTAAAGAATCCACCCGCCATGTTGCAGGGCCAGGGTTCAATCCCTGGGTCAAGAAGATCCCCTGGAGAAGGAAATGGCAACCCACTCCAGTATGCTTGCCTGGAAAAATTCCATGGATGGAGAAGCCTGGTTAGAGTTTACAAAATCCTTTCCATCTGACCTTCCCTCCCTCTTAATGTATTCTTCCTTATATGCTTTCTTAGGGCTGAGCCATCACACACTGAGTATTGGGCCCAGCAGAACTTTGGGCATCTTCCTGCCATTGTTCACACTGTCCCCTGGGCCAGAAGTGCATCCTTAGAACACTTCCAGTTTCACCTGCCCGCTTCTGAGGGTCCCCAATTAGTACATCATGATTCAGCTGAATGGATAACTCTACAATTGATAGCTTACGGTGAACAGTGCTGAATTCTTGATCTCCGAAGAAGAAGATTTAGCTTCATGACCAAGGACCAGGCTTGATCACTCAAGAGGTTTTGTGTAGCAGAGTTTTATTAAAGTATGAAAAGGGATAGGGAAATTTTCTGACGTAGACATCAGAGGGGGGATGGAGAGTGTCCCACTCGGTAGTTTTTAGCAAGGGAATTGCATACTTTTAAAATTAGCTATTACAATAAATCAAAAGAGTGTCTCAAGGTTGTAAAAAGTTTACCAGACCCACTCCCACAATTTACATTTTAGGGTAACAGGATTAGAACTTAACAATAGAAAGATCCTACCAGACCCACTTCCATAATTTACATTTGATATCAAGATTAGTCAGAAGGTTTTCAGGAAGGAGAAACTGTCCTCAAGCAGGATCAGTTCGATCAGTCATGTCCGACTCTGTGCAACCCCATGCTCACCAGGCCTCCCTGTCCATCACCAACTCCCGGAGTTTACTCAGACTCATGTCCATTGAGTCAGTGATGCCATCCAACCATCTCATCCTCTGTTGTCCCCTTTTCCTCCCACCTTCAATCTTTCCCAGCATCAGGGTCCTTTCAAATGAGTCAGTTCATCACATCAGGTAGCCAAAGTATTGGAGTTTCAACTTCAGCATCAGTCCTTCCAATGAATACTCAGGACTGATTTCCTTTAGGATGGATTGGTTGGACTTCCTTGCAGTCCAAGGGACTCTCAAGAGTCTTCTTCAACACCACAGTTCAAAAGCATCAATTCTTCTGCACTCAGCTTTCTTTATTGTCCAACTCTCACATCCACACATGACTACTGGAAAAACCATAGTTTTGACTAGACACATCTATTTGACATGAAGCAATGGGACCAGATGCCATGATCTTAGTTTTCTGAATGTTGAATTTTAAGTCAACTTTTTCACTCTCTTCTTTCACTTTCATCAAGAGACTCTTTAGTTCTTCTTTGCTTTCTGCCATAAGGATGCATATCTAAAGTTACTGCTATTTCTCCCAGCAATCTTGACTCCAGCTTGTGCTTCATCCAGTCCAGTTTCTCATGATGTACTCTGCATATAAGTTAAATAAGCAGAGTGACAATATACACCTTGATGTACTCCTTTTCCTGTTTAGAACCAGTCCATTGTTCCATGTCCAGTTCGAACTGTTGCTTCCTGACCTGCATACAGATTTCTCAAACAGGATACATTGTTGTTATATAATCCATAGTACAGAGTTTAAACTGAGTTGTTTGTTGTATAATCATCAGTTCCTGGCTTAAAGAAGAAAAAACATTTTATGTGACTAAGACTAAGGAATGTAGAGGGGAAAAAAAAGAGAGACATTTGTCCTTTCCTCTGCCTTGAGAATTCCAGACCCCTCTCTCCTCCTTGGGGTCCCCAGATGTCTTAGTAACCTGCCTAAGAATTGACTGTCTTATTCCCCTCTTTTCTTTAAGGAGAATTATGTTGCCAAGGGAAAGAGGCATGGTTTTCATTCCATAACTATTTCCTGCTGTTAAAAGGTATTGTCTCTAAACTCATATTGAGGGTCTCTGATCCAGGGACCCCAAATAATAGTTGGAGAAGTCTGTGGTACTTTTAGGAGGCTATACAACCATTCCTAACTTAGAAGCTTTCAAATGGGTAGAAGCAGAATCAGTTACATGGTTACAAGTGCAGGGAGCAAACAGTTCAAGCAGAACAATTAGAATTATCTCCATTAAGATAGTTTTCCACCATGGGGAGGTAGTTAACATTTCCAAAAGTGAGATGACGGAGACTTCAGGAGAATCCATAGCCTGAATCATCTTGTTCATGTGTTTAGTAAAGTGAGTGACATTAGCACTCATATCTGGTGTTACGTACTACATTGGGTATGAGCAATAGCACAAGTTCCTCCTTGTACAGCTGTTAGAATATCTAAAGCCAATCTGTTTTGTAAAACCACCTTTCTAATTTGTATTTGTTTAATATAATGATTTGTACTAAAGGCTGAAATAGCTTTTTGAGAATCTTTTAAAGCCTGTTGAGTAAACTTAGTCACAGCATCAACTTGTAGCATAACATCTGTAGTTCTCAGAAAGGGAATGAATATTGCAGCCAGATAATCATACCAGTGAAATACAGACCTTGCCCAGTGAGTTTGAAGGTGTGGTAGATTGGCAGGATTCTCTGGAAGGTCTGAAAATACAAAGCCATGAGTAAGAGGTAAACCTCGGGTGCATCTCCCTATCCAGCCAGGGGGAAGTCATGCCCATAGGTAAGAGCCATATGTCCAGTAAGTCCCATTTGGAGCAAACCAGCATGACTGAGGGATCCAGTCCCAATCAGTTCCTGGCCAGGCAAAGGGAGGACCTGAACTGGGATTGGAAAACACAGGAATGATTACATTGCATATTTCTTGAGGCAAAAATCCCTTTCCAATCATTATAGTTAAGTTGTCAGCTAACTTCTGGGGATGGCTCTATTTGTTCCAAGCATATAGGAGTGTTAGATAGTAGGCATCCCTTTTCAGGAGTTAGCCATATGATCTTATCCCATATTTGATAAACATCAGGTAGGAAACCACCAGATCTAGATGCGTTTACCTACTTACGTACAGCAAGATAGTCATTAAACCAAGGTAATGTATAATCAAAGTTGAAAGTCACATTATATCCATAGTTAAGGTACAAAATGTTACACCAGTCCATCTTAGGATTGCTAGATATCATTAGACTAAAGAGAGACATCACACGTGATTGCTGAAAGATATTCACGGAGTTGAAGAAAGTCTTCAACCAGAGAAACCCACCATGGGAAGCCTGCAATTGATGAGGAGGTTGAAAAGGTGAAAGCTGAGTCAAATAGTTAGTTCTAAGGCTTTAGGGTCTGTGACAATGTCTGTGTGCAAAAAATGGCCTGCCATACAGACAGTCCCTTCTTGTTAGGGGCAGTTCAAGCCCTCGTTAAAGCTATGGGTAAAACTTTAAACCAACTGTCTGTGTTTCCTGAGTTAGCTTACACGGATGTCTTTTAATAATGTCATTAGCCTATTCAACCTTTTCTGAAGATTGGGGTCTCCAGAACAGTGTAAGTGACATTCTATTCCTAGAGCTTTGACACCCTTTGAATTAAAGCAGCTTTAAAGGTGGAGTATTTTTGCTCTGGAGGCTCTGTGGCAGCCCAAACCTGGGAATAATTTCATGGATTAAAAATTTTATAACTTTCTTAGCTGTTCACCATGGCAGGGGAAGGCCTCAGTCCATTCAGTACAAGTGTCTACTCAGAACTGTAAGCAAGAAAATCCGTTCGTTTTTGGCATATGAGTAAAAGGAACCACAGCCTCATTTTATATTCATAAATCTTGAACTAGTCTCCATTCATCATGTGACTTTTTCACACCCAAAACAGGAGTGTTGCATAGACTATTACAGGGAATGAATAGCCCCTGCTCCTTTAACTTTTCAATGATGGGTTTTAACTCTTCCTTAACCTCGGGCTTTAGTGGGTACTGCTTTTGATGTGGAAATAGGTTAGTGTCTTTGAGCTTGATAACGACAGGAACAGCATTTTGTGTTCAACCCACAGTTTTTCCATGAGCCCACACTTTAGGATTTACACTTTGTTCAATTAATGGGAGAGAAAGAAAAGTCTCCATATTCGTGAAAATAGAGGCCTGGACCTTGCTCAGTATAATCCCTCCCCAGAATGGGCGAGGGAGACTCTGGCACAATCAGAAACTTGTGAGAAAACAACGCAGAGTCCCAGCTGCAGCTTAGACGACTGAAATAATAGCATTTGGCTCTGACTGTCCCATCACAGTAGTGGATCGGGAGGAAAGTGGACCAGGGGCTTCGATTGATGGGCCGCCCACAGTTACTGATAAGCAGGGTTCCTCACATGTTATTAGGACGGGAGTTTGTGTGGGGACCCCTGGGCACCTTCAGTCCTGATTGTCTTGAGAGCCCGATCCCTGGGGCCTATACCTCTGGGGGCAGTCTCTCCTCCAGTGTGGTCCTTTACAGACTGGACAGAGAGCTGGGGGCAGCTCAGACGCCTGAGAGCAACTTAGCTTGAGACATCCCTCCTCTCCATAGTAATGACCCTTCTGGGTTCCTTTGGGCATTTTTCCTCAATGGGTCTTAAGTCTTTTGTCTGCTTCTTTTTTTCCTCCTTGTATTCTCTCTATCATAATATACTGTCTGAGCCAGCTGTAACAGTTTTTTAAAGACTGATTTGGTCCAAACACCTGTTTTTATAACTTGTGGCAGAAATCTGGGGCTGACTGAGTGAGAAATCTATCTTTTAAGATTATTGCTCCTCTGCAGTTTCAGGATCAACATCAGGAAACTTGTGGAGAGCCTCCTGTAGTCTCTCTGGGAATTTACCAGGCATTTCCTTCTCTCCCCGTTCTATGTCAACCAGCTTAGCATAAAGTCTCAGTATGCATGCTCGCTTGAGTCCTTCAAGACTACATCTGACAAAGTGGCTCTGTTATTGGAACTGCTTGGCTCCCGGTAGGAAGGAGGACTATTTCATGTTCCCTCTTTCCCCTTACCTTTAAGTCATTCATCTCCAAAAGTAATTTAGTTCAGTTCAGTCTCTCAATTGTGTCCGACTCTTTGTGACCCTGTGGACTGCAGCATGCCAGGCTTCCCTGTTGATCACCAACTCCCAGAGTTTACTCAGATTCATGTCCATTGAGTCAGTGAGGCCATCCAACCATCTCATCCTCTGTCGTTTCCTTCTTCTCCTGCCTTCAATCTTTCCCAGCATCAGGGTCTTTTCCAATGAGTCAGTTCTTCGCATCAGGTGGCCAAAGTATTGGAGTTTCAGCTTCAGCATCAGTCCTTTCAATGAACACTCAGGACTGATTTCCTTTAGGATGGACTGTTGGATCTCCTTTCTGTCCAAGGGACTCTCAAGAGTCTTCATCAAAACTACAGTTCAAAAGCATCTGTTCTGCACTCAGCTTTCTTTATAGTCCAACTCTCACATCCATACATGACTACTGGAAAAAGCATAGCTTTGACTAGACAGACCTTTGTTGGCAAAGTAATATCTCTGCTTTTTAATATGCTGACTAGGTTGGTCATAACTTTCCTTCCAAGGAGCAAGCGTCTTTTAATTTCATGGCTGCAGTCACCATCTGCAGTGATTTTGGAGCCCAAGAAAATAAAGTCTGTCACTGTTTCCACTGTTTCCCAATCTATTTCCAATAAAGTGATGGGACTGGATGCCATGATCTTAGTTTTCTGAATGTTGAGTTTTAAATCAACTTTTTCACTCTCCTCTTTCAAAAGTAGTTGCTTCCCTGCAAACTCAAGTTTTCAAATCCCTAGTCAGTGTCTGTCCCAAGACATGCATTACCTCTCTCAGATAGCTCATAAGGTAAAGTCAGTCCTGTAAAGGCTTCTGTGTACTTTTCTGGGTCCTCCAGATAGTCTCCCAGATCTCTCTTTACCTGTTGTACCTCTGGGTAAGAAAAGGACTTATGGATTTTTATGGATTGGTTATTTTTCCCAGTGGGAGCCCCCTGAAGAGGCAGTAAGTTGTGTGGCTGTTCCTCAGCCCCTCTAGCTACCCTTTGCATATGTTCCCAGGGATAAATGAGAGAAACCTGCTTTTTCTCATCCTCATCCTCTTTCTCATCCTTAGTTTTGGTTGTCTGCGCCTCCTCTACTTTGACTATCTGAGTTCCTACTGAAACGAAAGTAGTCTGAGGCTGCATTGGAACTGGGGTTGTTTTTACTTCTATAGAGACTGAGGCAACGCTTCCTGGAGGGATTCCTTGACCCTCAGGTCACTCAGTTGTGAGCCCCGGATACAGAGTCAGAGGCAGAGTTAGAGGACAGGAGGGAGCTGAAGGCTCTACACCCAAATCTGTACCCTTAGGACATAAGTCTGGCATGTCTCATAGAGAGATTAAGAGCAACACATATGTCACTTCTACCCATTTTTCTTGTTTTCTACAGAACCAGTCTAGCTATAAAACAGTAATAATTGAGATCCTTCAACTGGCCATTGTCTGCCACCCTCCAGTGGATATTGTGGCCATGCAGATTTGCAAAAGAAAGTCAGGCATGTCTTCTTTAAACTCCGGGAGTCAAACTTATCCCAGGTTTTCAGGACACAATCCAAGGGTGTGACTCTGGATTGAGTAGCTCCCATTTTTAAGAGGAAAAAAAAGTGGCAACCAGCGCCTTTGCTTCCTTCCATCGGAGGTGTCCCTCCCTGCTGTGGATGGCGATGTAGACAGACTTTCCACTGAAGCTTCCCTTTCCCTGGCCGGACTTAGTCTGTCCCTTACAGATATGGGTGCCTTACTCGACCCTCCTGGTTCTACTACCGAGGTGGGCTGGAGATGCACCAGGGATAGACCTGATGGCACCATCCCGAACTGATTCTCAGTTCCTTACCACCAAGACCTTTGTCTGATTTGCCCTTTTCTCTGATGTCACCCAGAGTGTAACAGAGTGGCTTTTCTGGAATGTTCCCCAAGCTAACACTATTAGGGGAAGCATCCTAGTACACATTCCGGAGTACAGTCCTGACCGCATGAGAAGTGGTGAGTCATAAAGGGATGAACAGCAACCAAGATGTCCCTTCTGAGTGTCACCACACCAGTATAGCGAAAGAGGTGGTGGAGGGTTGGTCATCGAGGTAAAAGTGATTTTTGTCCTTGAGCTACCAGGCCAATTCTTCCAGTTCATTTCCACAGATTCTACAAAAGGAATATCTAAGGAGTTGAGACAAAAGCCACGGGAGAGTTTCCTCTGGTCCACTAGCAGATAGCACTACCAAAAGAAGAACCCCATCATACCCCCAAACTGGGATTCCTGACCTAAGTTCTTAGAAACCTCATGCTCCCTACCAGCGCTTCCATCCATATAGTTTGGAGACACAGCTATAACAAGGACTCACTAGTTTGACTCAGATCCTAAACACATTCCTAGCAAGTCTGGGTTCCCATGACTACCAAGCTTGGAGTCTTAAGTAAAAATCTGAAACGAGACCAGGAGCCGACTGTGGCTCAGATCACGAGCTCCTTGTTGCCAAATTCAGACTTAAATTGAAGAAAGTAGGGAAAATCACTAGACCATTCAGGTTTGACCTAAATCAAATCCCTTACAATTATATAGTAGAAGTGAGAAATAGATTTAAGGGACTAGATCTGATAGACAGAGTGCCTGATGAACTAGTACGGAGGTTTGTGACATTGTACAGGAGACAGGGAGCAAGACCATCCCCAAGAAAAAGAAGTGAAAAAAAGCAAAATGGCTGTCTGAGGAGGCCTTACAAATAGCTGTGAAAAGAAAAGAAGTGAAAAGCAAAGGGGAAAAGGAAAGATATACTCATTTGAGTGCAGAGTTCCAAAGAAGAGCATGAGAGATAAGAAAGCCTTCCTCAATGATCAGTGCAAAGAAATAGAGGAAAACAATAGAATGGGAAAGACTAAAAATCTCTTCAAGAAAATTAGAGATACCAAGGAAACTTTTCATGCAAAGATTGGCACAATAAAGGACAGAAATAGTATTTACCTAACAGAAGAAGATATTAAGAAGAGGTGGCAAGAATACATAGAAGAACTGTACAAAAAAGGTCTTTACGACCCAGACAATCATGATGGTGTGATCACTCACCTAGAGCCAGACATCTTGAAATGCAAAGTCAAGTGGGCCTTAGGAAGCATTACTACAAACAAAGCTAGTGAAAGTGATGGGATTCCAGTTGAGCTATTTCAAATCCTAAAAGATGATGCTGTGAAAGCGTTTCACTCAATATGCCAGCAAATTTGGAAAACTCAGCAGTGGCCACAGGACTGGAAAAGATCAGTTTTCATTCTAATCTCAAAGAAAGGAAATGCCAAAGCATGCTCAAACTACCACACAATTGCACTCATCTCACCCATTAGCAAAGTAATGCTCAAATTCTCCAAGCCAGGCTTCAACAGTATGTGAACTGTGAACTTCCAGATGTTCAAGCTGGTTTAGAAAACACAGAGGAATCAGAGATCAAAACGCCAATATCCACTGGATCATCGAAAAAAGCAAGAGAGTCCCAGAAAGACATCTACTTCTGCTTTACTGACTATGCCAAAGCCTTTGATTGTGTGGATCACAAAAAAACTGTGGAAATTTTTCAAGAAATGGGACTTGCCTCCTGAGAAATCTGTATGCAGGTCAAGAAGCAACCGTTACAACTGGTCATGGAACAATAGACTGGTTCCAAATTGAGAAAAGAGTACATCAAGGCTGTACATTGTCATCCTGCTTCTTTAACTTATATACAGAGTACATCATGTGACATGCCAGACTGGATGAAGCACAAGCTGGAATCAAGATTGCCAGGAGAAATATCAATAACCTCACACATGCAGATGATACCACCCTTATGGCAGAAAGCAAAGAAGAACTAAAGAGTCTCTTGATTAAAGTGAAAGAAGAGAGTGAAAAAGTTGGATTCAAGCTCAACATTCAGAAAACTAAGATCATGGCATCTGGTCCCATCACTTCATAGCAAATAGATTGGGAAACAGTGGAAACAGTGACAGACTTTATTTTCTTGGACTCCAAAATCACTGCAGATGGTGACTGCAGCCATGAAATTAAAAGACGCTTCTCCTTGGAAGGAAAGTTATGACTAACCTAGATAGCATGTTAAAAAGCAGAGACATTACTTTGCCAACAAAGGTCTGTCTAGTCAAGGCTATGGTTTTTCCAGTGGTCATGTATGGATGTGAGAGTTGGACTATAAGGAAAGCTGAGCACCAAAGAATTGATGCTTTTGAATTGTGGTGTTGGAGAAGACTCTTGAGAGTCCCTTGGACTGCAAGGAGATCCAACCAGTTCATGCTAAAGGAGATCAGTCCTGAGTGTTCATTGGAAGGATTGATGCTGAAGCCGAAATTCCAATTCTTTGACCACCTGATGTGAAGAACTGACTCATTGAAAAAGACCCTGATGCTGGGAAAGATTGAAGGCAGGAGGAGAAGGGGACAACCAAGGATGAATTGGTTGGATGGTATCACTAACTCAATGGACATGAGTTTGGGTAAATTCCGAAGTTGGTGATGGACAGGGAGGCCTGGCGTGCTGCAGTCCATGGGGTCACAAAGAGTTGGACATGACTGAGCGACTGAACTGAACTGACTGGCATGAATCGCAAGTCCATTAAAAGTCTATGATCCATCAGATTAGGTTGCTGCTGCTGCTAGGTCACTTCAGTCGTGTCCAACTCTGTGCGATCGCATAGACGGTAGCCCACCAGGCTCCCCCGCCCCTGGGATTCTCCAGGAAAGAACACTGGAGTGGGTTGCCATTTCCTTCTCCAATGCATGAAAGTGAAAAGTGAAAGTGAATTCGCTCAGTCATGTCCAACTCTTTGCAACTCCATGGACTGCAGCCTACCAGGCTCCTCCATCCATGGGATTTTCCAGGCAAGAGTACTGGAGTGGGGTGCCATCTCCTTCTCCATTAGATTAGGTTAGTAGTTCTAATTTCCCATGCAATTATGAAACGGTCAAAGAGACCAGGAAAAGCTGACTGAGAAAGGAAAGTTCAGCCCACAAGCTTTGCCCATTTCTGGTCGCTCCCCTCTCAGGGACCTTGGGTGCCTTTTGGCAGTGGCAGGTCAGTATAAACCCCCAACAAGGCTCCCCTTTCGGGGGCTGCCTTCAGTCATTACTGTTATGCACCGAGCCCGTATCTCCAAACCAACCGAGAGTGAACAAGTCCACCGTGGTAATGCAAAGGCAAGAAGGGAATTTTTATTTCTAGCACGCTAGGGCTCAAGCCTCATCCGACGCAGCGGAATCAGACGAGAGCCACGAACAAAGCAGTATGGCGGTTTATATACAGTCAGTTCTTTGTCTCAGTTACAGGGTACTTGGCGATACCTGATTGGACAGGCAGAATGAGCTCATGCAAGCCTTCCTTATGCTATCGCATATAGAAAATTTTCCTTATTTGGTTAAGGAATGTTCTTCAAGAAAACAGGAAACATGACTCAGGTCCCCGGCGCTGTTATGCACCTCATTGAGCCAACCACCCTGCCTAACAATTACAAGGCACTTTGAAACCTCAGAGCAGGGCTCATCACTTGCTTTGCGCAGGGCATGTCATTCATTCACACTGCACACTGA
The DNA here is from genome assembly GCF_001704415.2 of Capra hircus. NCBI lineage: Eukaryota > Metazoa > Chordata > Mammalia > Artiodactyla > Bovidae > Capra > Capra hircus. Next base: position 9,480,122 of record NC_030833.1, on the reverse strand, counting down.
AGAGTTAGTAAAGCAGAAAACATGTATACTGAGAAAGCAGAGAGGCTAGAGCTCTCAGTGTTCTTACCTTGTCCTGAACATCCCAGATGAGCCCCAAAGATGATAACTTACAGTAAATGATGTCGGTCTTGATTTCCGAAGAAGATTTAGACCAGGGACCAGGCTTAATCATTCAAAACCTTTTCTGTAGCAGAGTTTTATCAAAGTAAGAAAAGGAACAGAGAAAGTTTCTGACATAGACATCAGAAGGGGGACAGTGTCCCCCTTGCTAGGCTTTAGCAAAGGAATTATATACTTTTAAAATTAGTTATTACAATAAATCAAAAGAATGTCTCAAGTTGTAAAAATTTTACAGGCCCACTCCCACAATTTACATTTTAGGATAACAGGATTAGAATTTAACAATGGAAAGATCCTACCAGACTTACTCCCATAACGCACATTCTAAGATATCAGGATTAGTCAGAGGGTTTTCAGGAAGGAGAAACTGTCCTCAAACAGGACACACTGTTGTTATATAATCCCTTGTACAGAGTTTAAACTGAGTTGTTTGTTGTGTAATCATCAGTTCCAGGCTTAAATTAAAAAGTGTTTTATGTGACTAAGACTAAGGAATGTAGAGGGGAAAAAAAAGACATTTGTTCTTTCCTCCTCCTTGAAAATTCCAGACCCCTTTCTCCTCCTTGGGGACCCTGGACTTCTTATCAACCTGCCCAGGAATTGACTCTCTCACCATCACATCTTCCTGACGCTCTCAAGGGAACCAGTCTCTCTCCTTTTTCCCCTTCACTTTCTTCCTGTAAATTTCTATGTGATGTAAGTATACAGATCATTTCCTTATTTATAATTCAGTACCACTGTGGACCTTCACTTTAGGGTCATTTGGAATTCTTAAGTAAATGAATGAGTGGTAGATTCACAGATGGATTTTCAATGTCCATTTTCAACGGACAATATGAATAGATCCATTGAAGACATCCAATCAGTAATTGGTAATCTTCCAAGCAGGCCTACAGGAATTCACCAGTGAATTCTACCAAACATTTAAGGATAAAACTATATTATTTTCTGAATAGCTTTCAGAGGATAGAGGCACAGAGAATATGTTCTAATGAAGAATCTAAGCTACTCCATTTTGCTAACAGAAAAACTCCATTTTGTAAGGTTCTGGGAAAAGAGCCTTTGGAAATCCCCTGACCTCACCCCATCACCCACGAGCCAATCGGACCCCAGACCAGAATCTCCTGACTTAACATTCAGGAACTTGCAGTCTACCTAGGTAATAGGGACCAATCAAAAACCAACACACAACCCTTCGAAAGAAAGTGACCAATCAGACGTCCCCCTACCTAGAAATTCTTTTTTTCATGAACACTCCCTATATAAGCAACGTAACCCAAAACCCAGGGCTCCTCCCTATAGCCGCTGCGTCGGTAATGGTGGGAGCCCCAGCTAGAGCTTGGTAATAAAAACTCTCTTGCTTTTGCATCGGATATCGGCTACCTGGTAGTCATTGGGAGATTTCGAGACTTGGGCATAACACTAAGTCATTCTGAGGCCAGCATCACCTTAATATCAAAACTAAACAAAAACAAACTATGGACCAAATCTCTCAGAAACATAGAGGCAAGCATTCTCAACAAAATGTTAGTGTATTGAATCCAACAGAGTATAAAAAGAATTATAAACCTCAAGCATTTGACATTTATTATGAGTATGCAAGGCTAAACATTTAAAAATCAATTTCTGTAATTGATTTCTGTAATTCATTGCATCAATATGATGAAAAAGAAAAGTCACATGGTTGTAACAAAGGTGTTCGTTTTTTCCTCAAAAAAGCCTTTGAGAAAATTCAACACTTACTCATCATAAAAACTTCCAGAAATATAGGGAAACTTTCTCAACTTGCTCAATAATATCTAGCAAACAAACAAACAAAAAAAACTGTAGCTAGCATCTTACTTGGGGCTTCCTTGATGGCTCAAGCAGTAAAGAATCTGCCCTCAGTTCACGAGCTGTAGGAGGCGCAGGTTTGATACCTGGGTTGGGAAGATCCCCTGGAGAAGGAAATACCTGGGAAATTCTTGCCTGGAAAATATCATGGACAGAGGAGCCTGGCGGGCTACAGTCCATAGAGTCCCAAGATTTGGACATGACTACACGTGCACACACCATGTCTTACTTAATGACGAGAACCTTGAAGATTTTCCACTAGTATCAGGTATCAGGCAAGGCTGTCCCCACTCACCACTCCTCTTCAACATCACACTGAAAGGTTTTGCTTCCAATATACAATAAGACAAGAAATGTAAATAAAAATATTCACATTGGTAAGGAAGACAAAAATTACTTTTGCATACAGACTAAACTATCATCCCTTAGAAAATTTGAAAGAATCATCAAAAAAAGAAAAAAACCTGGAAGTAATTCATGATTATAGCAAGGTTTCAGGATATAAAGATTAATATACAAAATCTAATATATCAAAATGAACAAGCAGAATTTGAAATGAAAAACACAATGTAATTTACCTTAGCATCACCCAAAATGAAATATTATAGTTAAGTCAAACAAAAATTTTACATGTTCTATATGAAAAAAACTACAAAATTCTGATGAATAAAATCTAAATGAAACTAAACAAATGGAGAGATATATTATTTTCATGGATAAGAAGACTCAATATTGTCAAGATTTCAATTCTTTCTAACTTGATCTATATATTCAGTGCAATTCCATTCAGAATTCCCAGCAAGTTATTTTGTGAATATGGACAAGCTAATTCTAAAATTTAGGTGGAGAGGCAAACGATTCAATCTGTGGAAAAAATATGGAAGGAGAAGCACAAAACTGGAAGACTGATGCTGCTTGACTTCAGGACCTACCATAATGCCCCAGTAAACAAGACAGTGTGGTACCGATGAAAGAATAGACCACTGGAACAGAATAAGAAGCACAGAAATAGACCCCCATAAATACAGCCAACTGATTTTTGACAATGGACAAAACCAATACAGTGGAGCAAATACAGTCTTTTAAACAAATGGTATTGGAGTAGTTGATGTCCATATGCAAAAATAATAAGTCTAAACTCAGAGCTTCACAAAGGTCTTCATAAAAATCATCCCCAAATGAACCATTCACCCAGATGTAAAATAAAGGACTACAGAACTTCTAAAAGAGGCATAGGAGAAAATCTAGATGACTTTGGGTATAGTGATGATACCAATGGCATGATCCATGGAAGAAATAACTGATAAGCTGGACTTCACTAAATGTACTCACTTAGCTCTGTGGAAACAGTATCAGGATAATGAGATGACAAGCCACAGACTGAAAGAAAACGTGTGGAAAAGACATATCTGATTAAGGACTGTTCTCCAAACATACAAAGTGAAAGTGAAAGTCACTCAGTCGTGTCTGATTCTTTGTGATCCCATAAGTTCATGGAGGGCTTCCCTTGTGGCTCAGCTGGTAAAGAATCTGCCTGCAATGCTAGAGAATTGTCCATGGAATTCTCCAGGTCAGAATACTAGACTGGGTAGCCTATCCCTTCTCCAGCGGATCTTTCGGCCCCAGAATTGAACTGGGGTCTCCTGCATTGCAGGCAAGAACATACAAAGGTCTGTTAAAATTCAAAGATAAGGAAACAGCTCATTTTTTAAAGGGCCAAATTTTAACAGACACTTCAACAAAAAGGAAAGTATACAAATGGCAATAAACATGTAAAGATGCACCCCATCATGTGTCACCAGAGGATGGCAAATTAAGATGACAGTGAGATAGCGCTTCAGATGACCACATCTGGAATCCTGACAGCACTGTATGCTGATGAGGATATAAAGCAATGGGAACTCCCATACATTGCTGGTCAGGATGAAAAATGGAAAAGCTAAAGAGGAGCGTGAAAAAGTTGGCTTAAAGCTCAACATTCAGAAAACGAAGATCATGGCATCTGGTCCCATCACTTCATGGGAAATAGATGGGGAAACAGTGGAAACAGTGCCAGACTTTATATTTTTGGGCTCCAAAATCACTGCAGATGGTGACTGCAACCATGAAATTAAAAGACGCTTACTCCTTGGAAGAAAAGTTATGACCAACCTAGATAGTATATTCAAAAGCAGAGACATTACTTTGCCGACTAAGGTCCATCTAGTCAAGGCTATGGTTTTTCCTGTGGTCATGTATGGATGTGAGAGTTGGACTGTGAAGAAGGCTGAGCGCCGAAGAATTGATGCTTTTGAATTGTGGTGTTGGAGAAGACTCTTGAGAGTCCCTTGGACTGCAAGGAGATCCAACCAGTCCATTCTGAAGGAGATCAGCCCTGGGATTTCTTTGGAAGGAATGATGCTAAAGCTGAAACTCCAGTACTTTGGCCACCTCATGCGAAGAGTTGACTCATTGGAAAAGACTCTGATGCTGGGAGGGATTGGGGGCAGGAGGAAGAGGGGACGACAGAGGATGAGATGGCTGGATGGCATCATGGACTCGATGGACGTGAGTTTGAGTGAACTCCAGGAGTTGGTGATGGACAGGGAGGCCTGGCATGCTGCAATTCATGGGGTTGCAAAGAGTCGGACACGACTGAGTGACTGAACTCAACTGAACTGAACTGAACTATTTAAGAATAAGAGAGTCATTTCCTAGGCAGGTTGATAAGAAGTCCAGGGTCCCCAAGGAGGAGATAGGGGTTCTCAAGGAGGAGGAAAGGCCAAACTTTTTTTTTCTCTACATTCCTCAGTCTTAGTCACATAAAACGTTTTTTTTTTTTCTTTAAGCCTGGAACTGATGATTACACAACAAACAACTCAGTTTAAACTCTGTACTAGGGATTACATAACAACAATGTCGAATCTGACACCATTCACAGTAAGCTATCAGGAAGGCAGTTTAGCAATTTCTTATGAAAATAAACATAGTCTTGGTATTCACCCAGAAATCCTGCTTCTTGGTATTTATCCAAAGGAATTGAAAACTTATATTCACATGAAATCCCACATAAGGCCATTATAGCAGTTTTATTCACAATTGCCAAAACTCAAAAAGCAACCAAGAAGTCCATTAGAAGGTAAATGGATAAGTAAACTGTGATACTTTTCGAATGATATTTTGTACTAGAAAGAAATGAACCAACAAACCATCAAAAGACATGTGAAAGAAACTTAAATACAAATTGCTAAATTAAAGATGCCAATCTGAAAACCTTACACACTGCATGATTCCAACTATTTGACGTTGTAGAAAATGTCAAACTATGGCAACAGTAATAAGATCAGCCATTGCCCAGGTTTGGGAGGAGAGATGACTATATGGAGCACAGAGGAATTTTAGGGCACTGAAAATATCCTAGGAGATATTTTAATGATGGGAACATGTTCTTGTACTTTTGTCCAAACCCATATAATGAGTCACACTAACAGTGACCACTATGCACTTTAGGCTGTTATTACTGTGTCGATGTAGGTTCATCAACTATGGCCAGCATGGCACTCTGGGAGGAGTGATGGGAACAGGGGCTTGGTGATGCTCACTTGGACTTGGGCTACATGGGAAATCTCTGTTCCTCCCTGTCTGAAACTAGGAAAGAAAGAGTCCTAAGAAGGAGGAACACTCAAAAGGGAGGGGATATAGATATACATACAGCTGCAGCTGATTCACTTTGTTGTACAGCAGAAACCAACGCAACACTGTAAATCAATTCTACTCCAATAATAATATGAAGAATCAATTCATTGATTCATTAAACATTTTTGCCCAGGGGAAAAAAAATCAGAGATAGTGAGCAAAAGTTTTCTTTGAAGACTACAGTTCTAGACAGTTTAACAATGAAATATCACTGCCTTCGATTACTTTTGTTGTCATTGTTGTTTAGTCGCTAAGTTGTGTCCAACTCTTTAGCGACCCCATAGACTGTCCATTCTGAAGGAGATCAGCCCTGGGATTTCTTTGGAGGGAATGATGCTGAAGCTGAAACTCCAGTACTTTGGCCACCTCATGCGAAGAGTTGACTCATTGGAAAAGACTCTGATGCTGGGAGGGATTGAGGGCAGGAGGATAAGGGGATGACAGAGGATGAGATGGCTGGATGGCATCACTGACTCGATGGACGTGAATCTGAGTGAACTCTGGGAGTTGGTGATGGACAGGGAGGCCTGGCATGCTGCAGTTCATGAGGTTGCAAAGAGTCGGACATGACTGAGAGACTGAACTGAACTGAACTGAGACTATAGCCCACCAGGCTTCTCTCTTCATGGAATTTCTCAGGCAAGAATACTGGAGTGGGTTGACATTTCCTTCTCCAGGGGATCTCCCTGATCCAGGTATCAAACCCGAGTCTCCTGCTTTGTAGGTGAATTCTTTAACACTGTGAAGCTCAGTAACTTTTAATTCATTCAAAATATTTTCTAGGAAGTGAAAATATTACCCAACTCATTCTACAAATTTATAATAATCTGATATAACTATGGATGGAGGTTCATGACATTGTACAGGAGACAGGGAGCAAGACCATCCCGATGGAAAAGAAATGCAAAAAGGCAAAATGGCTGTCTGGGGAGGCCTTACAAACAGCTGTGAAAAGCAAAGGAGAAAAGGAAAGATATATCCATTTGAATGCAGAGTTCCAAAGAATAGCAAGGAGAGATAAGAAAGCCTTCCTCAGCGATCAATACAAAGAAATAGAGGAAAACAATAGAATGGGAAAGACTAGAGATCTCTTCAAGAAAATTAGAGACACCAAGGGAACATTTCACGCAAAGATTGGCTCAAGAAAGGACAGAAATGGTATGGATCTAACAGAAGCAGAAGATATTAAGAAGAGGTGGCAAGAATGCACTTCACGACCCAGATAATCACGAAGGCAAGATCACTCTCACTCACCTAGAGCTGACATCCTGGAATGTGAAGTCAGGTGAGCCTTAGGAAGCATCACTACGAACAAAGTTAGTGGAGGGGATGGAATTCCAGTTGAAAGATTTCAAATTCTAAAAGATCATGCTGTGAAAGTGCTGCACTCAATATGTCAGCAAATCTGGAAAACTCATCAGTGCCCACAGGGCTGGAAAAGCTCAGTTTTCATTCCAATCCCAAAGAAAAGCAATGCCAAAGAATGCTCAAACTACCGCACAATTGCACTCATCTCACACGCTAGTAAATTAATGCTCAAAACTCTCCAAGCCAGGTTTCAGCAATATGTGAACCATAAACTTCCAGATGTTCAAGCTGGTTTTAGAAAAGGCAGAGGAACCAGAGACCAAATTGCCAACATCCTCTGGATCATTCATGGATAAAGCAAGAGAGTTCCAGAAAAACATCTATTTCTGCTTTATTGACTATGCCAAAGCATTTGACTGTGTGGATCACAATAAACTGTGGAAAATTCTGAAAGAGATGGGAATACAAGACCACCTGACCTGCCTCTTGAGAAATCTGTATGCAGGGAAGGAAGCAACAGTTAGAACTGGACATGGAACAACAGACTGGTTCCAAATAGGAAAAGGAGTATGTCAAGGGTGCATATTGTCATCCTGCTTATTTAACTTGTATGCAGAGATAATCATGAGAAATGCTGGGCCAGAGGAAGCACAAGCTGGAATCAAGATTGCCAGGAGAAATATCAATAACCTCACACATGCAGATGATACCATCCTTATGGCAGAAAGCAAAGAAGAACTAAAGAGTCTCTTGATGAAAGTGAAAGAAGAGAGTGAAAAAGTTGGCTTAAGCTCAACATTCAGAAAACTAAGATCATGGCATCTGGTCCTATCACTTCATGGCAAATAGATGGGGAAATAGTGGAAACAGTGGCTAACTTTATTTTTCTGAGCTCCAAAATCACTGCAGATGGTGACTGCAGCCATGAAATTAAAAGACGCTTGCTCCTTGCAAGGAAAGTTATGACCAACCTAGACAGCATATTAAAAAGCAGAGACAATACTTTGCCAACAAAGGTCCGTCTAGTCAAGACTATGGTTTTTCCAGTGGTCATGTATGGATGTGAGAGTTGGACTATAAAGAAATCTGAGGGCAGAAGAACTGATGCTTTTGAACTGTGGTGTTGGAGAAGACTCTTGAGAGTCCCTTGGACTGCAAGGAGATCCAAACAGTCCATCCTAAGGGAGATCAGTCCTGTGTGTTCATTGGAGGGACTGATGTTGAAGCTGAAACTCCAATACTTTGGCCACCTGATGCAAAGAGCTGACTCACTGGAAAAGACCCTGATTCTGGGAAAGATTGAGGGCAGGAGGAGAAGGGGATGACAGAGGATGAGATAATTGGATGGCATCACCAACACAATGGACATGGGTTTGGGTGGACTCCGGGAGTTGGTGATGGACAGGGAGGCCTGGCATGCTGTGGTTCATGGGGTCGCAAAGAGTCGGACATGACTGAGTGACTGAACTGAAGTGATATAACTATAATCTGATATGAGTTATGGGCAAGGACAGACAGTAAAAGAAATTTTAGTTAATGTAATTTAAGAATACAGATGGAAACAAGATTAAATGAAATAGAATAAGATATAATTTTAGGGAAATGAATTGAGTATTGTTAAAAAATATTTTAAAAAATAAGAATTTATCTCAAAGATGCAAGTTCAGTTCAGTTCAGTTGCTCAGTTGTGTCCGACTCTTTGCGACCTCATGAATTGCAGCACGCCAGGCCTCCCTGTCCATCACCAACTCCCGGAGTACACTCAGACTCACGTCCATCGAGTCCGTGATGCCATCCAGCCATCTCATCCTCTGTCGTCCCCTTCTCCTCCTGCCCCCAATCCCTCCCAGCATCAGAGTCTTTTCCAATGAGTCAACTCTTCGCATGAGGTGGCCAAAGTACTGGAGTTTCAGCTTTACCATCATTCCTTCCAAAGAAATCCCAGGGTTGATCTCCTTCAGAAAGGTTGAATCTCCTTGCAGTCCAAGGGACTCTCAAGAGTCTTCTCCAACACCATTGTTCAAAAGCATCAATTCTTCGGCGCTCAGCCTTCTTCACAGTCCAACTCTCACATCCATACATGACCACAGGAAAAACCAAAGCCTTGACTAGGCAGACCTTAGTTGGCAATGTAATGTCTCTGCTTTTTAATATGCTGTCTAGGTTGGTCATAACTTTTCTTCCAAGGAGTAAGCATCTTTTAATTTCATGGCTGCAGTCACCATCTGCAGTGATTTGGGAGCCCAAAAAAATAAAGTCTGACACTGTTTCTACTGTTTCCCCATCTATTTCCCATGGAGTGATGGGACCGGATGCCATGATCTTAGTTTTCTGAATGTTGAGTTTTAAGCCAACTTTTTTGCTCTCGTCTTTCACTTTCATCAAGAAGCTTTTTAGCTCCTCTTCACTTTCTGCCATAAGAGTGGTGTCATCTGCATATCTGAGCTTATTGATATTTCTCTCAGCAATCTTGATTCCAGCTTGTGTTTCTTCTAGTACAGCGTTTCTCATGATGTACTCTGCATAGAAGTTAAATAAGCAGGGTGAGAATATTCAGCCTTGACGTACTCCTTTTCCTATTTGGAACCAGTCTGTTGTTCCATGTCCAGTTCTAACTGTTGCTTCCTGCCCTGCATACAGATTTCTCAAGAGGCAGGTTAGGCGGTCTGGTATTCCCATCTCTTTCAGAATTTTCCACAGTTTATTGTGATCCACACAGTCAAAGGCTTTGGCATAGTCAATAAAGCAGAAATAGATGTTTTTCTGGAACTCTCTTGCTTTTTCCAAAGATAATTCAAAATCAGAAAATCTACCCATGCAATTTTTGAGTTTAACAGAATAAGCACTAAAGTCTGTATTACTGCTTCATGGATTCAGAAACAAATCCAGCAAAATTCAATAGGCATTAATGATATAAAAGAGCTCTTAGAATCTTATTGAAAGGAACAAGCTAAATGCCTTAAAGCGTAAGTATAAAAAAATGTCCAGCCAACCTCTAATTTATGGTGACACTTCAGAAGTAATTCCATTAAAGTTAAGAGTAAGACAGAATGATAACCATCACATTTAATCAGCATTGTTTAGGAGACTCTGGTCATTTTAGCATTTTTCTCTGTAAGAAAAAGGAGTTAACATTGTAATAATTGGCAAAAAAAAAAAGTAATAAAACTAATCTTATTTTCAGCCAATATGATACACATAGAAAATTTAAAAAAATTATCTAAAGTCAATTGATAAAACTAATGCTAAGATTAAGACTGCTGGATCAATGTGTGAAAAATAGTAATGTTTCCAACTGTAATAACTGATTAGGTGTATCAGGTTTCTATGGGAAAAACTTTTAAATGATACTAAAAGAGTAGAAAATGTGATGAAACGGAAGTGTTACAGGTTCAAAAGCCTCAGATCATGAAAATGCCAATTCTGCCCAACAAATCTATTAATTTAAAGCACTTTAAATTAAAATCAACTTTCCTAGAATTTGATAAAGTGAAAGAAAGTGAAATCTCTCAGTCGTGTCTGACTCTTTGCGACCGCATGGTCTGTAGCCCACCAGGCTTCTCCATCCGTGGGATTTTCCAGGCAAGGGTACTGGAGTGGGTTGCCACTAAGACAATCCAAAACTCATATAGAAGAATGAAAGTTCCAAAATAGGGCCATTTTGAAAAGGAACTGAAATCACACATACAAAGGGGAAAGAGCAGCTATTACCCATGAAGGATTATTATAAAGCTTTGGTCATTAACCTCTCATGTAATTGACACAAGGGTTTCCCTGGTGGCTCAGTGATAAAGAATCCGCCTGCAATATGGGAGTCGCGGGAGAAGCGGGTGCTATCCTTGGGTCGGGAAGCTCCCCTGGAGCAGGGCATGGCAACCCACTGCAGTGTTCTTGCCTGGAGAATCCCATGGACAGAGGAGCCCGGCAGGCTGCAGAGTAGGACTTGACTGAAGGGACTTAGCACGCATGCACCCATTATCAGCACAGTGGGAGACAACCGGACACGTGGGGAAGGACAGTTGGCTATCCAATTAAAGCTCAGACTTTGATTCCTGAGTGTCCCTGGGAATGGGACTGTGTTTTCCTTTTCTCCCCAAGCAGACACAAACCTCCATGGATGCTGAGGGAGGACAGCGAACTTGACACGCAGGGACTGAAGGCAGGATGCTTGGGCTGGGATGGAAGACAAGCAACTGCCTTCCCCCTATGGCTCCCGCATTCCCTCCATCCAGGCGTTTATAGCCATGGGGTGCTCCTTGTTCTGTCCACAGATCATGGCCAGGGAGTATTCTATACTTAAGAATACTGGACTTAAGTTCCCTGGACTGCCAGGGGTAACAGGGAACGATCAAGGCAAGGGAGATTCTAGATGGAAGGAGAACTGTGAGGAATTACTGCATTTTATAGAAATAACAACCAGGGCACTTAACCACTGGAGCAGAACCAGCATTGTTTTCTGAGAGGGAGACCCTGTCCAGTGAGCCTCCTTCTCCTCCATTCATTAGCCAGAAGAGCTTGAGTGACCAGATAGCTCAGGCAACTTCTTTGTGCTCTGCTTGAGGTAGAAGGTCCCTCACACTGGGAACCCATTAGGGTTTCTGTAAAGAAAGAAATGACTTAAAAAGAATAGGAAGTTTCTACCACCCATAAAGAGAAACGAGTAATGCAACAATAACAGAAAACTGGCCCAAAGATACGCTGCTGCTGCTACTGCAGAAACAGGCAATTCTCAAAAGAACTGGGATTGGACTAGAAACATTGGAAAGTGAAAGTAAAGTCATTCAGTCATATCCAACTCTTTTTGATCCAATGGACTGTAGCCTACAAGGTTCCTTCATCCATGGAATTTTCCAGGCAAGAGTACTGGAGTGGGTTGCCATTTCCTTCTCCAGGGGATCTTCCTGACCAAGGGATCGAACCTGGGTCTCCCACATTGCGAGCAGACTCTTTTACTATCTGAGCCACCAGTGAAGCTCAAAATGAACCAAGAAAGTGGGCAAGCAGTGGGTGTTCTTAGCAAACGAGGATGTGTCTAGTACTGATTTAGAACCCAAAACAAATTCCACAGCACCCCCCAAGAAAACTGGAGATGCTGGGGATTGAACCCAGGACATCATGCATGCTAAGCACACACTCTGCCACTAAGCTATATCCCTGTTGGAGAAGCAGCCAAGCCCACTGGCGGTTGGAGAAATGCATATTTTTAAAAAGATATTATTTTAAGCATTTCTAATCAACATGGAATTTTGAAAGATTTAGTAAAATGCAGAGTTTTTAAGGTCAGGAAAATGGACATAGCATTCTCCTGGTTGGTGTGTAGTTGCTAATGCTCCTTGAGAGACAACTGGGCTGGTGTTCCTTTAAATGGTCGAATGACTTCCATTGTACAAACAGACTGTGTTTTATTTATGCATTCAACGATGAATGGACATTTGGGTTTTTAACCACTCTCTGTTACAAATAATGCAGCTAGGAATACTCATGAGTAATGTTCTGTGTGGCCATGTTTTCATTTCCTTGGATAAATAAGTAGTAGAAAGTTGACTTATATAGAAACTTGGATGGAACATGTTAGGAATCTGCTACATGTTTTCAACAAGGAGCTCTTCTGGGTTCTCATAACTGTAACACCTCATTATCAGAGCCATGTGGGTGTTGGTATAAATATAGAATAAATGCCAACATGTGCACACCTTTCTCCCTTGTGGGTACACCACACACAGGCTGACATGTACTCTGACTCCCCGACCAATCGTGACCCGCACCTGGAACAGACGGGGGGCTGTTTGCCTGCCTTTGCCCTGAGTGACACAGGAGGGCTCTTAAGACCAGGCAGCCGGGACATCAGACTGGTCTTGCGTCTGCCACTGGCGCCCTGGGATGTGGACGAGTCCCTTGGCCTCTCTGGGTCTCAGGTCCTCTCCTGTCCAAGGTGTCGTGAGGCTTATGTAAGTCACTGGAGGTGAACATGCTGAAGCTTAACCTCAGACAAGAGAGCTCTCAAATAAGAGTTCTGTGTGGCCAGTGGTCCATGTCACCTATTATCCAGGACTGCAGGAAGAGGAGAGGAAGAAAAGAAATTGGTCATTATTTCCCAGGGGAAAAAGGCACAGAAAGTGTATGACAAAGACACAGAAAAAACAGCAGGCAGCCTGCTTCTCCTAGAGAACCCGGGGCTCCCGCAGCCCTGCGGGGCTGGGCTCCAGGGGAGGAGGAGGTCAGGCGTCAGCTGCTGTGTGTATATAGCCCCAGGCCTCCGGGGCCAGGCTCAGTGCTGAGGCTGGTGCCAGGCTGCGAAGATGAAGCTGTCCAGCGTCATCCCTTGGGCCCTGCTGCTCAGCACAGGTAAAGCCTGGCCCCCAGCCCCTTGCCCCCAGGCCTCTCTGCTTCCTGTTCAACCTAGAGAGTCTGTGCAGTTCGCTTGTTGCTCAAGAATAGGGTCTGCAAACTACTCTCCTCCAAGGAGATGCCACCCTCAGTCTGGCCTGGAGGAGGAGGGTCCAGCAGGATGGCCGTGACCCATGGCTGAGTATACAATGATTTTTAAACATTTTCTGGGCTGTCCGTCCTTGTTCTGGCATGCATTCCCTGGGCCCCCTCTGCTTTAGCCAGTGTCCCCTGGGATGCCCTTCAGGACAGCCAGCCTTCAGCCCAGACCTGGAGGAGGTGAACCAGATGTGGTCAGCTTTGCAGGGGTCTTGGAAGTGTGATGGTGTGAGTGTTGTAGGTGGGACCCTGGCTGGACCTGATTGGAGGGTGGCATCCAGGGGGAAGCGGGGGCCCCTGCAGGAGCCCCAGGACAGGTGGATGCTCTGCCTCTGCCCCCCAGGATGGGGACACGGCAGCAACACGAGCTCTGAGATGACCCGCAGGAGCAGCAGCTCCCAGCAGGGCTGAGGATGTCCTATGAGGGCAGGGGTGGTGTCTTAGCCCTGCAGGGGGCTGGGCGCTGGGCCTGCGCTGAACATGGAGGGACCCATGAGGATTCTCGGTGCTGGAGGGAAAGAAGAGACAGCCGTGCCTTCAGGGAAGCCTGTCTCTTCCTCCTTGCTCTCTCTGTGGGTCTTACTCTGTCCCGTCCCCTTCTCTGTGCTTTTCTGCTCCAGCTCCTCTTTTCATCGACCCACACTCTCCTCCCCTGCTCCCCTGCAGGCAACTGTGCTCATGACCAGGAGCCGAGAGGACGGAAGGACAGGCTTGTGCTGTCAGTGTGTGAACACAGATCCTTCTCAGCATTTATCCCAGTCTCCCTGGTCTGGGGCTGTGGGGGTGGGGAAGGGGAGCTCTGCTCCTGGGACACTTTGTGGGCAGCTTATAGGTAGAAACAGGTCCATCAGAGCCCTTCCTGCCTCTGCTGTTTCTCAAGCACCATCAGTTCAAATCAACAGATCAAGGCAGCATGTTTTGGGGTGACGTGTGCTGAACTCCTCCAAGGGGCTGCTTGCTCCCCTGCTTCAAGGCCGGGACCTTAGATTCTAGATCAAAGGAGGTCACTGTACATGCAGGTCCATGATGGGAAGATGTGCGATTCTGCCCTTGAGATCTGCTTTCAAAGAAACCTCGATTTGTATTTTCCAGAGCAGACGAGATGGATGCTCCAGGGTGGGGAGGTTTCCTTTGTGGCCCCCAATCCTGTGCCACTTCAGTACTCAGGACGGGCAGCTGGAGACAGACCCCCATGTCCTGGTTGACATCTATGGTCACATAGCTCCCAGAGCGCTTGTTGATTTCCATTTACTGAGGAAAGCAGTGTCTATGGAAAAGGAAATGAATGTGGTGGGAGGTTGACAGTGGCAGGGAGCGTAGTGGACAGCCTCTCTGGGCTGGGCACTGAGCTGTGTATGCGTGAACTGTCCTCTGGAACCAAGGAGGCTGTTACTATTAAATTTCCAGCTTACAGGTGCATGGACTGAGGTTTGTGAGAATAAATATCTTGTCTAAAGCCATCCAGCACTCACCCAAGCCACACTGGGCCCCAGTCTGTTTCCTGAACTGTGCTGTGCCCACTTGTCAAGCCCTGAGGATAAACTACAAGCCACAACAACAAAGAAAACAGTGATTGCTGTCAGGCCCCTGACTCAGTTCCCCAACATGGTGAAACTTTCATAAATTAAGAATGCTCATTCTTCTCAGCTGAGATTTTTATTCCATGCATTTACACCAAAAGCAAATTCATCATTGGTCTCATTGAAGAATTACAAGAAATACTCAAGTTATTTTTGAGTGCCCCTCTGTTCTGATTGGCCCAGGACTGAGAGGTTTCCTAGGAAATGGCAGGTTCAACCTGCCGAGCAGAAACTCCCAGGTTAACTGGAGAAGGCACTCAGCCTCCTGAGAGCTGACTTGTCTGTGGCTCCAGAGCCAGAACATTCATTTTCACTGAGTGGGCCTGAGAAACAAATGGTCACAGCTGAATGAGCAAGTCTTGAAGGCTGAACACCAGACTT
The DNA here is from genome assembly GCF_001704415.2 of Capra hircus. Lineage (NCBI taxonomy): Eukaryota > Metazoa > Chordata > Mammalia > Artiodactyla > Bovidae > Capra > Capra hircus. The sequence goes on along the minus strand of NC_030833.1, from coordinate 9,464,739 downwards.
CTGCTCTGTCCCTGCAGGACCCGGCTCTTCCCAGGACAAGGGCAGCCAAGTATTGTGCGTCCAGCATGATCCCTGGAAACACAGGGTGGGCACTGTGTGTGCCATAGCCTTGACACTTCAGTAACTTCCGGCTTTTCATTTGTTGTTCTCTTTTGATGTCTTTCCAGCCACAGTGGATTCAATGGACTGGCTCCCCCGTAAGTACAGTATTAATGCTTTTACCATTTTATGCTCTTCACAGGGAGAAGTGCTTTAGGGCTTCAGTTCAGATGCCTCTCCTGGAAACACTGGCGTCAGTTTACCTTTTGGTTAAAGGAACTTGGCATTTCCAGAGCTGACCGTCAGCCTTGGTCTTAACAATCCCTAGGGTCCCACACCCTGACCTCCTACGACTCCCACCCTGTTCCTTCTCCCCTTCCCTCCTCACCTCCACAACTCAGGAGCTTCCCCTGCCCTCCTGCCTGCACAACCTCATGAGGCAGGAATGGGACCACCTCTCCACAGCATAGGTGGCTCAGACAACGGAGCCACCTTTAATGGCTGGAGCCTGGAGGGCTGAGGGGCATCACTGTGTCCAGTGTCAGATATGAGAGCCTCCAGGCAGAGGGTGTGTCGGCATCAGAGGGGTGCTGGGCAAAGAGAAAAGTTTCCCCCTGATGCGGGGGCTGATAGATGATTGAGTGATGGATGATTGACTGAGTGACTGATGATTATCAATCGATGATTGATTGATTTCCCTAGGATTTTCAGGTCCAGGTAAAACTTGAACTCATTTGATCAAAACACCAATGATGAAAGTGCTGTTTTATCTTCACTTGACAAACAATGGGCTTCTCCGGCGGTTCAGCTGGTAAAGAATATGCCTGTAATGTGGGATACCTGGGTCGATCCCTAGGTTGGGAAGATCCCCTGGAAAAGGGAACAGCTACCCACTCCAGTATTCTGGCCTGGAGAATTCCATGGACTGTATAGTCCATGGGGTCACAAAGAGTCGGACACATCTGAGCGACTTTCACTTTCACTTGACAAACAATACTTTGTCGACAAGTGTTAAACTCTTATATTTTTCAGGGATCAAAACAAACTGCAGTAAAGGGTATGGATCTCTTTAAAATTCTGAAAAGAGTAAAACCTTGAAAACCACATTTTCCTGGGTGCTCAGACTGGATTGTGGATGTCTCTTTGTGGTTGGGGAGTGGGAGTTAGGACCACCTGCAGTGGGGTAGGCGAGGGGCAGCACAGAGCCCCGCGGCCTGGGGCAGCTTCTGGGAGACTGGAATCCTTTCTTCTGTTACAGGAAATACTAACTGCGGGGGAATCCTCAAAGAGGAGTCTGGAGTGATCGCCACCTATTATGGACAGAAAACGAACTGTGTCTGGACTATCCAGATGCCACCACAGTACCAAGCTAGGGTGTCTATCCAGCAGCTCCAGTAAGTGCTCAGCTGAGTGCTCTTTGCTGATGTTGTGGTTTTATGGGAAGGTGTCCCTCTTTGCCCCTTCCCATTTCCCCCGCACCACCCAGCACACACATCCGGACACATCCTGACCCCAGCTCAGCTCACTCCTGCTGACAACCTACATGGCCCCCTGCCCTCTGCATCAAGCTGACCCCCCTTGCACAGCTTTCAGATCCCTCCAGGGGACCCTGATCTCCCCTCCCTTCTAACCTCTCCTCCCCTCTGCCCCGTCTCTGAGCTGAGCCAGCACGCACTGAGCTGTGGACCCACCAGACTGCTGGGCAGCTCTGAGCCTTTGCTCACACTGTCCCCTCTGCCTGGAAGGCAACTTGCACCTCTCCCAGACTCACCACCTGCTGCTTAGAGTCCTCATTTCCTAGTTCACGAGTTCGCTGGAGGAAGAACTTTTCCATCACACCTGAAACCCCTGCTCTGACTCTGTCCACAGCTGGGCAGATCTTTCTCATATTTGTGCCCCATATATTACCTGCTTTGGGAAGATCCCCTGGAGAAGGGAATGGCATCCCATTTCAATATTCTTGCCTGGAGAATCCCACGGATAGAGGAGCCTGGGGGGCCATAGGGTCTCAAAGAGTTGGACATGACTGAGCGACGATGCACGCACCATTCCTGCCCATGTCTGAGTTTGTGCCTACAAGAAAGGGAGTCTTATTTTTGGCAGCCAAGAAATATTTTTCAACTAGTGGGTGCATGGATGAATGAAAGACTGAATGAACAATTAAAAGACAGAATGAATAATACTGCAACAGAAAGCACTGTCAACGCAGCAATAAGTTGTAGCATTTCCGTAGTAGGTTACTCTTCACAGATATTAACACACAGCCACATTTCCACCAATTGCAGACCAAGTGATATATAATCCACAGTGGTGGTTGAGACAGGTGATGTTGTCTTGTGACTGACACGGCCCTGTCCCTCCAGACCTTCCACAGGGTCAGGTCTCCACTAGGCGGAGGAGCTGCTCTGTGTGAGGAGGACAACCTGGAAATGCCTGCCTCACAGCAGGGTCCAGACCATCTACCGAAACCACACGCCAGGGCTGAAGGAGGCAGGCATTTCCTACATCACCATTTCTATTAGGATCAGAGGGATAGCTTATTCTTAAAATTTTCGTTATTGTCCCTTTGACCCTCTCCAAGACCAGTTTTGGATATGGGACTAGGAAGGAATCAGTCCATCCAAGAGTGAGCTAGTACAGAGGGAGCTGAGTGTGTGTCCTGGTGAGATGTCCCTTCCGTGTCTCGTTTTAGCCCAGAGAGGCTCCAACCTCCCTCCTGGGTGGGGCGCACGCTGGTGGCTGAGAGAGGAAGACAGGGCGGGGTCAGGTCTGATGGGCAGGAGGAGGAGACGGAGACCTCGGCAGGAGTGTGACAACCCGTGGGTGCACTTTGCCTGCAGCAGCGAGAGCTGGATGCCCCTCTTGCCTCTGCAGGTCCTGGAGGCCAAGAGGGGGTCCTGGGCCCCCTGTGCCAGGGGTGCAGAGGGTGAAGCAGGAGTGGAGTCACACATGCATGTCTGGGCCTCACCTGACTCCATGCTTGTTGCCCAAGCAAACAGTCCTCAGGGTTGGCTATACTGTGCCCTCCGGTGGCTCCTGATCCCAGAGTCCTGGGTGGGCTTCCCTGAGCCCCATCAGTGGGGTTGCCCAGGAGGCAAGGAGTCACCTGCAGCCCCTGTAGGGGGGAGGGTCCTGGGTGACCAACACTCCCTTCTGAAGGATGAGTCTCCTTCCCTGTGGGCACCATGCCTGGGAAGTCTGGTGAACAAAGCTCTGTGATGGCATTGGGTCTGGACAGGGGAGGCTGCCTGCCGGAGGGACCACGATTCTGAAGGCTGATGCCTGCCCTTCCCTCTGCTCCAACAGCCTCAACTGTGCTAAAGAGTCCCTGGAGATTATAGATGGGCTGCCAGGATCTTCTGTCTTAGGGAGGGTTTGTGAAGGTTCATTCCTGGAATATAGATCTTCTGGCAATACCATGACTGTCAAGTACATCAGAAAGCCTGAGCACCCGACTTCTTCCTATGAAGTGTTGTACTTTCAGGATCCACAAGGTAGGTAAAAGGAGGCAGGCACCTGCTGACAAGTCCTCCTTCTCTGTGCATGGTACAGGGAAGTTGGGCATCTGGTGTTGGGCATATGACTGTTGAAATAAACCCGATTGTCAGCAGATGAGCCAGAGGCAGTATGACCTAGTGAGCCTCTCCAGAAACAGCCACCAGTTCAATGACAGCCTTTATGCATCCCCAGATCTTGCAGTTGTGAAGATCTGACATGAAAATTCATTTACAAGTTTTACTTTACATCTAGACAAGATGATCATTTCCTCTCAAATATAAAATTTCCCTTCCTGATCATATTAAAATCCCTTAGGCATATATCAGTTCAGTCACTCAGTCGTGTCTAACTCTTTGCGACCCCATGGACTGCAGCACACCAGGCCTCCTTGTCTATCACCAATGCCAGGAATTTACTCAAACTCATGTCAATTGAGTTGGTGATGCCATCCAGCCATCCCATCCTCTGTCATCCCCTTCTCCTCCCACCTTCAATCTTTCCCAGCATCAGTCAGTTATTCGCATCAGGTGGCCTAAGTAGTGGAGTTTCAGCTTCAGTATCAGTCCTTCCAACGAACATTCAGAACTGATTTTCTTTAGGATGGACTGGTTGGATCTCCTTGCAGTCCGAGGGACTCTCAAGTCTTCTCCAGCACCACAGTTTAAAAGCATTAATTTTTTGGCACTCAGCTTTCTTTATGGTCTAACTCTCACATCCATACATGACTACTGGAAAAACCATAGCCTTGACTAGACAGAACTTTATTGGCAAAGTAATGTCTCTGCTTTTTAATATGCTGTCTAGGTTGGTCTTAAATTTTCTTTCAAGGAGTTAGCATCTTTTAATTTCATGGCTGCAGTCACCATCTGCAGTGATTTTGGAGCCCCCCCCCCCGCCCCGCCCCAATAAAGTCTGTTTCACTGTTTCCCCCATTTTCCCATTTATTTCTCATGAAGTGATGGGACCAGATGTATATGTAACCTAAAACAAACCAAGACAGTCCCTCAAGAGTGTATTTTTTCCTCGTTAATGATTGACTGCAATTTCACCCACATGTCACTTGGAAGAAAATGCTTCTTAAACTCTACTTAACCTGTTCTCCATCCCACAGCTTAGTGATCTCTGCTCAGGCCTGAGTGGACAAGCGTTGCAAAAGAGAACAACATTCCTTGAAGACCCTCTGGACTCAGCTGCCCACAAGGAGAGGCATCTTCTGTCTAATCACACCTGCTGCTCTCAGCCTGTCACCTCCATCCTTTCCAGCCCCCGGTCGCCTAACTGCAGAAAGATTCCTTACTACTGGGCTTTAGATTGTTGCCAGTCTTGCGGTTAGTTTCTTCTATTTATCATTATAATCATTTTGAATAAAGTCTCTTTACCTGAGTCTGGATTTTTTTTTTTTTTTTTTAGTTTGTGAGTCCTGGTGTTACAGGGTTGGAACCCCAGGCATCGCTGAGAGTAGTTGAAACCCCTCCTGAAGGTCTTTATGCCCAGAGGGTGCTCACTGGTCTGAGGTCCCTCTCAGGGCAAGAGTGCTGTCCATTTATGATTTTCCTCACCTGCACAAGGAAACCCTCTACAGACATAGCAATGAGATGCTGGCCCGGCTCTCTGCCAAGTTTCAAGCAATGAGCTTGAGGATAAAGGATCTTTGGTGAGGATATGTTGAATGTCTTCTGATTCCCACCATCCAACTATCAATTATATTTGCATCATAGTCCCTTTTAAAGGTCTGCAGAGAATCACACATAAAGTTCACATTGTTTGCGGGCTCATCAAGTTGGGTGATGTTGCATTTTATCAGACCAGGAGTTAGCAGGGTCAGAAACACAGTGGCCTCTGGATGGCACAGCCCCTTATAAGCCTGGAACTGCTTCTGTATCTTTCTCTTCTGTCCAGAGAGGAGGGGGAGTGTGGGGGTCTTTTCATGAACTTGTGGGGAGAACCATCAACTCCTTCAGGCACAATAATCCATAAGTGTGGACCATCCTGTTGAGGTCAACCCAGAAGGTCACGCTGGAATCTCCCTTCCTCAAGTGAGTTCTCTGAAGGTGATTTTTCTCTGTTGATATTGTAGCTTTTCGGATCTTTTCCAGTTTACCCCCCACCATCCAGCATAGGCATCTAACCACAATCCGGTTCCATTTTTCACTTCCTGTTGAAAACCAGTCCATAGAGTTAGCCGCCTTAGCAGAGTTTTATCAAACACTTCTTCACCTGACTTTCCCTTCCTTCTAATGTCTTCTTCCCTCTGGTCCCTCTCAGGGCTGAGCCATCACACACTGAGCTTTGGACACTGCATACCTTTGAGCAACTCTGAGCCTTTGCTCACATTGTCCCCTCGGCCAGGAGTCCCTCCTTCCAACCTTCCAGACGCATCTGCCTGCTGCTTGGGGTCCTCCATGAAGCACATCCTGGTTCAGCTGAAGGGCTGACTCTACCATTGCACCCTTGTGCCTCTCTCACTTGCCTCATATAGATCTCTATGAGAGTTAAGTATTCAGCTGCTGTTAGTCACTCAGTCACATTCGACTCTTGGCGATCCCACAAATGGAGCCTGGGTCGCCTCCATTGCAGGCAGATTCTTTACCATCTGAGCCACCAGGAAAGTCAAGTATACAGTACCAGTTGCTCATTTATTCAGTGGGTACCACTGCGGCACTCGAACTTTAGGGTCCTACTAGTAATTCTTAAAGGAATGAATGAGCGATAAGGTCAGAGTTGTGTTTTCAATGTTCCAATGAGGCTCTGCATTTCTCTCCAGGCAGTCTTCAGTGTTAACATGGGAGTCACGGTTCCCTCAACTGTAGGCTAAGCCAAACACAGACCAGAAAAGATGCTGAGACAGAAGATGTCATCTGTGTGAGGAAGGGTCTCTGTCCTTCCAGACTTGACGTGAGGTCTGGACCTACACTAAGTTACTCTTGTGTGCCCAAGGATGAAACACCCTGCAGATGGCTGCAAAATGGGGTTTAGACTCTATTTAAACATTGCTTCTGTAAACTTGAAATAGTGTGGTCAAGAATCAAGACTGGGGTGCAAACTCAAGGAGTTGGGGTTGACAACACACACATTTCCCATGGCTTATATAATTTCTCGAGGGTTCCGATGGTCAGATGGCTCTGAAAATTTCCCTGCATTGGCCCTTTGCCATTTTCAGAGATTTCAGGCTCTTCCTGTCCTTATGTCTGGGAAGGCTCTGTTTGGTCAAGGGTGAAACCTGTACAGAAGGTCCTGGTTCTTTCTGGACATGTCCCCTGCCTCCTGCTGGATCCCTTAGAGCCTCCAGCCTGTCTCTTGTGAGCAGGGCACGTGCCTGTGGCTGAGGATGAAGGAAGGGATCAGGAGTTAAGAGCAGAGAGGGCTTTGAAGGCCAGAGAGAGAAGCAGAAGGACCTCCTGAAGGTGCTCCACAAGAATATGGACACAACTTGTGCCTCTGATCCTGCTCTTGGACGCAAGCTTGGCTGCTGGGGCCGGCAGCCCCACCCCCAACCCCATCAGCCAGAGGAGGGGCGGTCAGAAGCCAAGGAGTGGCCTCTACACACTCAGGTCAGAAGGAAAGCTCTGCTTCTGAGGACAGAACAATGAAAGGTTTTATTTTCTGCGGAAGCATTCATCCATCTCTGCAAGGCACTCGTCAATTGCTTCCTGAGCTTTCCTTCTCCTGGGCAGCACTGTTTAACCTCAGTTGGTGTATTATGTTGCTTTTCCCTAGCATCTACTTAGAGGAAAGAATTCCTGGGTAAACAGCTCATCATGAAGCCCCTTGATGATTCAAGGGTGTGGGGATGGCAGGCAGGTGACAAATGGAATGCTAGTGACCGGCTAGGGCATGGCTGTCTGGAGCAGAGCCCCACGGAGACTCTCCAGGCATTCGCGCACAGCCCAGAGTCCTAACACCTCCAGGGTGACCATGGGGTTGTCATAGACCTGAGGGAGACTGACTGATAGTCCTGGGCAATGTTGCTGTAATGACCTCCAGCTGTCACAGGAGGGGCTGTGGCTTTCAAACATGTGGACAGAAAGCCTTTGGCCACACTGATGTGGGCAATGGCCTGGCATCTGGGTGTTCCCAAAATGACGTGGGTCAGAAAGATCATGATGACATTGACAGTGACTCCTCAGTGGAATCACGAAAAACATCAGCCCAGAGACTATTTCTCAGAGTTGCTTCAGCTTTGATTCCAGTTGGACACATTGGTGCTTTAGATCTAACCTTCCTTGTCTCTCACACAGATGCCCAGCCCCAGACCACACACTGGCCAGGTGAGAACCCAGCACCCCGTCTCAGAACGTCCCTTCTCTCCCTGCCCTTCCCCCCATAATATAAACCAGTCCATGCAGCCCTTCTGGACATGTGGCTTATTCTACCACTGATGATATCCGTGCTCAGTAGGGGCTTCTTTTTAAGGACTCACAAGGCCTTGCAGAGTTTACACTTGCTTTCTGTGTGTGTGTGTGTGTGTGTGTGTGTATGCTCAGTTGCTTCAGAAGTGTCTGACTTCGTGTGATCCATGGACTGCCTCTGCACTGGCAGGTGGATTCTTTCCCACTGTACCACCTGGGAAGCGAAAAAGAACATGGAAGTGAAAGTTGCTCAGTCATGTCTGGCTCTTTTGCAACCCCTTGGACTAGACAGTCCATGGAATTCTCCAGGCCAGAATACTGGAGTGGGTAGCCTTTCCTTTCTCCAGGGGATCTTCGCAACCCAGGGATCGAACCCAGGTCTCCCTCATTGCAGGCAGATTCTTAAGCAGCTGAGCCACCAGGGAACCTTGAAAAAATATTAATATATATAACTGAATCACTCTGCTGTACACCTGAAATATTGTTAATCAACCCCATTCCAATATAAAATAAAAACTTTTAAAAATGAAAAGTTTTTTTAAATTAAAAAAAAAAAAGAGAGAGAGAGAGAGAGAGAGAAGCCACCTGGGGCAGAGCTACAGGAATAAGAAGGACCAGGAGGCTGGGTTACCATGGAGATAAATAACATTTTAATAATGATGGGAAGCAACTTTGCACATGTACTCTTTCCAGGCATTCTCTTCTTCCAGACGGGTGGCCTGTGCTGCATAACTGGGGTAGATCCCCCGAGACAGAAAATCCTGATTCATTAGCATGAGGTCGCCAGGAAATTCTGACACGTGCAAAAGACTTCTGTTTGTTAAGCCAGTGATGGACCTCTCCACTTTCTTTGCGGGGAGGAATGGCTTTAGATCATTTGGATGGTACGTTATGCTATTTTTGGGTTCTTCTGACTTGAAAATGACATTCATTTTTATTTCCTGTCTTTTGGAGGTTTTGCTCTCCGCCTCTCCTCTCCCCTTTTGATGGGCATCATTGCCATCATCGGTGCTGCCGTCATCCTGGCCTTCCCCAGCCCTGGCCCTTGCCATGGGGCCCAGGCCCCCTGCAGGCAGAAGCGACGAGTCCCTAAACCTTTCGACATAGGGTAGGAGCTGCTTGCTCCGCAGGGCTCTCGCCAGCTGCATACGCTCTATGTGCTTGCTGACATTCAGCCTCTCCCGCTGGGGCATGCTGAACTCCTCCGGGGACACGATCACCTTGGCCGTCCACATTTTCCCCAGGGGCCCACAGGTGGCACAAGGAGGGATGTGTTGCCTTCTATAGTCCACCGCCCGTTTGTAGTCTGAAGACAACGTCTGTAGTTCCTTGAGCATTTCTCGTTCTTCCTCTTGCTTGTAAGTCAGAAACCTCCGGGCTGCCACGGTGTGAACGCCACCTAGACGCTGACAAGTGGGAAAAGGTGTGTGAGTCGATCGGTCGTGTCCGACTCTTTGCGAGCCCATGGACTAGAGCCTGTTAGGCTCTGCTCCAGGCAAGAATATTGGAGTAGGTTGCCATCCCCTTCTCCAGGGCCAATGGGCAGGGGGCTGGGGGATGAGTGGGGAGAGGCGGTGGTTAAAATCTCAAGGGGATTGATGTGTTCATTTGTTTGTTGGTCAGTTTTTTATAATCCATGTGTGGGTGAATTTCTACAGTATTTGTATTTCTCAATCTGATTTATTTCACTTAGTATAGGTTTCCCTGGTGGCTCAGAGGATAAAGCATCTGCCTGCAATGCGGGAGACCCAGGTTTGATCTCTGGGTCAGGAAGATCCCCTGGAGAAGGAAATGGCAACCCACCCCAGTATTCTTGCCTGGAGAATCCCATGGACAGAGGAGCCCACTGGGTTGCAAAGAGTCAGACATGACCGAGCAACTTCACTTCACTTACTATAATACCATCAAGGATTAGCAAAGGGGAGAAAACAAGAGTAGTGGTTACCAGAGAAGGAAGAGTGGGGAGGGGAAGGGAAAAAAGAGTAAAGGAGATGAGCTGCAAGGTTATGGAGAAAACTAAATTTTGGTGGGGAGCACATGTAGCACTTAGAGAAATATGAAACTCAACGTTGTACACATGACGCTGATGTAATTGCTGAGTCCTGCTGCAGGCCACAGGTGTGAGGCCTTGTACCAAGGCCACAGAAGCAGAGCCCAGAACCAAAGCTAACTGGGCCCCTTTACAACCTTACCAAAGACAACCGGGCCCCTTTATAACCTTACCAAAGCCAACTGGGCCCCTTTGTAACCTTACCAAAAGTCCCCTTGATCATCACTAACAAGCTTCCTGATTCCCAGTTAGGCAAAGATGCCCACTCCAGGAAACACCCTGTCGTGCCCCAATCACCTAACGCCAACCTTCCAGCAGGAACTGTCTTTGTCTTGAGGCTATACAAATCAGCTATTAACTCACAAAAGTGGTCAACTCTCCCTGGCTTGTCAGGAGTTGTCAACTTGTTGCACTCGAAGTGCCCACTTTATCTCTGCTCTTTTTTTTTTTTTTAATAAATGCACTCCTTTCTGCAGTTTGTGCCTGGAAATTTTTTTCCCACTTGCTCTCAGACTGCCTCAACCATAATGTTCTAAATCAATCTTACCTCAACAACAAAAAAATAAAAATATAGCATTTATGATGGAAAATTTTTTAAAAGTTCTCAATTTGACAGGAACAAAGGACACCCACCGAAAGAATTATCTAGTGGCTCCCTTGCCCTCTATCCGTGAGGGTGCCCGAGACCCTGTATAGTGAGAATGAGGGTAGATCATTGGGAACAGATGAGCCTGGGTTCAAATCTGACTTTCTGTCTCACCTATTATGAATCTGAGAGAATTGTATTGCTCTTACAGGCCCCTGTGAGGTCTCCATAAGATAACATATATGAAAGCAACTAGTGCAAGATAAGGGCTCAAGAAAAGGCCGCTTCCGTGATTTGTTATCACTTGTAGTTACAGTCCTGCTTGGGACTTTGTAATAAGAGAGTATTTTGCTTTTGCTAGGCAAATATGGAAGCCATATAACTCAGCCAATAACTCAGCCAACCCTCCTCCACTGCTTGGGAGACTCACACCTGTGTTGCTGGTGGTTTTTGAAACTCTGACTCTCCTAGCCTAACTGCCTGGATTCCGTGGGGCCTCCCTGTGTATAAATTTCACAGCACTTACTAGGATCTCTTTCTCCAAGGGGGAGTATTTCCCGAGGGCAATGCGTGGGTCCGACTTGTAGAATTTGGTCCATATCCTGGAAGGCAGAGAGGTGTATTAGAACTTGGGAATGGTCTTCCTAGTTTTGCCTTTTGGAGTGGGAAATCTCACAAAGGGTGATGCCACGTTGATCAGGATAAGGCCTCTGTGATCACGGTTTCTACAGCCACAGGGTGGGCTCTTCCATTTGGCCTCAAATCTGACATGGGTGGGAGGGAATGGACCAGAAGCACAGGTTACACTCACCCCAGTGGTGAAGCAGGGCATAGATCCCCTTGGGAGGACAGGGACTCTTTATTCAGGAAGGAATCGCTTATATTAAATACTCGCATCGGTATTCCATTCTTATTTAACTTTCCCTCCGTAGTCATCCTTTCTTGGACCCTTGAATCTCTAACCCTCTGTTTTCCAATCTTCGGACAGCCATTCTCCCATTCTCTGATCATACTCTGGCTCCAGGCTAGGATGGGAGGTGTCAGTGCCTGGAATTTCTTTCTAAGACAGCTTTCATGTGAACCCAGAGGACAGTCACAAACATCTTGCATCATAACTGGCTTATGTGGCAGCTATTGTGAGGTCTGAGTTTAGGCATCAAATGATCCCTTGGGGTGAAATGGACACACACCACCATGGTCTTGGTATGTTGGAGTCCAGGGGAATAGAGTGGGCAGAGAAGTGTAGCTGGGAGATGATCTGACCACATCAGTGCCACTTATAAGCCAATAAAGACTGCTCAATTCTTCCTGGATGGACGCTCATCACCTAAAGTCTCTTCCTGGTATTGGCTTGCCTTTCCAATCTTAGTTCCAATCTTAGTTCCTCATGCTCCATTCATGAACTCTATTCACGGTTCTTGGAATCAGCTTCTAGACATGCTCCCCTCATGTCTCAAATACCCCTCTCTGCCTTAACAACTTGCTTATCTTTGGAAATATCTCTGAGAAATACTTTTAGTGCAAAAATCAAGGCACAAAAGTGTATAAATTGTAGACAACCTTTTTGTATTGGAAAGGAAAAAATAAGCATGTATACTTGCATTTGGATAAAGAAACACTAGAATAATACATGCAAAAAATGTCATAAATGGTTATCAGAAGTGGGTACCTGGCAGATATGGATAAGGTGGTAATGAGTCTTTTCATTGTGTACATTATTGTTTTGTACAGTATTGTTTAGAACCATGTGAGCCTATTACCTTTTGAAAAAAAATGAGTTTAAAAAGTAACGAAGCAGCTCATGGAAGACGTCTCTGACAAGTACTGGTCTTGAAGCTTTCCTTTGCTTCTACCAAAAAACACCCGTAAGTGGGGATATGTCCAGGCCTCATGCTCATAACAGCCATCTAAAACACACCAATGCTCCCCTCCCATACCGGGGCAATTTCAGTTCCCCTAGAACAGCCATGAACCTGGAAATCAGCAGCCAGTGCCGCGGAGCAGTATAGACAGTGCCTCTTGCCCTGTATGCATTGACTCACACATTTGTCCTACACAGAGCTGTTTGCACAACCCACACAACACCTGGCATATAGGGTGCACTCCACAAATATTTGTGGAACAACCAATGAATGGTGCATGATAGAATATTAAGGACTGGGGCTTTCCTGGTGGTCCAGAGGCCAAGACCGCACTCCCAGGGCAGGTGGGCTGGCCTGGCTTCAATCCCTCGTCAGGGAACTAGATCCCACACTCTTCAGCTAAGAATTTGCATGCCTCAACTAAAGATCCCACTGGCCACAGTGAAGACTGAAGATTGTGCCACATCTAAGACTTGACACAGCCAAAAAATAAATATTAAAAAAAAAAAGATTATTATGGATCTTGGTTCAGATGGTAAAAATATCTGCCTGCAATGCAGGAGGCCTGGGTTCAACCTCTGGGTTGAGAAGATCCCCTAGAGGAGGGCATGGCAACCCACTCTAGTATTCTTACCTGGAGAATCCCTATGAGAAGAAGAGCCTGGTGGGCTATAGTCCAGAGGGTTGCAAAGGGTCGGACACGACTGAGCGACTAAGCATGGCACACATCAAAAAAATCAAGTCTTAGTCAAATTTCCAATAATACGCTCGGGATATAATGTGATATTTTTTAAAAGACCATACAAAACTTATATAGGGTATGATCTCGGTGTGTCAATACAACAGTATTCAAGAAGAAAAAGGACTAGAAGGAAAAACACAGAGATATGAGCAGTGGACTGTGGGCTAGTGGGAGATGTTCTAAGACTAGCCATGGACCCACAGCCTGGTCCCATCCAGGTATTGAGATGGAGTAGCTACGGCCTTGGCTCAGCAGGTTCAGGTAGAAAAAGGTGGCACAGCTGCTCCAGACATCAGAGAGACAGTGATATAACACACCAGTGCCTTGCTGGCCAGAAGTGATGTCACCACGACTATGGTGGGTTTGGGGTGGGAACTGGAAAAAGAGAGAAACTTATTTTAAGAAATTAGCTTACATGATTGTAGAGGCTGGAAGGTCCAAAATCTGCTGGCCTGATCCAGCAGGCTGAAGACTCTGGGAGAGCCCATGTAGAGGTTCAAGACCACTGGGAGAATTGCCTCTTGTTCAAGGGACACAAGTCTTCAGTCTATTCACGCCTTCAGCTGATTGGATGAGGCCCACCCACATTATGGAGCACCAGGCAATCTGCTTTACTCAAAGTTTGCTGATTTAAATACCAGTCTCATCCAAAAACACCCCCACATAAGTATCCAGAATAATGGATCAGACCAAAGCATGACTGGCCATACATGTGTGCTAAGTTGCTTCAGTCATGTCTGAATCTTTGCAACCCTAGGGACTGTAGGCTCCTCTGTCCATGGGATTCTCCAGGCAAGAATACTGGAGTGGGTAGCCAGGCCCTCCTCCAGGGGATCTTTCTGACCCAGGGATCTAACCATGGTCTCCTGCACTGGGCTGGCAGGCAGATTCTTTACCACTAGCGCCACCTGGGAAGCCCTGGCTGGCACTAGGACCCAGCTGAGTCAACACATGAGAAAGTAACCCTCAAATCTACTTCTAAGTATTAGGTTTTAAAGATTTGCTTAATTTTTGAATAGCTTTTTAATATCAGAGTTTTCATTTTTTGTACATAGTTTTGCCCATTTTTGGACTTCGTATCAACAGATTCATGCAGTATGAATTCTTTCACACCTGCATTTCCCCTCAACGTATTTTCCAGACTCTGCTGTTGTTATGCTTGTAGTTCAATCATTTTCATTTTCATTTAGCATGATCGTCTTATTTATTAAACAGTCTTCTGTTGCTTACATTTGGATTTTTTAATCTGGGGAGCATGATTATACAGGTGTCCTTGCAGTTACTGTGTTGGATGCGTACCTAAGAGTGAAATTGGTAAGCTACCGTCTATGGGGCCACACAGAGTTGGACACGACTGAAGCGATTTAGCCCCAGCAGCAGCAGCAGGATACATGTAACGTCAGTTTCCTAGAGAATTCTCAGCTCTGTTCAAATATGTCTTTATAATTCACCATCCCACCAACAGTGTATGAGAATTCCTTCTTGCTAACACTAGTGGGTAGGTTGTGATATGTCATTGTGGGTTTAATTTACACTTTTCTGATTACAAATGAAGTCAAATATTTTTTCTATTGCCCATAAGAGATTACCCTTAGTGAAATGCCTATTCAGGACTTTTGTCCATTTTTTTTCCTAGTAATTGCTTTTCTTATTGATATGTACAACTTCTTTACATATTCTTTGTATAAGCCCATTGCCAGTAAAATATATTACAAATATCTGCTCCTACTGTTGACTAGCCTCATCCCTTTCTCAAAAATGCCTTTTGAGGGTACGAAGAGTTGGGAGATTGGGGCTGACATATATATACACTATTTATACTATGTATAAAATAGATAACTAATGAGAATCTAGTATATAGTACAGGGAAGTCTACTCAAAGCTCTATGGCAACCTGAATGGGAAGGAAATCCAAAAAAGAGTAGATACATGTACATGTATAGCTGACTCACTTCTCTGTACAGCAGAAACTAACACAACATTGTAAAGCAACTATACTCCACTAAAAATTAATTTTAAAAATATATACACTATGATATATAAGACACATGACCAACAAGGACCTACTATAGAGCACAGGGCTACTCAATATTCTGTAATAGCACATAAGGGAAAAGAATCTGAAAAAGAATGGATATATGTATATGGACAACTGAACCATTTTGCTGTACATCTGAAACTAATTCAGCATTCTAAACCAACTCTAATATGAAATTAAGTTTAAAAAGATGTCCTTTATTCCAGCTGCATTCCAACTTATGAGCCTTTTCCTGAATGGTTATTGCTTTTCATGACTTGTTTAAGAAAGCATTTCCTGTTGTAGGTAGGAATGGTAATCTATATACATATTGGATATATATTTATGATTTCTCATATCATTCTCTAAAAGTCTCTTTTCTTTTGAACTTCTTAACTTCCTATCTCTTTTTCTTTAAGTATATTTTCCAACTTAATATTATAATGACTATCAAGGAGTGCTCGTACATGTGTGTGTTTGCATGCGTGTGTACACAGGTCATACACAAAAAGTCCAGGATTCTCTTCCTCCGCTAGCCACACCTGTCCTTGCAGTCACCTCCTGGGCTCTGGCACCCTCTGGTGGATTTTGCCACTCAGTGAAAGCTGGCTCTGCAAAGACCCACCAGACATCCTTGCTCTCCAGGGCTAAGAGTCCCTACAGACATGGCCCCTTTGGTTTATAAGAATGATGCTCTTTTCTAACATTGTGCTATATTCAGAATTTATATGAGAGGCTGTGTGCTTTAGAATCATAGTTCCCTTTACAAAGCCATTGGCTCTAGGCAGACCAGTTCAATTCAGTCGCTCAGCCGTGTCCGACTCTTTGCGACCCCATGAATCGCAGCACGCCAGGCCTCCCTGTCCATCACTAACTCCCAGAGTTCACTCAAACTCATGTCCATCGAGTCAGTGATGCCATCCAGCCATTTCATCCTCTGTCATCCCCTTCTCCTCCTGCCCCCAACCCCTCCCAGCATCAGGATTGTTTCCAATGAGTCAATTCTTCACATGAGGTGGCCAAAGTATTGGAGTTTCAGCTTCAGCATCAGTCCTTCCAATGAACACCCAGGACTGATCTCCTTTAGGATGGACTGGTTGGATCTCCTTGCAGTCCAAGGGACTCTCAAGAGTCTTCTCCAACACCACAGTTCAAAAGCATCAATTCTTCATTGTTCAGCTTTCTTTACAGTCCAACTCTCACATCCATACATGACCACTGGAAAAACCATAGCCTTGACTAGACGGACCTTTGTTGGCAAAGTAATGTCTCTGCTTTTGAATATGCTATCTAGGTTGGTCATAACTTTTCTTCCAAGGAGTAAGCGTCTTTTAATTTCATGGCTGCAATCACCATCTGCAGTGATTTGGGAGCCCCCAAAAATAAAGTATGTCATTGTTTCCACTGTTTCCCCATCTATTTCCCATGAAGTGATGGGACCAGATGCCATGATCTTCATTTTCTGAATGTTGAGCGTTAAGCCAACATTTTCTCTCTCCTCTTGCACTTTCATCAAGAGGCTTTTTAGTTCCTCTTAACTTTCTGACATAAGGGTGGTGTCATCTGCATATCTGAGGTGATTGATCTATCTCCCAGAAATCTTGATTCTAGCTTGTGCCTCTTCCAGCCCAGTGTTTCTCATGATGTTCTCTGCATAGAAGTTAAATAAGCAGGGTGACAATATGCAGCCTTAATGTACTCCTTTTCTTATTTGGAACCAGTCTGTTGTTCTATGTACAGTTCTGACTGTTGCTTCCTGACCTGCATATAGATTTCTCAAGAGGCAGGTCAGGTGGTCTAGTATTCCCATCTCTTTCAGAATTTTCCACAGTTTATTGTGATCCACACAGTCAAAGGCTTTGGCAGAGTCAATAAAGCAGAAATAGATGTTTTTTTCTGGAACTCTCTTGCTTTTTCCATGATACAGCTGATGTTGGCAATTTGATCTCTGGTTCCTCTACCTTTTCTAAAACCAGCTTGAACATCTGGAAGTTCATGGCTCACGTATTGCTGAAGCCTGGCTTGGAGAATTTTGAGCATTACTTTACTAGCGTGTGAGATGAGTGCAATTGTGAGATAGTTGGAGCATTCCTTGGCATTGCCTTTCTTAGGGATTGGAGCTTTTCCAGTCCTGTGGCCAATGCTGAGTTTTCCAAATTTGTTGTCATATTGAGTGCAGCACTTTCACAGCATCATCTTTCAGGATTTGAAATAGCTCAACTGGAATTCCATCACCTCCACTAGCTTTGTTCACAGTGATGCTTTCTAAAGCCCACTTGACTTCACATTCCAGGATGTCTGGCTCTAGGTGAGTGATCACACCATTGTGATCATCTGGGTCATGAAGCTCTTTTTTGTGCAGTTCTTCTTAGTATTCTTGCCATCTCTTCTTAATATCTTCTGCTTCTGTTAGGTCCATATCATTTCTGTTCTTTATGGAGCCCATCTTTGCATGAAATATTCCGTTGATATATCTGATTTTCTTGAAGAGATCTCTAGTTTTTCCCATTCTGTTGTTTTCCTCTATTTCTTTGCATCGATCACTGAGGAAGGCTTTCTTATCTCTCCTTGCTATTCTTTGGAACTCTGCAGTCAGATGCTTATATCTTTCCTTTTCTCCTTTGCTTTTCACTTCTCTTCTTTTCACAGCTACTTGTAAGGCCTCCTCAGACAGCCATTTTGCTTTTTTGCATTTCTTTTCCATGGGGATTGTCTTGATCCCTGTCTCCTGTACAATGTCATGAACCTCTGTCCATACAGGCATTCTGTCTATCAGATCTAGTCCCCTAAATCTATTTCTCACTTCCACTGTATAATCATAAAGGATTTGATTTAGGTCATACCTGAATGGTCTAGTGGTTTTCCCCACTTTCTTCAATTTAAGTCTGAATTCGGCAATAAGGAGTTCATGATCTGAGCCACAGTCAGCTCCTGGTCTTGTTTTTTGCTGACTGTATAGAGCGTCTCCATTTTTGGCTGCAAAGAATATAATCAATCTGATTTTGGTGTTGACCATCTGGTGATGTCCATGTGTAGAGCCTTCTCTTGTGTTGTTGGAAGAGGGTGTTTGCTATGACCAGTGCATTCTCTTGGCAAAACTCTATTAGCCTTTGCCCTGCTTCATTCCGCACTCCAAGGCCAAATTTGCCTATTAATCCAGGTATGTCTTGACTTCCTACTTTTGCATTTCAGTCCCCTATAATGAAAAGGACATCTTTTTTGGGTATTAGTTCTAAAAGGTCTTGTAGGTCTTCATAGAACCATTCAATTTCAGCTTCTTCAGTGTTACTGGTCGGGGCATAGGCTTGGATTGCTGTGATATTGAATGGTTTGCCTTGGAAATGAACAGAGATCATTCTGTCATTTTTGAGATTGCATCCAAGTACTGCATTTCGGACTCTTGTTGACCATGATGGCTACTCCATTTCTTCTAAGGGATTCCTGCCCACAGTAGTAGATATAGTGGTCATCTGAGTTAAATTCACCCATTCCAGTCCATTTTAGTTTGCTGATTCTTAAAATGTCAATGTTCACTCTTGCCATCTCCCATTTGACCACTTCCAATTTGCCTTGATTCATGGACCTGACATTCCAGGTTCCTATGCAATATTGCTCTTTACAGCATCGGGCCTTGCTTCTATCACCAGTCACATCCACAACTGGGTATTGTTTTTGCTTTGGCTCCAACCCTTCATTCTTTCTGGAGTTATTTCTCCACTGATCTCCAATAGCATATTGGGCATCTACTGACCTGAGGAGTTCCCCTTTCAGTATCCTATCATTTTGCCTTTTCATACTGTTCATGGCATTCTCAAGGCAAGAATATTGAAGTGGTTTGCCATTCCCTTCTCCAGTGGACCACATTCTGTCAGACCTCTCCACCATGACCCGTCCATCTTGGGTGGCCCCACATGGCATGGCTTAGTTTCACTGAGTTAGACAAGGCTGTGGTCCATGTGATTAGATTTACTAGTTTCCTGTGATTATGGTTTCAGTGTGTCTGCCCTCTGATGCCCTCTCGCAACACCTACCCCCTTTACTTGGGTTTCTCTTACCTTGGATGTGGGGTATCTCTTCACTGGTGCTCCAGCCTCCTAGAAAGGTCTTCTAGGCCAGTGATTCTCCAAAATTTATGTGCATATAAACCCCCTGGCAAGTGTTACTCGCTCAGTTGTGGACTGACACTATGGACTGGAGCTCACCGGGCTCCTCTGTCCATGGGATTCTCCAGGCAAGAATCCTGGAGCGGGTTGCCATGTCCTTCTCCAGTGGATCTTCCCAACCCAGGGATCGAACCCAAGTCTCCCGCATTGCAGGCAGATTCTTTACCATTTGAGCTACCTGGGAAGCCCATATGAACCTCCTAAAGATCTTATTAAAATGAAGTCACTGACACATAGGTTCAGTTCAGTTCAGTTCAGTCACTCAGTCGTGTCCGACTCTTTGCGACCCCATGAATTGCAGCATGCCAGGCCTCCCTGTCCATCACCAACTCCTGGAGTTCACTCAAACTTACGTCCATCGAGTCGGTGATGTCATCCAGCCATCTCATCCTCTGTCGTCCCCTTTTCCTCCTGCCCCCAATCCCTCCCAGCATCAGAGTCTTTTCCAATGAGTCAACTCTTCGCATGAGGTGGCCAAAGTCCTGGAGTTTCAGTTTTAGCATCATTCCTTCCAAGGAAATCCCAGGCACTGACACATAGAAGACACTTAATAAATATCTGTGGAATGAGAGCAAAAAGCTTAGCTAAGATAGCACTGTAAAGTGAAGCAGGGAGCTCTGGGCCATAGAGTGGTATGATGTCCTGCTGTGGGCTGGGGTGTAAAGGGAGGGGCCGCAGGTTGAGTGAAAATACCTCTCAGCTCCTGAGAGTAGGCATCTCCAGGGCTCGTTTCTGGTTGCCTGGTTGAATCACTTAGGTGAGGCCACATCATTGTGCATAGGAGGTGGAGGCATCTTCCTGAAAGCATCAGGGGTGAGCCCAGTCCTCTGGCAAGAAAAACGGGTACACCGAAGAAGGGCTTTAAACTAAAAGAATTACTGCCACTCTCCAGCTCTTACTCTCCTACATCTAGATCTTTGAAAGGTCTAACCACTCTTGCCAGCGGCCCTGGTGGTAAGGGAAAGATGGCCTCTACCGCAGGGAGCCAGCTTGGAGCAAAGTCAGGAGCCAGACTGGGAGCCCCATCATGGCGGCCAGAGATAAGCTGAACCTCGTGGTTCCACGTGCTTTCCTGATTATGTCTGCTTCCCTGAAGGGCGAGCCAGAGCTCCGATTGCTCCAATCTGGTCTCGGTCTAGGGTTACACTGAGGCTGCGGGGAAGGGTGGTGGGGCAGGAGTGTGGACTGTGCCTTGGAGGTCAGGACCCTGGGGTCAGCAGTGGTTAGTGAGACCCCTTTCAAGGGGAAGCGGAGATCCAGGGAAGAGTGCTTGGGGGCAGTCCCTGAGATCCACACTCTCCATCCTGGCCAGTCCCTTCCCTGCCCACCTTGGGGAAATCTGGGCTGGATCTGATCTGTCTGTAGGTGAAGTGACACCTGCCCTAAGGACCCATCAGGAGGGCAGGAGGGATGGGCACTTCACACAGGGGAAAGAGCAAAGCCCGAGAGAGCCTGTGAGTTCATGGAACTGTTGGCAGAAAAGGGTGTGTGGGGACAGGACAAGGGGCCAGGAAAGGATGCAGGCAGAGACTAGAAGGGCCTGTCAGGGCGTGCAGACAAGCTGGCACTTCCTGAAGAGTGAGACTAGCATTGCAGCTTCCTTTGAAGGAGGCGGCATGCTTAACAGCTTAGTTCTGTAAAAACAACTCTATCAGGATAAACTTTTGTTTTTGCTTAGTAGTTGTTATGTCCAACTCTTTTGCAATGCTATGGATGGTAGCCCGCCAGATTCCTCTGTCTATGGCATTCTCCAAGCAAGAATACTGGAGTGGGTGCCATTCCCTTCTCCAGGGGATCTTGCAAACCCAGGGATTGAACCTGTGTCTCCTGCTTAGCAGGCAGATTCTTTACCCGAGAGCCATCAGTGGGAAGCCCCAGAGTAAACTTTATCCACCACAAAATCTGCCTGTTTTAGACATGTCATTCACTGACTTTTAATAAGTTCACTGAATTGTATGATTGCCTTCACAA